>NC_139221.1:109362473-109492473 GCF_055691185.1 Crinia signifera
CTACATTTTCTTTATGATGCGTGTTGATTGATGTGTGCATCTATAAAGCTACATGCATATCACACTAGATGCTCACTTTTTATCCTGTCTATATTGCTGAATAATTTGTATAAAATTGATTGCCACAGTTTTCTGTAGAAGGCTTAATTGCATTTCTAGTATAACTTAAAAATGATAACTTTATCTTAATTAGTACCATGTTGCTATATTGCATTTGAAAGCCTCAGAGGATTACCTTGCATTTTTAAACAGATGCCTGAGGGCTTCTCTTTTATTTCATGCACAACTCATAGGCTTCAGTTGATTTATCAGGAACAATAAAAGATTTTAATAAAATTGTAAAAGAGCACGTATAGTTATGTCACATTATCTGTGGACACTTTGCATAACCTGATGGAATATGCTACCAGCACATTTGATTTTATTCTCAATTGGGAATGAAGGAGAGAAAACATTGTTAAAATACATTATATAAACAAATATAAAGTATATATAATTTTTGGAAACCCCTAGCACGAAGGAGGAGTGCCCAAATGTGGTCAACATAATGGAATATATTATCTTTGAAGATTACTGTTAGAAAAAGTGGGAAAGATGATTACATCCACTCTTTCCTGTGGTTCTAGGCTTTTATAATCAGTAAAGAGGGTGTATTTATGTGTAATCATATTTTATATAATTATTGCACCCCTCAGTCAGTGACTGTATTGATTATATGTCAGTGCTTTTAGCATACCTCCCAACTATCCCGGTTACCGCGGGAATGTCCTTGAATTTGGGCCCGCGGCAAGGGGGGGGGGCTGTTGGGAGTCATCCCCTGCCGCCCGTGAATATAAGCTGTATAGGCCATGCCCCCTTTCACTAGGCCACTCCCCCAAACTTTTGGCGTGCCTTCGGCCCGCGTGCCAGCATCCCTCCTTCGGCTGCCGGGAAGTTGGGAGGTATGCTTTTAGTGTGACTCTTGTATATCATTGCAGGCCGTACAATCAGTGTGGGGGGCGGCACTGATATACACTGCTCAAAAAAAATAAAGGGGACACTTAAACAACACAATGTAACTCCAAGTCAATCCCACTTCGGTGAAATAAAACTGTCCACATAGGAAGCAACACTGATTGACAATCCATTTTGCCTGCTGTGCAAATGGAATAGACAACAGGTGGAAATTATAGGCAATAAGCAAGACACCCCCAAGAAAGGAGTTGTTCTGCAGGTGGTGACCACAGACCACTTCCCAGATCCTATGCTTTCTGTCTGATATTTTGGTCACTTTTGAAAGCTTGCGGTGCTTTCACTCTAGTGGTAGCATGGGACGGAGTCTACAACCCACACAAGTGGCTCAGGTAGTGCAGCTCATCTAGGATGGCACATCAATGCGAGCTGTGGCAAGAAGGTTTGCTGTGTCTGTCAGCGTAGTGTCCAGAGCATGGAGGCGCTATCAGGAGACAGGCCAGTACATCAGGAGACATAGAGGAGGCCTTAGGAGGGCAACAACTCAGCAGCAGGACCACTACCTCTGCCTTTGTGCAAGGAGGAACAGGAGGAGCACTGCCAGAGCCCTGCAAAAATGACCTCCAGCAGGCCACAAATGTGCATGTGTCAACTCAAACAGTCAGAAACAGACTCCATGAGGGTGGTATGAGGGCCCAATGTCCACAGTTGCGGGTTGTGCTTACAGCCCATCACCATGCAGGACATTTGGCATTTGCTAGAGAACACCAAGATTGGCAAATTCGCCACTGGCGCTCTGTGATCTTCACAGATGAACGCAGGTGAAGCACATGTGACAGAGTCTGGAGACACCAAGGAGAACATTCTGCTGCCTGCAACATCATCCAGCATGACCGGTTCGGCAGTTGGTCAGTAATGGTGTGGAGTGGCATTTCTTTGGGGGGCCGCACAGCCTTCCATGTGCTTGCCAGAGGTAGCCTGACTGCCATTAGCTACCAATATGAGATCCTCAGACCCCTTGTGAGACCATATGCTGGTGCAGTTGGCCCTGGGTTCCTCCTAATGCAAGACACTGCTAGACCTTATGTGGATGGAGTGTGTCAGCAGTTCCTGCAAGATGAAGGCATTGATGTTATGGACTGGCCCGCCTGTTTCCCAGACCTGAATCCAATTGAGCACATCCACCAACGCCACATTGAACTACAGACTGTCCAGGAGTTGGCGGAGGCTTTAGTCCAGGTCTGGGAGGAGGTCCCTCAGGAGGCCATCCGCCACCTTATCAGGAGCATGCCCAGGCATTGCAGGGAGGCCATACAGGCACGTGGAGGTCACACACTACTGAGCCTCATTTTGACTTGTTTCGAGGACATTACATCAAAGTTGGATCAGCCATGGGTTAATAAATTTCATTTCTATTGATCATTTTTGTGTTATTTTGTTGTCAGCATATTCAACTTTGTAAAGAACAAAGCATTTAATAAGAATATTTCATTAATTCAGATCTAGGATGTTAGTGTTCCCTTTATTTTTTGAGCAGTGTAAAATCAATACGGTCACTGACTGAGGTGTGTAATAATGGTATTCTAAAATGCTGTTATACAATTTATTCAGTGAGTGAGAGGGTAACTATGGGGTATGAGGACCTGCTACATTCAGTGAGAATTAAATGAAAATTAGTAGTGAGGACAGATCTGAATTAGGAGGGGGACAGTGGTGTAGCTAGGTGCCACAGTGCCCGGAGCAAGGGCATGTTTTCTGCCCCCCCCCCCCCCCTCCCCCCATTACAGACACACCATTACTTTACATTATACACAGGCACCCCCCAATTACACACAATAAACACAGCATTCTATACACCCCCCCAATTACATACAGTATACACAGCATTTACATTATACACAGGCACCCCCACCCTCCAATTACACATAATACACAGCATTGTATTACATTATACACCCCCCCCCCCATTACATACAGTATACACAGCATTCTATGACATTATACACCCCACAATTACATACAGTATACACAGCATTCTATGACATTATACCCCCACAATTACATACAGTATACACAGCATTATATTACATTATACATTACAAATTATACAGGTGTAGGGGAGGGGCAGAGAGGTGCAGGTGCATGGGGGACAAAGAGGTGCAGTAGGGATGGAGAGATGCAGGGGTGATGGAGAGATGCAGAGGGTATGGAGAGGTGCAGACGGGACGGAGAGGTGCAAGTGGGACAGAAATTTTCAAAGGGGAAGGAGAAGTGGAGAGGTGCATGGGTTTTGGGGACTGAGAGATGCTGGAGTGATGAGGTGAGGAAGAGTTGCAGGGGGGACAGGGGGATGGAGAGGTGCAGGGCAGGAGAGAGTTACAGGTGCATGGGGGTACAGACAGGAAAGTTGCAGTAAAGAAGAGAGTGACAGGTAGTTCGGTAGAGACATAAGACCGAAGGAGAAGTGCAGGGAAAGAGAGAGGGAGTGAGAGATGCAGAGGTGACAGGGGGACAGAGAAGTGCAGGGAAGGAATTATAAATTGCCACTATGACCACTGTGTGTACAGTATGTATATGTGTACAATACAGTATACTGTGTATATATATATATATATATTACACAAAAAAGAGGTACCCCTTCAATGCGCTATAAGGATATTGGTCGGGCAGCAACCCCGTTAGTCCCCCCTGTTAGTGGGGGATATGGGGAAAAGGATGGATATAGAAAAACAGAGTGCGCCCTTGGTATGTAGTTCCACCACCAAATGAGAAAAACCGTAGTGACAATATACAAATAACTTTTCAACAGGTTTAATACAATTTTTCTCTCATAAAATACAATAAAAAAGCACTTTTTTCATCTGTGAGGAGTCAATGTTCAACAAGTACACGGAAACAACCCAACGCGTTTCGTCGAAAACGACTTCATCAGGGGTAACATTCTGGGTGGTGGAAAAAACCAAATTACTCACTATGTATAGAGAAGTGGTAAATTAAAATGTAATAAATAATAAAATGATAGGAGTACATACCCATAGGTACAAAGACCATGAGTACTATTGTGAACTCCAGATGTCGACCTTTCAGGGAAGGCGTGCAATTAATAAAATTGGATCCTTTGGAGATCCTAATGAATAGATGTGTACCTGCATCTGGAACATATATAATGATATACATAAGGAGGAGAGCAAGCAAAACATGGATAGGGAAAGGTCTATATGGAATTGGCAACATACCGATTTCCACAAGTGTCCTTTTAAACAAGTACTTGTTAAAGAATACTAGTTCTGAGGGGAATCTTCCGAACGAACACAGGTAATAACCTATAACATCAAAGGGTAATAAGTATCAACTTCCCATATTGGGTAATAATGTGTAATAAGTGTCAATTTCCCAAATGGGTAATAAATGTCATCTTCCCATATTGCCTAAAGCCATATCAAATATATCCTCATAACCATTATGGATACTTCCTCCCCCTTAAGTGGGAGGTACAGGCCACCACTTAAAGCAATATAACACATGGCATGTTTATAACATAAGGTTTAAATATGTACAATGAGACATGTGTCTAAGCAAAAAGGGGGTAATACATAAATACATTGTAGATACAGTTTTGGAGAAGATTCCAGCCCTTACATACCTTAAAAAACGCTTCAGCAGGTGGAGACATAGACCAAACTGCAGGTGATTCCCATAGGTAATGCCCCAGCTATATATAGTGAATGGTCTGTGACGTCACTTCCTGTTTGGATGTGAGACAAATTGGCCCTAATGTGGTCTAAGTGTAGTAGAAGGCGGTGCTCGGCATGATGAAAAAATCTTAGGAATAAACACCAGCCTCTATGAATAGCTGCTGTTCATATGGCAACATCTAAACAATTAGATAGCATCGCGGACTCCCGCATGCATTCCAATGTGCGTGTCACGTGATGTCACTTCCGCGACATCACTTCCGCTTTCCGTTCTATAACGGAATCGCTACGCTTAATACATTGTATAGACATAGTGGCAGGTATATTTAATTACGTGCTGGTGATAACAAAGCATCTTGGCTTGTGTCCTTTTACACGGTATGGAAGGGTCTGCTGGGATTAAATCCAGTATTCCTAGTAGATGTGCGTTCCACTTGCGGTCCACACAAACAACATCCGGGATAGTTACTATGGTTACCGTGGGTTAAATAAACTCAAGGATATATTATGTGCGCTCTATTATGGAGATGTTTCAGATGCCATACCAAGTATCTTAGATACAGAAATCGATACAATGAACGATACGAATAGGGTTATGTGTTCAATTTTATTATTATTATTATTTTGTTTTATTTATTTATACTGAGTCTTGGGAGGGATAGTGAATTAATAATTTAGTAGTAGGTGATTTTAGAAACAAATATATATAGGTGTATGAAAAAATAATAATAGTAAAAAAAAATTATATATATAAAAATAAATATAAATATAAATAAATATTAATAATAAAAAAGTCGGCGACCATCGAATGATGTGGGTGTTATCCCACAGGTTGCAAATGGATGTTTGTGTCAAATATCCATTCGCAGCCAGTGCGTGCGAACACACACACTGCAATTGGGTGGCAGCCGGGCCAGCATTCGCAAGGCAGGGTTTGGTGGACTCACAAGGCTGAAGATTCGCAGCCTTGTGAATCAACCAGAATGACCCCATAGAGTTAGGATTAGGTGGCTGTTAGGGCTAAAATTAAGCCAATGTTAGGATTACATTGATTGTCAACATGTGCTGACATGTTCAACATTGGTTTGGCTCATAGGGTCAAAAATTATGTTGACAGTGTCTAGGTCGACCACAAAAGATCAACATGCACAAGGTGCAAAAAGTCGACACAAGCTAAAGGCCAACATGAAAATGGTTGAAACAAAAAAGATTGACCTGAGCTTTTTTGGTGTGGAAATTGTTATCTTGTACCACATTGACCCACCCTCTTCAGTGGTGTAACTACTGTAATCAGCCCCAGCAGCCGCTTGGGGGGACAAGCAACAGCAGGGTCTGTGTGGGCGCCGGCACCTGCTCAACGCACTGACATGCTGCTGTCTGTCACTGCCCACTGACTGAGCACTAGAGGCGAGTCAGCCGCAGCGCGGGTGGGGCCATGGCAGAGATGTCAAATTCCCCCACTGATTCAATTGACTGTACACAGAGCCGGCTATTGGCTACTGTGTACAGGATGGGCAGGCGGATGGGTGTGCTAGGGCGGCCTGGGATGCGTCGGAGCCAAGGGAGGCAGCAGTGTCTGCTGGTCTCTTCCTCTATCCTGCTTTAGCTTCTCCGTTATGCGCATGATGTCATCACGTCGCACGCTGGGGAAACATGCTGGACAGGAGCCTGGACGGGGGGGCGCCACAAACTTTTTGGCAGGTGGGAGCAAAATTTATAGTTACGCCACTGACCCAATTAGTATACCATGTCCCTTCGCATGGCTGACTTCAGTCACCCTGCTTGAGGTAAGGGCACTCCGATACATCACAGTTAATGGCCACCTTTAGTTTTTTTATCCAGCAGTGTTTGGAAAAGATCCAGTTATTTATGATTCATCAAAACGATCAAATTCAGCTGATTCTTACTTTTTTGTATATATATTTATTATCTTGTATATCGTATTCAGTATTTAAACTAAAAATCATACTCTAGAGCAATAAAACCAAATCTGTTTAAACTTTACTCTGTTCTGGTTTGTGGTGAATGTGCTTCTGAAGACACATATTTTGTCATGCAATCAGCAAAACATATCTGATCAACTGTTTTTGGACAATGGGGCATAACTTTAACTAGAACATATAAAGCCACAAAGAGATTGGCTATAAAAGAGGAACCTTTGGAGACATGTAATTAGTATCAATCAATGTGACATTACTGTTGACATCTTTATTACTTTAAGCACACTAATCAAGTACTTGTGCATTTAGATATAAAGATTGATAGGCAGATAGACAGAACGAACTTCCCCATGGAGGATTATTTGGAATAATCTTTTTAAAATATAACAAAAAAGAACAAGCAAAATTACATAGAGGAACAATGCCTGTACTAAATGTGCCGTTTTAATTAAGTACATGGGCTAGGAATATTAAATGTGTGTCATTTTAATAATGGTTTCTGCTCACCAAAACACAATGTTAGTTATATTCAGAATCATCCCTTTTGAAGCTCGTACATTTTGGGAAGAAATATATTTTATTTCCATCAGGTATATAAATAAAACTAAAACCTAAAAAATATGTTTGGAAACGTACAGGTAAATAGCCAGATGTTCAAACTTTCATGCATCCTAGAACTCTCCAGCCCTTGCAGGTGCATTGTATAGTTTCGTATGCACTGCCAACTACTGTTTATTGGGATAACAGTGGTAAATGGGAAGATAAAACAGTGATGGTGTTATATAAAAGGCTAAAGTCACCTGCATGAGAAGTTTTACTAACACTATATTTTACCTTATAGTGATGTACAGTAGCGACAAGTCCAGTATATGGATATCGGAACAAGAAGAAATGGGAAGAAATAGTGAATGCCGGCAAAATGTTCTAAGCCAACAAGAATAAACTGAAGGAATACAGTTTATGTGATGAGGCTGGCAGGCACCTCTGGCTTACAAAAGCAGAATTGACATAAGAGCTGATTTAGCCAGAGAGAGAGAGGTGAGTTTGTTGTAATGGTAAATTAACATTTTGCCCAAGTGAGATTATATTTAAACTGAACAGTCATGTATTGTAGATTTATATTTAGGAGAGAATGTAGACTTTTCACACCTCTATTTAATTGCACAATGTATTTTATTGTTTGAACACTACTATTTAATATATTTTTGCAGTAAAGTATACCATATATATATATGTCAACACTTTGATTCATTTATGTTATGGGTATGCTATGTTATGTTATGAGTATGCTATGTTATGTTATGGTATGAGTATGCTATGAGTAGGACATTGCCATAATGAGAACTGACCAAGAGAACCTGCACTTCTTATGCTGCACTCCCGTTAGCTGCAGTGAAAGGTAATCCGGGGTTGAGTACTTTGGTGAGGGATTGTGAAAGGTGATCAGGAGCATAGGGATTTGATGAGGGTCTGTTGAAGGAAATAGGGGGCTGTGGGTTAACAACAGTGATGAGGGGCTGAGGACAGTGATGAGGGCTGTAGAAAGTGATCAGGGATTGAGGGATAAGGGATGTGATCAGGGTCTGAGGATTGAGGAAGGTCATCAGGGGCTAAGGTTTGAGAAAGGTGATTAGGGGCTGAGGACAAAGTAATTGGCAGTATGGTTAGGGACACGGAGTGCTGTAATGTCTGATAGGAGAAAGCCAATCCATGAGTAGGCATTATTTATTAGTGAGGAATTGATATAATCAGTTGGATTCTGTACCTGCCAGATCATTTTGCCCCAAAAAATGGATTTAGAGTGCAATACGCACTGTAATAACAAAAAAGAGTGTGGGAACTAACCAATACCGTTGTCAAGATCTATAAAAAAAATGAAACTACTAAAGTACACATATGTAGTTCTGATAAATGTAAAACATGTAGGAACATAAAATGAGAGAGAATGCAAATGTACATAAATAAAGCCATCACGGCAAATCCCACATTCCAAGTGGTGCCAGTTATGTGAATGAGGTCACACATTGCAGGGCATGCATACTGTAGCTCATTTCAATCCTAATAAAATATAAAGATGAGGGCTATAGCAACCAGACAGGCTGTGGTCCATCCTGGCTGAGGAGAAGATTTGTTTGTGCTGTTTATGGAAACTTGATAGAAGCTTTGCTATGGCATCTAATGGAACCTACACAAGGGTGACTGTGCTGAGCGATTTGAGCAATGTAGATCGCTCAACAAGATCCCTCTGTAACGTGCGTGGGTTGATGTGAGGTAGGTGGTGGGCTGAGCCCTCAGCCGGGACCGCTGTTTAGAACGGCCACGGCAAAGCCCTACGCTGACTCTGTTGGCCGTCCCGGACCAGTGACCGCGGGCTGCAAGGTGCTAGGCTTCGCCTGTAGCCGCCGCGTTCGAAAGAGTCAGTTAAGCCGACTCTAACCCCGATGCAGCCAGGTGTTATGTTGGGACAAACCCACGGCGACCGTCAGGGACTTGGACCAAGAGGAGGAACTGGCTAATAGGGCCTAGCTGGAAAGAACACCCTATCTCGCGGCACCAGACCAAGGACGGGGGGTGTGACCAAGTCACAGACACCAGAGCCAAACGCGACGGGGTATACCAAAGACACCCCTACAATAAATAATACAAATACCGATACCCCAAAAACGGGCGAGTACCCCCTAGCATGCGCCTTTCCTAACTTCGGAGAGGCCAGGCATAAACCAGGAAAGAATAACTAAAGAATAAGGGCTGCTTGCCCACAAATAAAAGAATAATGAACCAGGCTCCACTGGAGCACTTACACAACCGGATCGGAAACACCAGCGGCAATGGATGAAGAAGTGCACGTCTGGAGGATCTCGGCGGGACCAGAAGACACGGCTGCTGACCACGGAACAACCGCAGGACCGGCGGTATGATGCAGCCGAGCAAGTGGCACAGGAGGCGGCACAGGACTGGTGCAGGGTGGTCAAAAGAGCAGGGACCGGGACACCAGAGAGTAACTGACTCTCCACAAGAAACAATATCACCGGCGGGGCTGAGTTGGGCCAGCCCCCTTAAAAGGGTGCTGCTGGCCAATCAGCCTCCGCCGTGAGATCCGGCCCTCACCCTGTTTTAATTTAGCCCCAGCTGTCTGGGCGCGCGCCGCCCGGCGTCCCCTGGTTGCCTGGCAACCACCGGGTGACGCGGCCAGACTTTCACTACAGTCCCCCGGCTGGGCGGAAGTGACGGGCCGCAGCCGGGCGGACGTCGCGTCCTTCCCCCTGGACTCGCCGGGCGGAAGTGCCCGGACCGCCCTTCTAAGGGCGCCGGGATGCTGCTGCGGCGGCACTGCAGCAGCGCGCTTGTCAGCGCTGCTGACAGTACCCCCCCCTTGAGGAGAGGTTTTGAAACCTCTACCCCCAGGTTTATGGGGAAACTCCAGAAAAAATCTTCTCTTCAGGTTTTGGGCATGGACATCCCTATCGGGGACCCAGGACCTTTCTTCTGGCCCAAACCCTTTCCAATGGACCAAAAAGTGAAGGGCACCACGGACAAATTTGGAGTCCATAATTTTTTCAATCAGGAACTCCTGCTGTCCCTGAACATCCACTGAAGGAACCCCTCTGATGATCTTCCGGGGAAATTTATGAGAAAAGAAGACAGGCTTTAAAAGAGACGCATGGAAGGTATTCACAATCTTGAGGGACTTAGGCAGCAATAAGCGAAAAGCGACCGGATTAACCCTCTTGATGATTTTATATGGACCAATAAACTTGGGCCCAAGTCTTGCCGAAGGTTGGTGCAATTTGATGTTTCGGGTTGAAACCCAGACCCAGTCACCAACTTTAAATGGGCAAGGGCGTCTAAATCGATCCGCCAACACCTTCTCTTTCCATGCTGTCTCCTTAAGAGCATCCTGAATCTTTTTCCACAAGGTCTTGAAGTGAAAGACCCGAGATGGAACTGAAGACGGAGCCTGAGCAAAAGAATTGGCCTGAGGGTGGAAACCATATACTGCGAAGAAAGGTGACACCTTAGAGGCAGAATGTACTGCATTATTATATGCAAATTCTGCCATGGGGAGATGCTCCACCCAATCATTCTGCAACTTAGAAATAAAACAGCGCAGATACTGTTTCAAGGACTGGTTGAGCCGTTCAGTCTGTCCGTTGGACTGAGGGTGGAAAGCGGACGTCAGGCTCAGTTTGATTTTAAGAGTTGCACAAAAAGCCCTCCAAAACTGTGCTACAAACTGCGGACCCCTGTCTGAAACAATGTCAGTGGGCAATCCATGCAGTCTGAAAATATGCCTCAGAAACAATGAAGCCAACTCCCTGGCTGACGGCACCTGCTTAAGGGCTACAAAATGTGCCATTTTAGAAAACCTGTCAATGACAACCCAAATGGTTTGACAGTTGGCAGATATTGGTAAGCCTACCACGAAATCCATGGCTATGTGGGACCATGGCCTTGCCGGAATGGACAACGGCATGAGCTCACCAAAAGGCCTAGACCGAGGCACTTTCTGTTTGGCACAAATGAGACATGATCGCACGAAGTCCCTGACATCCTTGGACATTCCTGGCCACCACACCACTCGGGCCAATAAGTCCCTGGTCTTATGAATCCCGGGATGCCCTGCAGTCCTGCTATCATGAAAATCTGTGAGTACTCTTCGCCTGAGAGTCTCAGGGACAAATAACCGACCTCTAGGAGTCTGAGCAGGGGCCTGGTCTTGGGCCTGGCGAATGAGCCCTTCTAGCGTCAACCTGAGGCCGGCCCGTATGCAGGAGGCAGGGAGAATGGGGACCACCGAGTCTTCTGTGGAATGTTGTGGAACAAAACACCGTGACAGGGCGTCCGCTCGAACATTCTTCGGACCGGGTCTATAGGAAATGATGAAATTGAAGCGCGTAAAGAATAACGCCCAGCGGGCATGCCGGGCATTAAGTCTCTTGGCTGCTTCAATATACTGCAGATTCTTGTGGTCTGTTAATACCACTACTTGATGATTAGCACCTTCTAGCCAATGCCTCCATTCCTCGAAGGCCCACTTGATGGCTAACAATTCTCTGTCACCAACATCATAATTGGTCTCTGCTGCAGAGAATTTCTTAGACATATAGGCGCAAGGGTGCAGAATCTGAGTTTTGGGGTTGGTTTGTGAGAGCACTGCTCCTGCACCCATTTCCGAGGCGTCCACCTCCACCACAAAGGGACGCTCAGGGTCCGGGTGCTTGAGAATAGGAGCGGACACGAAGGCTTCTTTGAGGGTTTGAAAAGCCTGTTTGGCTTGTAAGGACCAATTCCCTGGATCCGAACCCTTCTTGGTAAGAGCAACAAGAGGAGCTACAATAGAGGAGAAAGAAAAAATGAAGCGTCGATAGTAATTGGCAAATCCAAGAAACCTTTGGATTGCTTTAAGATTGGTTGGTTGTACCCAATCCACTATCGCCTGGAGCTTCTTAGGATCCATGCTAAAACCCTCAGCTGAGATGATATATCCCAAAAATGCGATTTCGGGAACTTCAAACTCACATTTTTCGAGTTTGGCGAATAAATTATTCTCCCGCAACCGTTGGAGAACCTGCTTCACCTGGGCTCTGTGTGAATCTAGATCCTTGGAATAAATCAGAATGTCGTCCAAGTAAACGACTACAAAACTTCCCAAAAAATCTCGTAAGACATCATTGATAAAGTCTTGAAATACGGCAGGGGCATTGGACAGCCCAAAGGGCATCACTAAATACTCGTACTGCCCAGAGTGTGTGCTAAATGCCGTCTTCCACTCATCCCCTGCTTTTATTCTAATGAGGTTATACGCCCCTCTGAGGTCAATTTTGGAGAAGACCGTGGCGGACCTCAATTGGTCGAATAAAACTGAAATGAGGGGAAGGGGATACGCATTTTTTATGGTGATTTTGTTTAAGGCCCGAAAGTCGATACAAGGACGTAGGGACCCATCCTTCTTGGCCACGAAGAAGAATCCAGCGCTAAGAGGAGATTTAGACGGGCGGATAAACCCCTTTTCTAAACTTTCTTTTATGTATTCATTCATGGCCTTGGTCTCCGGGATAGACAAAGAATAAAGTCTCCCCTTAGGTAAGGAAGCGTCGGGTATAAGCTGAATGGCACAATCATAGGAAAGATGGGGCGGAAGCTTATCCGCTTTACCCTTTGAAAAAACATCCGAGAAATCTACGTATGCTGGCGGTATAGCTGAGAGTGACACAGAGGCCTGAAGAAAAGAGGGATTTATGCAGGAATCAAAACAAGAGGAACTCCACCGCACAATGTCCCCTGTTTTCCAATCAACCTGCGGGCTATGGAGGACCAACCAAGGATGACCCAGAACCAGCGGGACGGCTGGACACTTGACCAAAAAGAAAGAAATCTCCTCCTTATGAAGTACCCCAATAGAAAGCCGTACTTTGGGAGTACAAAAAGAAATTTCCCCATTGAGCAGAGGACTCCTATCCAGTCCTCTCATGGTGATCCTATGACTTAATGGGATGGCGGAGATACCGAGACTCTCGGCTAACGCAGAATCCAGAAAATTTCCGGCAGCACCACTGTCAACGAAAGCTGAGCAATTAAAACAGCTCTCTCCATAGACGAGGGTCGCAGGGATCAATAAGGAGTTATTTGAGGAAAACAGCTTCAGGCCCAAGTGAGTCTCCTCTTCTCTCACTTGGCCTGATCTTTTACCGCTCTATTGGGGCAGGCGCGATATTGATGACCTCTACGCCCGCAGTAGAGGCATAAACCAGCGCTGATCCTGCGCGATCTTTCTTCGGGAGTGATCCGAATGGACCCCAATTGCATGGGTTCCTCGGTATCTTCCGAGGATTCTGAAACGTATGGGATGGGATGAGAGAGTGACGCTCTCTCAGCTCTGCGTTCGCGGAGTCGGCGGTCTATCTTAATAGACAACTCCATGAGCTTATCTAGTGAACCAGGGACTGGGTATTGAATCAAGCTGTCCTTTATAGTGTCGGATAACCCACACCGAAACTGACTGCGCAGAGCGGGGTCATTCCAGCCACAGTCGTTCGCCCAGCGGCGGAACTCTGTGCAGTACACCTCCACTGGACTCTTTCCCTGTTTTAATGCTCGTAAGTGAGACTCTGCAGACGCCTCCCGATCCGGGTCATCATAAAGTAAACCCAAGGACTTGAAAAAATTGTCCACAGAGGCCAGGACAGGGCTATCAGGAGGTAAGCCAAAAGCCCACGTCTGTGGATCTCCCTGTAACCAGGAGATTACCAGACTCACCCTTTGGGCTTCCGAACCGGTGGACCTTGGTCGGAGTCGAAAGTACAATTTACAACTTTCTCTAAAATTGAAAAACTCCTTCCTATTACCAGAAAACCGGTCAGGCATATTCATTTTGGGTTCAGGAATTGGCCCCGGAGATGGACGAGGGACTCTCTCTTGATTAGAAACCCGGAGTGACAATTCCTGCACCATTTGTGTTAGACCCGCAACCTGGGCGTCTAACGGGGGGGAGGTAGGATTTATAATGAGAGCTCTGCTCACCCAGAACCACCCACGGACAAAACAGGTATATTATATAAATGAAATCTATATAATCTGTTTTTTGGGCCGGTGATAATGTAACGTGCGTGGGTGGATGTGAGGTAGGTGGTGGGCTGAGCCCTCAGCCGGGACCGCTGTTTAGAACGGCCACGGCAAAGCCCTACGCTGACTCTGTTGGCCGTCCCGGACCAGTGACCGCGGGCTGCAAGGTGCTAGGCTTCGCCTGTAGCCGCCGCGTTCGAAAGAGTCAGTTAAGCCGACTCTAACCCCGATGCAGCCAGGTGTTATGTTGGGACAAACCCACGGCGACCGTCAGGGACTTGGACCAAGAGGAGGAACTGGCTAATAGGGCCTAGCTGGAAAGAACACCCTATCTCGCGGCACCAGACCAAGGACGAGGGGTGTGACCAAGTCACAGACACCAGAGCCAAACGCGACGGGGTATACCAAAGACACCCCTACAATAAATAATACAAATACCGATACCCCAAAAACGGGCGAGTACCCCCTAGCATGCGCCTTTCCTAACTTCGGAGAGGCCAGGCATAAACCAGGAAAGAATAACTAAAGAATAAGGGCTGCTTGCCCACAAATAAAAGAATAATGAACCAGGCTCCACTGGAGCACTTACACAACCGGATCGGAAACACCAGCGGCAATGGATGAAGAAGTGCACGTCTGGAGGATCTCGGCGGGACCAGAAGACACGGCTGCTGACCACGGAACAACCGCAGGACCGGCGGTATGATGCAGCCGAGCAAGTGGCACAGGAGGCGGCACAGGACTGGTGCAGGGTGGTCAAAAGAGCAGGGACCGGGACACCAGAGAGTAACTGACTCTCCACAAGAAACAATATCACCGGCGGGGCTGAGTTGGGCCAGCCCCCTTAAAAGGGTGCTGCTGGCCAATCAGCCTCCGCCGTGAGATCCGGCCCTCACCCTGTTTTAATTTAGCCCCAGCTGTCTGGGCGCGCGCCGCCCGGCGTCCCCTGGTTGCCTGGCAACCACCGGGTGACGCGGCCAGACTTTCACTACAGTCCCCCGGCTGGGCGGAAGTGACGCGCCGCAGCCGGGCGGACGTCGCGTCCTTCCCCCTGGACTCGCCGGGCGGAAGTGCCCGGACCGCCCTTCTAAGGGCGCCGGGACGCTGCTGCGGCGGCACCGCAGCAGCGCGCTTGTCAGCGCTGCTGACACCCTCAGCACACAGCACTGCACAGCGATGTATCAGAGAGAATACTAGCCCTGACTGGTAATCTGACTAGATTTATCCTTGATGCAGGATCTTAAATGCACAGCGATAGTGACAGGCGGGGCCGCACATTGCTATCACTTTGGCCCCTACACATGGAGAAATGTAGATCTAGTCAGATCGCTTTGAAAAGGGGCTGATATTGCCCCGTATGAAAATAGCATACAAAGATCCTTCCTGTTGGATGGGACCCTCCACGATGATGGCCTTTCTAAAAATGAAGGGTTGAAGGACCTAATAGTTTCATGGACCCTATGCTTAAAAACAGTTGGAGCGGAGAAATCCAGGAAGAAAAGGCCCCCACAATATCTGAATTCCTAGTTGTCCTCACAGCTTGAAGAATCTATTCTTTAACTGAGAAGAAGTGAACATGCAGAAGTTTACTTAAGGTTGGGACCCAGATACTGACCTGGGTATAAAGAGATGGGTAATACGGAGCTACCATTCATCAAAAGGTATGGATAGAAGTATAAGTATAATCCCAACCTTAACTAAAATCTGCAATCTCTCTCTTGCTACTGGTACTTTTCCTTCTCTGCTCAAACATGCAGTGATTACTCCCATTCTGAAAGAAAATAATTCTAACCCTAACTCTCTCTCAAACTACCATCCTATCTCTCAGCTCCCATGCCTCTCCAAGCTACTGGAGATACTTGTTTACTCTCGTCTCACACACATTCTTAACTCACACCCTATTAGACCTGCGTCAGTCAGGCTTTCGTTCCCAACACTCCACTGACACAGCACTGATTAAAGTGGTGAATGATCTGGTAACTGCAAAGTGTAAAGGCCATTACTCACTACTTATTCTTCTAGATCTTTCTGCTGCATTTGACACTGTTGATCATACTCTTCTCATACAAACACTGCACTCCCTAGGTCTTACTGATACAGCCCTTTCCTGGTTCACATCTTACCTATCTGATGGCTCTTTCAGTGTTTGCTTCTCAGATTCTACTTCCTCTTCACTACCTCTGTCAGTCGGAGTTCCGCAAGGCTCAGTCTTAGGACCTCTGCTTTTCTCAATCTATACCTCCTCTCTTGGCAAACTCATCAGCTCTTTCAGATTTCAGTATAATATATATATATATATATATATATATATATATATATATATATATATATATATACGTATGATACTCAAATCTATCTATCAACTCCAGAGTTGTCACCAGTGGTTTTGGGCCGAGTCTCTGAATGCCTCTCTGCCATCTCATCTTTGATGTCTTTTCACCACCTCAAACTCAATGTTTCCAAAACTGAATTACAGTACTTATATTCCCACCAGCTAAGAACAGTTACTATCCTGAGATCTCCATCATTGTTGACAACTTGACAGTCTACCCTACAAGCTCGTTGCCTAGGGGTTATCCTCGACTCTGAACTGTACTTTGTTCCCCACATTCAATCTGTCTCCAAATCATGTTACATGCATCCAAAAAATATATCCAAAATACGACCGTATCACACACAAGACACTACTAAATCTCTAATCGATGCACTCATTATATCCCACATTGATTATTGCAATAGTCTCCTAACTGGTCTTCCCAAGAACTGACTCTCACCACTACAATCCATTTTAAATGCTGCTGCTAGGCTGATCTTCCTAGCAAGACGCTCATCGTCTGCTGATCCGCTCTGCCAGTCCCTCCATTGGTTGCCTGAATTTTACCACATTCAATATAAAACCCTTCTACTAGCATATAAAGCTATTAACCATACTGCACCAGCTTATATCTCTTTACTTATCACAAAATATCTCCCATCTCGACCACTACAATCTGCGTCTCTCTTCTGCAAGGATCACTAGCTCCCATTCACAGGACTTTCATCGGGCTGCTCCCATCCTATGGAATGCCCTTCCACGCACAATAAGACTATCCACCAGCCTCCAAACTTTCAAGTGTTCGCTGAAAACTCATCTCTTCAAGCAAGCCTATCATATTTAGTTCCATACGTATAACCCTCTGAGGCACTTATGTATTATATAGCTTCCCTTCTGGACCTACAAGCTATGCTATTACTGGTGCCTGTCCTTGTGTGTGCCTCCTATGCCCCAATAGATTGTAAGCTTGCAGCCTCTTACCTCCAAGTCGGTCTGTTGTTACCCAGTTTGTTTTACAGTATCTCTGTTTACAATTGTAAAGCACAACAGAATCTGCTGCACTATATAAGAAAGTGTAAATAAATAAATAATAAATAAATAATTACCTAAGCCTCAGATCTATGGCAGATAAAAACGTGGGTTACAGTCATGTGGGCGATGGAATAATGGGAGCAGAACAGACAGCACTAGGAAACCTGCAATATAGCTGACCACTGAGATCTCAGTAGATGCAGAAGTTGACAAGCAGTGGTCACTAGCTGTGGGAAAAGCGAAAACTGCTGCAGTAATCACAGTCTATGGGGATGAAGGTAGGAAGTAAAATATGTCAATTAGTGGAAATAGCAGCCTGGTACTAGTGATGAAAAGGAGAAGATGAGCAAGCTTACTCACCACCAGGAATGTCTACAAGACATAAGATGTTGAACTGGCAGATTTCCTGGCATCGCAACAGGATCCAGTGGATATGATGGGTGAAATGTAGTGCTATAATGAGTGGGTGAAGCAGTGGCGGAAGTCTCGGAGGCAATGGAGTCATTTGCCGCCGGGCGCCACGTTTGAAGGGGACACTCAGCGGCCTGACATCCATTGCCTCTGATAAACGCCACCCCCTGCGCACCGGCAAGAATACTATATCAGAGTAGTGTTGCATTGATAGCAGGCAGCACTGCTCCATGATCTCTGTGAGAGGAGGAGGAGGCGGGACTTCCTGTCACATACAGCCCCTGCCTCCTCCTGACAGACCTGTCCTGCAGCCCGTCCAGCTCTTCTTCACCTCCGGCTCCCACACAATCTTCTGACTCATGCTACACTACAGTATGGACGGATGCTTCTTTTATAGGTGAGAGGGGGCAGTTGTAGAAGTGTTTGTTAAACTATTTATGTGTAGTGTGTGTGTGTATCTATATAGGTCTATGTTTATATGCATGTGTTGCTTTGTGTGCATATATGGTCTGATTGTGCATATGTGGCTGTGTGTTTACAGAGGTGTGTGTATGTGCATATGTAGTTGTGTGTATACATGTGTGCAGTGGCGTATATACTGTAAGGCAGACCCCGCCGTCGCTTGGGGGAGAGAGCATCAGCGGGGTCTGAGTGGGCGCTGGCACCTGCCCCGCAGAATGACATTGGGCTGCGCTGTAATGCCGCTGCCCGCTGGCTGAGCTGACACTGGAGGAAAGTCCTGTCAGCGCCAGCGGGGTCTCTCCGTGTGCATTGAATGAAATTGGGCTGCGCTGTCAAGTGTGTGTGCGCCAGCACCCGCCCGGCAGAATGACATTGGGTAGCGCTGCGGCTGCCCGCTGGCTAAGCTGACACAGGAGGAGAGTCCTGTAAGCGCCAGCAGGGTCTGTGTGTAGGCGCCGGCGCACTGACATTAGGTGGCCCGCTAGACCCCACCTCTACCTCTTCAATCGCGGCTCTGCCTTCACTCTCCGAAACCCAACCGGCGGGAACTTTGAGCAGACTGCGCCCCCCCCCCCACCAAACCAGCAAGCAACATGAAGAAGATGTGTGTCAGTGTTGTCTGTTTCAGTATCTATCTGTGTGTCAGTGTTGTCTGTGTCAACGTACACATGTCAGCATCTATATGTGCATCAGTGTTGTCTGTGTCACCGTACATGTGTCAGCATCTGCCTGTGTGTCAGTGTTGTCTGTGTGAAAAGTGGGGATTAGTGCTGAGCTTTGCCCTAGTGTGCGTGTAATCAAATGTGACTACAGATGCGAGTATACTTGGGATATAGATATAAAGATATAAATGATATCTGACACAGTAGTGTAAATTGAAAAAGAAAGTATTTTTACTTGGTGATATCTTGTATCAGACAGATAAAATAAAATAATTTAATTCATTCAATTAACGGTGGAATGGTAGCGAATGGAACTGATGTCTGCAGTGTTGGTCTAAAAAACAGTATTAATTCTAGAGAGAATTAAGCAATTGCCCCAACAAAAAGCTTGCGCACCGGGCTTGCTGCCCGTCTTGCCAAGGTGATTGTGGGTATGCAGACAGTTGCTCAGTCGTTGTAAGTAAAAAGTCACGGATTAAAGTTATTGGTACTGCACAATTTGCAGAGAGTCTCTGTCTGAGTGCGGCGTCCCGCTGCTCAGACACAATGTCAGCTTCGGGTACCCCTTTAAACACTTGCCACGAAGTTGTTGTACAATGCGGGTTTTCGGAGGTAGTTTACTGTTGGTGCAGCCTAGGGTATGCCAGTGTGCGGTGGGTCTGTTCTACGTGTTGCCGCCGCACGCGTGTGGGTCCCACAGCGTGTAGCGGTCCCGGTGTAGCAGACGTGCGCACTTGAGCGGGTGACAGGATCACCTCGCTTCAACCGATGGTGACGGTATCTACGTGGTATCCCGCCGTCCGACTGGGAGCCCTCCTGCCTCGCGAGCAGTGCCTATCTCCTACTTACCCTTCCTTCCTCAGATGGTGATGTCGTGCCGCGTCCTCGGTTGCAGCGTTTGCTGCAGAGTCTTCCCCGGGTTGCGTAACGGAGTGTGCCGGGCGTTTGTTTGCAGGGGGACCTGACTGTAGGTAATGTCCGTGTTCCCCAACGCGTTTCAGCTTTCAAAGCCTTCTTCATGGAGGTAGGGAGTGTTGTCTGTGTGTCATTATCTGTCTACATTTCAGTCTTGTATGTATGCCAGTGTGTCTGTCTCAGCATTGGTGTCACTGTGTGCTATGTGACTAATAGGGTTACCTACAGTATTCAGGGGAGCCCCAATAGCTTATGTCTCTGTCTTGTCTATCACATAACAAACACATTTGCTGCAACCTACTCCTGGCTTCCCTCATCCTTTCTCCACTGGATCCCTCTCTACGCCACTGGCTGTCCAACAACTCTAGAAGTGACCACCAGACCAAAGCCATCGTACAGCAGTAATCTCCAATTGAGAGAAGTTTAAAAGCATCTTTGATACACGCTCTCATCAAAGCAGGTGAGCGAGCTGGTGGGGGGCTGGATGTGGCTGGAAGAGCTGACGCTGCTGAACTGAGCTCCTCTGAGAGTGGCAGAGTGCTATTCCAGCTGCATCCCGCTACCCTGCTGCGCTGACTGGCTGCTCCTCTCTACTGAGAAAGGAGTGTCATAATTACCATCTGGTGCCGCCACAGATGGTAGAGATGTACACATACATATACATACATATACACATATATACAGTATGTATGTATATGTATGTATATATATATATATATATACATACATACATACAGTGTATATATATATATATATATATATATATACATATAATGCTATTGGGGGGGGGGGGCGCCACAAACTTTTTGGCAGGGGGGAGCAAAATTTATAGTTACGCCACTGCATGTGTGTGTGGTTGTGTGTATACATATGTGTATGTTGCTGTGTGTATTCATGTGGGTGTATGTGCATATGTAGTTGTGTGTATACATGTGTGTGGTTGTGTGTATACATGTTTGTGTGTACACATATGTGTGTATGTTGCTGTGTGTATACATGTGTGTGTTGTTGTGTGTGTATACATATGTGTATGTTGCTGTGTGTATTCATGTGGGTGTATGTGCATATGCAGTTGTGTGTATACATGTGTGTGTTGTTGTGTGTGTATACATATGTGTATGTTGCTGTGTGTATTCATGTGGGTGTATGTGCATATGTAGTTGTGTGTATACATGTGTGTGGCTGTGTGTATACATGTTTGTGTGTACACATATGTGTGTATGTTGCTGTGTGTATACATGTGTGTGCAGTGGTCGAAGTGGGGCGGTATACGGGGGTATGCCATACCTCCACTTTAATCTGAAGATAAAAAAAAAATACCCCTGTACAACGGGGCAGTCTGGCAGGGGACGTTGATGGACAGGGGGGTGTCCGAAGTTGCGCACTATATTCACTCTTTACTTTTCCATACCCCCACTTCAAAATTTCCACTTCGACCACTGTGTGTGTGTTGTTGTGTGTGTATACATATGTGTAAGTTGCTGTGTGTATTCATGTGGGTGTATGTGCATATGCAGTTGTGTGTATACATGTGTGTGTCGAGCTGTGTGTATATGTGTGTGGTTGTGTGTATACATGTGTGTGTTGTTGTATGTATACATATGTGTATGTTGCTGTGTGCATACATGTGGATGTATGTGCATATGTCTCTGTGTGTATACATGTGTTTGTATGTGGCAGTGTGTAATTGTGGGTGTATGTGCATATGTACTGTAGCTACTGTATGTGTATACATGTGATGTATGTGGCAGTGTATACATGTGGCTTCATGTGCGTACGTGGCTGTGCATATATGTGTGTGGCTGTGTGTGTGTGGATGTGTATATATGTGTGTATGTGCCTATGGGGGTGTGTCTGCATATTAGGATGGCTAACCAATAGTTTTAAGTGTGCAGGGTTTTTTTTTTGGGGGGGGGGGGGCACATCACATTTTCGCCTCCGGGCCTCTGTTGTAAACTTACGCCACTGGGGTGAAGGGACTCAATATGCCAATGGCAAGGGGTACAGGATGAGCTGAGGCTTCACAGGCTACTATAAATTGAAGCAGCTCAGAAAATCCATGAAGACAGGAACCCATAATTTCCTGCAGCAGCACAGGTCTCCAGCAGATAAAAACATGCAGGGCTGCAGAAGTCTGGTATTCAAGAATCCAGCTCTCAGCAAGAGTAGAAACCAGTCCACTACCTCATCCAAGGCCAGTCAAAGGACACAGTGGCTATGGACAGGCAAGAGCTGAGGGTCCCTCCTATCTACAAAGGAATTTGGCTTTGTAGTAGACGCGTAGTAGCCAACAGTTTGTAGCAATCCAGTATGGCTGGCCCAGAATGACAGGTCAGCTGCAAGAATTGTTTTGAGGTGCATATAATAATTTGATACCACCACACACACAATAGCGGACACTGAAAAACACACTATACTAATGCTTAAATTAAATTATTAAAGAGGGGGGTTTTGTGGCCCTAGGGCCACAAATAGTAGCGCTAGTTGTGTCAAAACCAATCACACAGAAATAGATTTAACTGAGCAGAGTCTGCTACTTCTTATACAGGGTGTGTACCATTAGAAAAGCAAGAAATAGGTGGTTTGTGGCAGCAACAAAAAATTGTAGCTACCACTTTAAGAAGTGCAGATCTGTTTCACACAATAAAGGTATCAAATACATTTATAAAAAAAAAAAAAACATAATTCACATTATATTTCAAATGTCAAAGTGCACAATGAAGGGACACACAAGACATACAACATAAAACATATATTCAAATTCTGTAATACTGTAGAACTGATTGCGACTCAATCTTTATATGTTTAGCATGGGTCCTCAAACTGCGGCCCTCCAGATGTTGTGAAACTACAAATCCCAGCATGCCTTGCCACAGTTTTGCTATAAGGGAGTGTTAAAACTGTGGCAAGGCATGCTGGGATTTGTAGTTTTAACAACATCTGGAGGGCAGCAGTTTGAGGACCCATGCTGTTTAGTAATCGTAAAAGTTCCTCAAGAGGCTATGGCATTAGTATAGTTACCAGTCTCGCATATTTGTATATCCAATTTAAGCTCTCCAGATGAGTTTGCTGGGTCCTTCACTCCACACTTTACCAGAGAACTCCGGATGATTTTCGATGTGCAAATGTATTGCTGTGGGCAGACCTCAGGATGTTAAACTGTGTGTCAGCTTTAGGCCAGTATTCAATGCCTCAGATTCGCCGTTTTTTTTCAGTGAATCTGGCAATTCGCTGGGTTTACGGCGAATTTTCTGTTAGAAAAAACAATTCTCCCTATTCAATGGAGGCAATTCGCCACAAATGAACAGCGAATGTCTGCCGATTCGCCGTAAATTATTCTCCACAATTCGCCTGTGATTTTCAATGGGGTTTTTAGTGGAATTCGCCGACAGTGTATTCAATGCTCAAATGGAGAACTGCTTTCTCCATTGATTTTCGCCATGATTCTCCGTTTAGCATTCGTCATCTTTTTTAGGTGAACTGTAATGTGATCTTTTAAATTAAAGCGTTTTTAATTTTTTTTTGGTGTTAAAAAATCAGAATATTTTTTCTATGAAGGGGCATGCTATTTTTATTCATATACTTGCAGCACATGAATATATTTTTAATATACAGATGGGGCAGGTCCCATCTTGGCTACCTATGGCGAGAGTTTCGCCAGCTCGCCATGGCGCCCGCCATCGCAATACATTTTAAATGCTTGGCGATTCGCCGTGGCGTCTCCGGATGAGTGCAATACCAGTGATCATCCACCAGATGTCACTTTTGAAAACCTCTTTGCGCATGCGTAAAATTTATGCTGCAGCGCGTGCATGAAGCGCAGGAACTACATTAAATAATTTATTGTCCCTGGCAAGCCTAGTCAGCGCCTCTCTCACACCACCGGCACGAGCATGATCCCATCTCTTTGAAGGAGAGGATCATGCTGATGCGGGCGGAGAGGCGCTGCATTTGTTTAACACGAAGGAGCGTCTCTGACGGACGCTCTTGCGACCCAGTTGCACAGACGTTCCAGTAATGAGACGCTTTTGCGTCTGAGTTGTGATTATGGCAGGGTACTACAGTAAAGTACTTTACTACTATTGTGCTGTGTCCAGCAAGCTGTACTGTTCTATAGATAGTGTACACACTAATAAATAAAATTACATTGCATTGCGTACAGAATCATTACATTAAATTATACTGTACTGTATTGTACGTCTCATTGGTTTTAACACACATAAAAAATTCCGGTTACCAATAAGGCTTTCTTGGCGTCTAAATTTGCATGGGCGCTTGAGCGTCTGCACGGGTACTATACTGGTACTATACTGGAGCGGCACGGACGCTAATGCGTCTCAGTATACAGTACAGTATGTTCTAACGGTGGCCACATTTTGGTGTTATGACATTCACAGTAAGTTACTGTTTCGTATAGGGATCATTTTACTTTTGCACACAGTACGGTTACAGTCATATACAGTATACAGTGGAACTGTAGATTTAGTAAGCTCGTTGAAGTGATACAATGTCTGTAGTTTCACGGGTTCTACGCTCGCCACGAAATATGTCAAAAAAAGGAACTTAACTCCATGCCAACATGGATAGTTCATACCCCCACTATCCATGTTGGCATGGAGTTGATTTTAAATAGCGTGGCGAGCGTAGCGAGCCACCGAGCCCCGCAAGGGGACTCAGACGTGAAACTACAGAAGTACTGTACTGTACAGTTTTTCAGTGGTCATTCAGCTGCTACTGAATACATGTACTGTACAGTACCTGTCATGTTTTTAAGACAAGCATGTACTGCACAGTAAATTCACAGTTACTGTAGGAGCTGATTGCCAAGTGATAAACTACTCAATGGCAGGCGCGCCGAATGCGACGCTTGTTCCGCACAGGACGCACGTGATCAGGGCGCCATTTTTATGTGATAAACTACTCAATGGCAGGCGCGCAGAATGCGACGCTTGTTCCGCACAGGACGCACGTGATCAGGGCGCCATTTTTATTATCAACATAATAAAAGATGGCTGCACCACGCAGAGCGAGGAGAGCGAGGCCCTTCAGGCGTGGAGAGCTCCTCATCCTGGTTGCTTGGCGGGACAGGCCCCTGGTGACCAACAGAGAGGTGGTGGAGGCATACCAGGAGGCTAGCCAAGCCATCAGGGTGCGCTTCAGGAGGGAGAGACCAGTGAGGACCCTCCAGCGCAGATGGAGCGACCTGGTCCGTCGGGACCCCCAACTGCTGGACTCCCTAAGGGAATGTAAGTATTACACAGTACGCTAATATGGCGCCGTGCGTCTGAGTCCCCTTGCGGGGGTTAGGTGAAATGAGGGAGATTGCTAGTATTTCAGGGAGTTTCCTGCAGATTGCAGGAGGGTAGGCAACTATGCTGTACAGTACATGCTTGTTGCCATGGGTGATTTCCTACAGCATTTGTTTTCAATGTGGTCCAGAAGCTGGCTGTACAGTACCTGCATATGGAATGCTACAGTACAGTACAGCATGTTACAGTGATTTCCATGAGTACACTATTTCATACTGTATGCAGATACAGCCTCAGTCACATACAGATTATAGGCATGCTGCATATCATTTTATGCCTAGCTGCTGGTGCCCCTAGGCATTCCAAACGCCCTAGAAATTTGCCTAATTTGCCTATGCCTAGGGCCGGCATTTGTTTTCAATGTGGTCATTACATGCCTATTGCCACATGCTAGTTTCCTACAGTATTTGTTTTCAATGTGTTCATTACATGCCTGTTGCCATGGGGTGATTACATGCTACAGTAGTTGTCACCAGAGATTTCCTACAGCATTTTGTTTTCATGGTGGTCATTACATGCCTGTTGCCATGGGGTGATTACATGATTCTGTAGTTGGCACACAGGATTTCCAACAGTATTTGTTTGCAATGTTGTCATGCTAGTTGTTTGGCACAAGGGATTGCCTACAGTATTTGTTTTCAATGTGGTCTTTACTGTACATGCCTGTTGCCATGGGCTGATTACATGCTACAGTACTGTAGTTGGTTGGCACGAGGGATTGCATACGATATTTGTTTTCAATGTGGTCATTACAGTACAGTACATGCCTGTTGCCATGGGTCATTACATGTCCTTACATTCTCATTGCCATGTTGTACAGTATTTGCGTGCATTTTTTCATGGGTACTGTATACTGTAACTGTATACTGTATACTGTATTTTTACAGGTATCAGCAGGATGACGCCGCTGGAGAGGGAGCAACACCATTGTAAGTACAGTACTGTACTGTACATTGCAGTGCATACTGTATACAGTACTGTATCCTGCTGTATACACAAAGATGGATTTTGACTTTAAAACATGTGGCATACTGCTCCTGGACTTCCTTGCCAGTGCCAGTTGCATCGGCGGAACTGCACCATTGTCCAAAGTTCAAATAGGGGAGCCACACAATGAGTCCTGGACTGTGGTGTTTGGGGTGGCAGTTGGTGGGTCTACCCTATCTGATTTTTGGACTCTGCTGCAGTCCTGCAACTGCCACTGGCATGGAAGTCAAGCAACAGAGCATTTTTTCCCTCCTGAAATGGGTCATGTTGGGAGGTACAGTAATGTACAGTATGCATGTGGTGTCATACTGTAACACATACAATACAGGTGTGTTACAAAATTTCCTATTTTTGGTTTGCTTTTCCACAGTCCCACCAAGTCAACGAAGCCCGCGGCGGCGTTTGCGCGCCCCCACTTCCGAGGAGGAGAGCAGCACCACCCCGGAGGAGGAGGCAGGACACAGCGCAGATGGTAAGTACTGTATTGGACTGTATAACACCAGTGTTCCCATGTTCCCGCCATGTGTGCCGAATAATATCATACTTGTGGGCCCGACATGTGTACTGCGTAACACCTGTGGGACCACCATGTGAACCCTATAACACTTGTGGGACCCACATGTGTGCCATGCGGTATAACACCTGGTGTACTGTACCTTATACCATCTGGGGTCCAAAGAAGTTACTGTAGTCCATCAAGTTCAACCAACTGAACTGTACGGGACGGTATCTACAGTAACTTGTAACTCATTAGTTACAAGTTACTGTAGATACTGTCCACTACAGTTCAGTTGGTTGACTTAATTAAAACATACAGTACAGTATCTACAGTACTGTATGGTCCAGTACAGTACATTACTGTACTGAATGTTTACTGTATTTTGTCTTTTTTTCTGTTGCAGTGTCTGAAACTGTCCCCCTCGCCCTGGACGCCCGGGAGGGGCCGCCGCAGCAGCAGGGAACCAGCGCGGATTGTAAGTATTGGACTGTATAACATCAGGGCTCCCGCCACGTGTACCGGAAAGTACTGTACTGTACGTGTAGGTCCACCCTGTAACATACAGTAGTACTCTACCTGTACTTTTGTGCAGTAATTCAGGCTGAAAAAAAGAAGTTACTGTAGTCCATCAAGTTCAACCAACTGAACTGTACGGGACGGTATCTACAGTAACTTGTAACTCATTAGTTACAAGTTACTGTAGATACTGTCCACTACAGTTCAGTTGGTTGACTTAAGTAAAACATACAGTACAGTATCTACAGTACTGTATGGTCCAGTACAGTGCATTACTGTACTGAATGTTTACTGTATTTTGTCTTTTTTTCTGTTGCAGTGTCTGAAACTGTCCCCCTCGCCCTGGACGCCCGGGAGGGGCCGCCGCAGCAGCAGCAGCAGCCGCAGCCGCAGCCGGGAACCAGCGCGGATTGTAAGTATTGGACTGTATAACATCAGGGCTCCCGCCACGTGTACCGGAAAGTACTGTACTGTACGTGTAGGTCCACCCTGTAACATACAGTAGTACTCTACCTGTACTTTTGTGCAGTAATTCAGGCTGAAAAAAAGAAGTTACTGTAGTCCATCAAGTTCAACCAACTGAACTGTACGGGACGGTATCTACAGTAACTTGTAACTCATTAGTTACAAGTTACTGTAGATACTGTCCACTACAGTTCAGTTGGTTGACTTAAGTAAAACATACAGTACAGTATCTACAGTACTGTATGGTCCAGTACAGTACATTACTGTACTGAATGTTTACTGTATTTTGTCTTTTTTTCTGTTGCAGTGTCTGAAACTGTCCCCCTCGCCCTGGACGCCCGGGAGGGGCCGCCGCAGCAGCCGCAGCCGCAGCCGGGAACCAGCGCGGATTGTAAGTATTGGACTGTATAACATCAGGGCTCCCGCCACGTGTACCGGAAAGTACTGTACTGTACGTGTAGGTCCACCCTGTAACATACAGTAGTACTCTACCTGTACTTTTGTGCAGTAATTCAGGCTGAAAAAAAGAAGTTACTGTAGTCCATCAAGTTCAACCAACTGAACTGTACAGGACGGTATCTACAGTAACTTGTAACTCATTAGTTACAAGTTACTGTAGATACTGTCCACTACAGTTCAGTTGGTTGACTTAAGTAAAACATACAGTACAGTATCTACAGTACTGTATGGTCCAGTACAGTACATTACTGTACTGAATGTTTACTGTATTTTGTCTTTTTTTTCTGTTGCAGTGTCTGAAACTGTCCCCACCGCCCTGGACGCCCGGGAGGGGCCGCCGCAGCAGCAGCAGCCGCAGCCGGGAACCAGCGCGGATTGTAAGTATTGGACTGTATAACATCAGGGCTCCCGCCACGTGTACCGGAAAGTACTGTACTGTACGTGTAGGTCCACCCTGTAACATACAGTAGTACTCTACCTGTACTTTTGTGCAGTAATTCAGGCTGAAAAAAAGAAGTTACTGTAGTCCATCAAGTTCAACCAACTGAACTGTACGGGACGGTATCTACAGTAACTTGTAACTCATTAGTTACAAGTTACTGTAGATACTGTCCACTACAGTTCAGTTGGTTGACTTAAGTAAAACATACAGTACAGTATCTACAGTACTGTATGGTCCAGTACAGTACTGTACTGAATGTTTACTGTATTTTGTCTTTTTTTTCTGTTGCAGTGTCTGAAACTGTCCCCACCGCCCTGGACGCCCGGGAGGGGCCGCCGCAGCAGCAGCAGCCACAGCCGGGAACCAGCGCGGATTGTAAGTATTGGACTGTATAACATCAGGGCTCCCGCCACGTGTACCGGAAAGTACTGTACTGTACGTGTAGGTCCACCCTGTAACATACAGTAGTACTCTACCTGTACTTTTGTGCAGTAATTCAGGCTGAAAAAAAGAAGTTACTGTAGTCCATCAAGTTCAACCAACTGAACTGTACGGGACGGTATCTACAGTAACTTGTAACTCATTAGTTACAAGTTACTGTAGATACTGTCCACTACAGTTCAGTTGGTTGACTTAAGTAAAACATACAGTACAGTATCTACAGTACTGTATGGTCCAGTACAGTACATTACTGTACTGAATGTTTACTGTATTTTGTCTTTTTTTCTGTTGCAGTGTCTGAAACTGTCCCCCTCGCCCTGGACGCCCGGGAGGGGCCGCCGCAGCAGCAGCAGCAGCAGCCGGGAACCAGCGCGGATTGTAAGTATTGGACTGTATAACATCAGGGCTCCCGCCACGTGTACCGGAAAGTACTGTACTGTACGTGTAGGTCCACCCTGTAACATACAGTAGTACTCTACCTGTACTTTTGTGCAGTAATTCAGGCTGAAAAAAAGAAGTTACTGTAGTCCATCAAGTTCAACCAACTGAACTGTACGGGACGGTATCTACAGTAACTTGTAACTCATTAGTTACAAGTTACTGTAGATACTGTCCACTACAGTTCAGTTGGTTGACTTAAGTAAAACATACAGTACAGTATCTACAGTACTGTATGGTCCAGTACAGTACATTACTGTACTGAATGTTTACTGTATTTTGTCTTTTTTTTCTGTTGCAGTGTCTGAAACTGTCCCCACCGCCCTGGACGCCCGGGAGGGGCCGCCGCAGCAGCAGCAGCAGCCGCAGCCGGGAACCAGCGCGGATTGTAAGTATTGGACTGTATAACATCAGGGCTCCTGCCACGTGTACCGGAAAGTACTGTACTGTACGTGTAGGTCCACCCTGTAACATACAGTAGTACTCTACCTGTACTTTTGTGCAGTAATTCAGGCTGAAAAAAAGAAGTTACTGTAGTCCATCAAGTTCAACCAACTGAACTGTACGGGATGGTATCTACAGTAACTTGTAACTCATTAGTTACAAGTTACTGTAGATACTGTCCACTACAGTTCAGTTGGTTGACTTAAGTAAAACATACAGTACACTATCTACAGTACTGTATGGTCCAGTACAGTACATTACTGTACTGTATGTTTACTGTATTTTGTCTTTTTCTTTTAGTTGCGCCAGCTGAAAGCTGCCCCACCACCCAGGAGCAGCAGCAGAGCAGCGACAGCTCAGATAGTGGTAATCATTGTTATTGTTACGCTCACTATTTTCCTACAGTATACAGTAATACTGTATTACTGTTACTGTATTACAGTATTTGCTTATTTGACACTACTTGATACTGTCTCTTTTACACACAGGACGCCTGGTCATTGACACAGGGGAAGAGGAAGCGGAGGAGCGGGAGACGCCGGGAACCAGCGCGGATGGTAAGTATTGCAGTGTAGAACACCAGTGTTCCCGCCATGTGTGCTGAATAATATCATACTGTACTTGTGGGCCCGACATGTGTACTGCGTAACACCTGTGGGACCACCATGTGAACCCTATAACACTTGTGGGACCCACATGTGTGCTATGCGGTATAACACCTGGTGTACCTTATACCATTTACTGTACGGTACAGTATCTTTACTGTATTTTGTCTTTTTTTTCTGTTGCAGTGTCTGAAACTGTCCCCACCGCCCTGGACGCCCGGGAGGGGCCGCAGCAGCAGCAGCAGCAGCCGGGAACCAGCGCGGATTGTAAGTATTGGACTGTATAACATCAGGGCTCCCGCCACGTGTACCGGAAAGTACTGTACGTGTAGGTCCACCCTGTAACATACAGTAGTACTCTACCTGTACTGTTGTGCAGTAATTCAGGCTGAAAAAAAGAAGTTACTGTAGTCCATCAAGTTCAACCAACTGAACTGTACGGGACGGTATCTACAGTAACTTGTAACATCATTAGTTACAAGTTACTGTAGATACTGTCCACTACAGTTCAGTTGGTTGACTTAAGTAAAACATACAGTACAGTATCTACAGTACTGTATGGTCCAGTACAGTACATTACTGTACTGAATGTTTACTGTATTTTGTCTTTTTTTCTGTTGCAGTGTCTGAAACTGTCCCCCTCGCCCTGGACGCCCGGGAGGGGCCGCCGCAGCAGCAGCAGCCGCAGCAGCCGCAGCCGGGAACCAGCGCAGATTGTAAGTATTGGACTTTATAACATCAGGGCTCCCGCCACGTGTACCGGAAAGTACTGTACTGTACGTGTAGGTCCACCCTGTAACATACAGTAGTACTCTACAGTAATTCAGTACAGAATTTCTATTCCTCCAGCCTCAGTACAGTAGATGGCCGTGTGTCCCAAGTACTGTATACAGTTGGCATGTTAGTGAACAAAGGCCTGTTACAGTATTTGTACCGTATAACAACTGGGGTCCAACCATTTACTCTACTGTATGTTTATTTAGTCTTTTTATTTACAGTTACAACATCCCAAAGCGTCCCCACCACCCATATGACCCTCCGCCCCCGACGCCGCAGAAGCAGTGCACCCTCTCCCTCCGGCCCATCAACAGCTGGTAAGTACTGTACTGTACATTACTCCTGATTTCATCTGGGACAGACGGCAGGGGTGATACTGTACATAGACAACGGGGACACTGACAGGAAACAGGTGCCAAACAGTCTGTATGACCTAACCTCTCCTGCCAGCGCAGCGACCGTGACACATCCAGAAGCCGCGGCCAGAATACATTTACTGTAGGTGACCAGAATTGTGTTGCAATTGTCACGGTTACACTACTGAATACTGTATGTGTTCTGGATACTGTACAGTACAGTATGTTTCAAACTAACCTCTTTTTCTGTTCTTTTCCGCAGTTCCACCCACCCAGACGACCCTCCGCCACCGCCGGACCACTGAGCCATCCCCCTCCAGGCCATTGGCAGCTGGTAAGTACTGTACAGTACTCTGATTTCATCTGGGACAGAGACAGCAGGGGTGATGCACAGACAATGGGGGCACTGACAGGAAACTACTGTACGTTTATACTATCCATACGACTTCCCCTCTCCTCCCAGCACGACGGCCGTGACACATCCAGATGCTAAGGCCAGAATAGATTTTGTTTACCATAATTGTGGTGCAACTGTCATTTAATGTACAGTACTGATAACGCAGATATTTATCTGATAAGATTAGATATGATTGATAACCCAAACTTGTATTTATTTACCTTATTACCTTTAAATATAACGGCAACGCTGAAATGATTGCACACCCACACAACCTTGTTATAAAATGTATGACAATGCTTTACTTAAAGAATAGCTTCATTACAGGTATTTGCAAATGCAGACTAACACAAGAAACATAAAACTGACTAGCTAATACTTAAACAGTAATTCTAAATCAAATCAAAATGGACACCTTTCAAGGACAGTGATCAGCCATGATTATACCTCCTTCATAATTACCTCCAGCCCCCTGTGCTTGCTGGTTCTTCCTCAACTGCCTTCCCCCTCCTTCTATAACTCTGATATTTAAGCCTTAATCACATTAATTAATTAATTACTCATAAGCATTGAGTCTTATTGGAAAGCTCTGCTTTCAATCATGATGTCATAATTAACCCAACACCCAACTTCAGTGGCCTTGTGGGTCTACGCATGTGTGGCCTTGTTCCCATATTATTCAGTTTGTGGAGACTACTGTAAAGTAGCTTTCTGTCCTTGCTACATTATACTGTCAACATCACATTCTTACTGTAAGCTTCTAAAACCAAAAACAATTCTCTATAAGAAATCACTTTTATAGCACTGTTCTGAATGATCAGCCATTTTATAATGTTATTATGCAAGTCATGGTTCAACAAAATGACTGCCGTTTCTGACATATTATAACTGTTTAGCGCAAAGGGAAGGCCTCATACGCAGTGAATAGTACATTGTGCAACAAGCTAAAGTCATCTGCAGCAATAATAGCAGCAGTCAGGAAAACAGAATATAATAAAAGCATAGATTTATTGATTCGTTGATTTTCTGTATTATCAGTACACATTACTGAACATGTGTCCTGGATACTGTACAGTACAATACAGTACTTTAACCTACAGTTTTTTCCTTTGCTTTTTTCACAGGTAACCTTGACCGTGAAAGGCTGCGTGCCCTGTGGCCCATATTTCATCATATGGTCCATATGGTGTGCAGAGCTGTGTGGGACAGCCAAACTCCCCCAGAGGACCCATTGTCTAGAGGTAAATCATACTGCACTGTTTCTACAGTACTGTACAGTAGGAGTCATTATTTCAAATGACTTAAAGGCAGGAAAGCAATAGTACAGTAGCAAAGACAATGATGAAGGCTAGTCAGATGCTTAGTTGCACAGGGAGAGGAATCAGTAGCCGAAAAAAGAAGAGGGAACAGAGAAGGGAAAGGGGGTACATGATAGAAATCTTTAAATATACTGTATCAAGGGTTTGAACATACTGTAGTAAGGAGGGAAATTTTCTTCACACGAAAAGAAGTTATACTGTAGAACATGAGGACATGCACTGAAACTGGAGGGAGGTACTGTAGGTACTGTACAGGTAAGGGGGGTTACTCCGTGTTGAGTTAGTGCATGCTCGCACAACCTATTAATTTGATTATTCCCTGATTTAAACAGGTTAGGTAGACCCCAGATTTTAATCATCTTTAAACATGTTTCAAGGCAGGAGAAGGAAAAGGCTGTCTGGGGGAACGCACTGAAAAAATGTTTATTAAAATGTAACTTTTATTAATTTTATTTTTAATATTCCCTATCTTACAATATCGAGGGGTAAGATAGGGAATATTAAAAATAAAATTAATAAAAGGTACTGTACAGGTCAAATGTTAGAAAGAATTACTTCACAGAAAGGGTAGTGGATAAGTGGAATAGCCTCCCATCAGAGGTGGTAGAGGCCAAGGGGGGTATTCAATGTTAGGGGCACGGCTGTCGAGCTAGCGCGACAGCCGTGCCCCTGTCCCGTTCTCGGTGAGCTCGCCTGAAGCTCGGCAGTCGGGATTCAATGTCCCGGCTGCCGAGCGTCGAGAAGGGGGCGTAGCCGCGAGTTGCGGCTGGGAAGTGACAAGCTGCAGCCGGCAGCTCGTCACTTCCCGGCTGTTCTCGGCAGAACGAGCCCGACAGCTAGAGATGTCGGGCTCGTTCTGGCAGGAAACCCTGTTCAATGCTGTCGGGGAAGACAGCATTGAATAGGGCCCGTCGAGCATCTCCTCCACGGGAGATGCTCGACGGAGATTGAATATCCCCCTAAGACGGTAGAACATTTTAAACATGCTTGGGATAGGCTTATGAATATCCTTACAAAGAAATAAGGATTAAAAAGGGTTAAGATGACCTGAAGGATAAATAAGGGCCAGACTAGATGGGGCAAATGGTTCTTACAGTATCTGCCGTCAAATTCTACTACAGTACAGTACAGTATACTGTATGTTTCTACAGTTACTGTATTTATCTTAAAGTAGGGTTTTAGTTACTGTATCTTAATACTGTACTACAGTATCCCTTTTTTCCCCCCACAGAAAACCTCAGGAGGAACTTGGTGAATATGGAGGTGGTTCTCCACCAATTGGTGGACCAATTATTTATTGGCGCCTTCCGCCAGCTTTAGTTTTTTTTTTTTTTTAAATAAAGTTAAAAACGTTCAATACTGTAGTTTTGGCTCTTTCTTTATTAACGGAAGATGATTTGGGATACAATCAGTGGGGAAAGGGAAACGAGGTACTGTACTGTAGAGTAACGAACAATACAAAATATACTGTAAAGATACTGTACAAACAAACACGAACAACATCAATTTTTTAATTATAATTTTTTTATTTTTTAAGGGGGGGACAGGGTAGTCAATTACAGTACACTTTTATTGACAGCACATGGATGACTAGGGATACAGTCGAATCAGTGGGGAAGAGGTAACAAGATGCAGTACAGCACAGAGGAAAAAAACAATGCTAACATCACACACTACATTTTTTTTTTTTTTTTTTTTTGCTTTTTGTATATATATTTTTTTTTTATATATATTTGTTTGGGGTGGGTGTGTAGGAACAGCAGCACACACACATGGTAAACAGACCAGTGAAGAGAAATACTGTACTGTAGGGTGGGGTGAGGTGTGTGGGGGTGTGTGGGGGGGTTGTATTTTTTTATCCTTTTTTGTGTGGGTACAGTAGTTTGTAACACTGACACACACAGAGGACAGATCGGTGAAGGAAAATAGCAGATGCTGGATGCACGGCGCCAAAATGGACTCAGCTGCAACTGGAAAGAAACACTTTTATTGACAGCACATGGAAGACTAGGGATACAGTACAGTCGAATCAGTGGGGAAGAGGTAACAAGATGCAGTACAGCACAGAGGAAAAAAACAATGCTAACATCACACACTATTTTTTTTTTTCTTTTTATTATTTTTTTTTTATTTTTGCTTTTTGTATATATATTTTTTTTTTTATATATTTGTTTGGGGTGGGTGTGTAGGAACAGCAGCACACACACATGGTAAACAGACCAGTGAAGAGAAATACTGTACTGTAGGGTGGGGTGAGGTGTGTGGGGGTGTGTGGGGGGGTTGTATTTTTTTATCCTTTTTTGTGGGGGTACAGTAGTTTGTAACACTGACACACACAGAGGACAGATCGGTGAAGGAAAATAGCAGATGCTGGATGCACGGCGCCAAAATGGACTCAGCTGCAACTGGAAAGAAACACTTTTATTGACAGCACATGGATGACTAGGGATACAGTACAGTCGAATCAGTGGGGAAGAGGTAACAAGATGCAGTACAGCACAGAGGAAAAAAACAATGCTAACATCACACACTACTTTTTTTTTTCTTTTTATTATTTTTTTTTTATTTTTGCTTTTTGTATATATTTTTTTTTATATATAATTGTTTGGGGTGGGTGTGTAGTAACAGCAGCACACACACATGGTAAACAGACCAGTGAAGAGAAATACTGTACTGTAGGGTGGGGTGAGGTGTGTGGGGGGGTTGTATTTTTTTATCCTTTTTTGTGGGGGTACAGTAGTTTGTAACACTGACACACACAGAGGACAGATCGGTGAAGGAAAATAGCAGATGCTGGATGCACGGTGCCAAAATGGACTCAGCTGCAACTGGAAAGAAACACTTTTATTGACAGCACATGGAAGACTAGGGATACAGTACAGTCGAATCAGTGGGGAAGAGGTAACAAGATGCAGTACAGCACAGAGGAAAAAAACAATGCTAACATCACACACTACTTTTTTTTTTCTTTTTATTATTTTTTTTTTTTTTTTGCTTTTTGTATTTTTTTAATATTATTTTTGATTTTTTATGTTTTTATTTTTATTATGTTTTGTTTTACTGTACAGTAGGTTTATTTTTGCAGGGGGTTAGGAACAGTGACACACACACACGGAAAATAGATGGGTAAAAGGAAATACTGTACCGTATGGTGTGGTTGAAGTTCATCACCAAGTTGTGTACAAGAGAGGACAAACTCTGGGCAATGGTGTTACTGTAGGCAATGGTGGTAAAGGTGTTGTGACATGATTGAGACGGACCCACGGTGTTAACCTCTTCATCCGTAGTAGTCCATTGATTGTATTGACTATCTTGGTTTTATGGTGCTCCTGAAGTACAATCTTTTTGCCACATCTTGTAATGATGTCTTTGGTCAAATTACTTGGCAGTGCAAATTTCCCAGGCTTGCCATAGTAGTTGACACGATTTGCCCATGTCAAATAGACTTCAAATGGCACATGCTCTTGGAAAAGAAATTGTGCATATCTGTTGAGTTTTTGATCTGCTTTTCCATAAAGCACGTTCTCAGTTTCTGCCGTGATGTCAGTAAGGGGAATATCGGGCAGAAGAGGACCATGAATTTCCCTGGGTTTCAACACTGCAGGGGTGCTGCACTGAATGGGTGGTCGAGGAAGCTGCAAAGTTACTTCATCAAAGTTCACCACTGGATGTGCTGGTGAAGACAGTTGTTCATGTGTGTTGAAGTCCATTCTGCTGTCCACTTCACCGGGTGCATCCACTTCACCGGGTGCATCCACCTCGCCGCCAGCATCCACTTCGCAGAGTGCATCCAGTTCGCCGAATGCATCCACTTCGCCTGGTCCATCCAATTCACAGAGATCGCAGAGTGCATCCAGTTCGACGTGTGCATCCAGTTCGCCGAATGCATCCACTTCGCCCGATCCTTCCAATTCGCAGAGTGCACCCGATCCTTCCAATTCGCAGAGTGCACCCAGTCTGCCAGGTCCATCCTCAATGTGACATACAGGCACAGCTACTCCATGCGTTTGTGGTGTGTGTTTCTTCATTGCGTTGCCGATGGCGTCCTTCACTGCTTCGATGAGGGCGTCCTTCACTGATTCGATGAAGGCATCCTGCATTGATCCGATGGTGTCCTTCAAGGCATTTTTCAGCACAGCATTTTCTATCTCCAGCCGATGTACCTTCGCTTGAAGGTCCTGTGCTCCATGGTCATCTTGCAGGTTGTCCGTCATCTTCCCCAATTCTTTTGCTCCAGAAAGATTGGCAAAATCAAGCTTTCTTCTTGGTGAAGAATGTATTTGCTGACCTGGGTTTGAAACAAAATTTAAAACCAAACAATCTTCATTTACATTATTACCCACTGTCTGTACCAGGGTTTCAGCCATGCTGAGCACTGGCACATGTTCAGGCACTTCAGTCTCCTTCTGGGATGGGCCAGCTTCATTACCCACCGCCTGTACCAGGGTTTGATCCATGCTGAGCACTGGTACATATCCAGCCACTTCAGTCTCCTTCGGGGATGGGCCAGCTTCATTATCTGCAATAAATAACTGCACATTTTTAACTTCATTCAAAACACCACCAAAGAGTTCCAAACAACCATTCTTGGCCTTGGCATTTTTCCTTGGCTTCACAGGTACAATCTCTTTTTGGGCATTCTTCTTTGTCTTTTTGGGTGGATGTTGCGGAGCCATTGCAGCCAAAGACAATTGTCTTTTGGTGGGACGTGCACTGCGTTTTCCATAGAAGGTTGCACTTGGTACGCTCATTGTTGTTTGTCTACAAAAAAATATAATAAAACATTAAATTGTGTACAGTAAACAGTAAAGCATGTTAAGCACAATACTGTACATTATGGTTAAAATACAATAACATCTAATCATGTGCACAACAGTTTAAACTTTTATGTCCAACGTCTAGTCAGGCTGAACAGCCAGAGCACTACAGTACCAAAGTCAGCCATTTTAAAATCATGTGTATCACTGCAATAAAAAATGCTATGTTAAACAGTTTCAAAAAATTATTTACAATGGTTCAACCACAGTGTTTGACTCCACCCCAACCCAAAATAATAAATAAGCTTCTAGTGCGTCTCATTTGCAAGTGACTCTCCTTTCCTTTGCAAATGAGTCTCCTTTGTAAGTGAGTCACATTCGCAAGTGAGTCTCATTTGCAGGTAAATTCATTTGCAGATGAGTCTCATTTGCAAGTGCCTTTCAGACTCGTGGGAAAGCAGATTCCTGGGCGTCCCAGGAAAGCCACCTGCCTACGGTACTGGCTGGGCTTGCGTCCTATTTGCTATTGCGACCGAAGCGCCGGGAGAAGGGAGCGTGGTGCAATGGGGCCGTGCATGACACGCTCGATACCGCTCGAGCGAGGTACACTCGGGAGCTTACAAAATGGCGCCAAAAGCCATGCAGACACGTGGCCAAGCCACGGAGGGAAACACGGAGTCAGAGCTAACTGCCTACGGTACTGGCTGGGCTTGCGTCCTATTTGCTATTGCGACCGAAGCGCCGGGAGAAGGGAGCGTGGTGCAATGGGGCCGTGCATGACACGCTCGATACCGCTCGAGCGAGTTTCACTCGGGAGCTTACAAGATGGCGCCAAAAGCCGTGCAGACACGTGGCCAAGCCACGGAGGGAAACACGGAGTCAGAGCTAACTGCCTACGGTACTGGCTGGGCTTGCGTCCTATTTGCTATTGCGACCGAAGCGCCGGGAGAAGGGAGCGTGGTGCAATGGGGCCGTGCATGACACGCTCGATACCGCTCGAGCGAGTTTCACTCGGGAGCTTACAAGATGGCGCCAAAAGCCGTGCAGACACGTGGCCAAGCCACGGAGGGAAACACGGAGTCAGAGCTAACTGCCTACGGTACTGGCTGGGCTTGCGTCCTATTTGCTATTGCGACCGAAGCGCCGGGAGAAGGGAGCGTGGTGCAATGGGGCCGTGCATGACACGCTCGATACCGCTCGAGCGAGTTTCACTCGGGAGCTTACAAGATGGCGCCAAAAGCCGTGCAGACACGTGGCCAAGCCACGGAGGGAAACACGGAGTCAGAGCTAACTGCCTACGGTACTGGCTGGGCTTGCGTCCTATTTGCTATTGCGACCGAAGCGCCGGGAGAAGGGAGCGTGGTGCAATGGGGCCGTGCATGACACGCTCGATACTGCTCGAGCGAGTTTCACTCGGGAGCTTACAAGATGGCGCCAAAAGCCGTGCAGACACGTGGCCAAGCCACGGAGGGAAACACGGAGTCAGAGCTAACTGCCTACGGTACTGGCTGGGCTTGCGTCCTATTTGCTATTGCGACCGAAGCGCCGGGAGAAGGGAGCGTGCTTTACGGACTAACTACGGCAAAGCTTTTATCTGGCTACGAGCGTCTCAGTATGCTACAGTTATACAGGGCAAAGTTACGGTATTTTAATATAGAAATCATTAAAGAGATAGAAAAAGATTTACCGTTCAGGTACTTTTGCAACAAGCAGTTGAAATGAGCTGGATTCCGTGAGGCCAGCAACGATTTCAAATGCAGGAATTCAAGCAGAAGTACAGAAACAGTAGCACGAAACTTCAGCGAGTTTTGAGAGGAGCCGGACAGCAAGTCTGCAAACAAAGAAACAGGTTTGCCGACTGGTAGCTGGCGTCCCTGTGAGCGCTCTTTTTATCTGATTCAAACAAAGGAATTTTTTTCCGCCAAAAGCAGATCCTGTGATTGGATTATGGAAATGTTACCGCCCACAACATATCCGCAGAGGCCAATCCCAGGATCTGCTTTGGGCGGCAAAAACTTCCTTTGTTTGAATCAAATAAAAAGGGAGTCTCACCAGCATATCTGGTTCCTTCGTAGCAGGCTTCCTAACTGCTCACTAGACTTGCTTTCCAGACCGTCTCCACTTAGAAAATCTCACTGCAACTGTTCACGTACCACAGAATACTGCACTTGAAATCGTTGCTGGCCTCACGGAATCCAGCTCATTTCAACTGCTTGTTGCAAAAGTACCTGAACGGTAAATCTTTTTCTATCTCTTTAATGATTTCTATATTAAAATACCGTAACTTTGCCCTGTATTACTGTAGCATACTGAGACGCTCGTAGCCAGATAAAAGCTTTGCCGTAGTTAGTCCGTAAAGCACGCTCCCTTCTCCCGGCGCTTCGGTCGCAATAGCAAATAGGACGCAAGCCCAGCCAGTACCGTAGGCAGTTAGCTCTAACTCCGTGTTTCCCTCCGTGGCTTGGCCACGTGTCTGCACGGCTTTTGGCGCCATTTTGTAAGCTCCCGAGTGTACCTCGCTCGAGCGGTATCGAGCGTGTCATGCACGGCCCCATTGCACCACGCTCCCTTCTCCCGGCGCTTCGGTCGCAATAGCAAATAGGACGCAAGCCCAGCCAGTACCGTAGGCAGTTAGCTCTAACTCCGTGTTTCCCTCCGTGGCTTGGCCACGTGTCTGCACGGCTTTTGGCGCCATTTTGTAAGCTCCCGAGTGTACCTCGCTCGAGCGGTATCGAGCGTGTCATGCACGGCCCCATTGCACCACGCTCCCTTCTCCCGGCGCTTCGGTCGCAATAGCAAATAGGACGCAAGCCCAGCCAGTACCGTAGGCAGTTAGCTCTAACTCCGTGTTTCTCTCCGTGGCTTGGCCACGTGTCTGCACGGCTTTTGGCGCCATTTTGTAAGCTCCCGAGTGTACCTCGCTCGAGCGGTATCGAGCGTGTCATGCACGGCCCCATTGCACCACGCTCCCTTCTCCCGGCGCTTCGGTCGCAATAGCAAATAGGACGCAAGCCCAGCCAGTACCGTAGGCAGGTGGCTTTCCTGGGACGCCCAGGAATCTGCTTTCCCACGAGTCTGAAAGGCACTTGCAAATGAGACTCATCTGCAAATGAATTTACCTGCAAATGAGACTCACTTGCGAATGTGACTCACTTACAAAGGAGACTCATTTGCAAAGGAAAGGAGAGTCACTTGCAAATGAGACGCACTAGAAGCTTATTTATTATTTTGGGTTGGGGTGGAGTCAAACACTGTGGTTGAACCATTGTAAATAATTTTTTATTTTTTGAAACTGTTTAGCATTGCATTTTTTATTACATTGATATTACAAATGACAAATAAAGATTACATTTGTAATAAAATTAAAAGTAGTAAATGTTTTGTTAAAAAAAAGTCCATGTCTTCTAAAGCAGTATTTAAAAATGTATTTTCTTTACACAGGACCGTGTACAGTACAGTTATACAACATGCCGGTTAAAATCAACGAGGCGATGAGCAAACAAATTGCAACCATGAAAAAAAACAAGAAAAGTACCAAAGAGATCCAAGCTTGGCTGAAGGAAAGTGGGATTGTAGTCACTTTAGAAACAGTGCGCTATCATGCTTTCGAGAGAACAACAACCAGAAAGAAAATATTTGCTCCAAAGTGCTCATGGTAAGATCACTACTGTACAGTACAGTAAATAAAAGTATTGTTTGTTAAACTGGCAAAAAGTACTGTACTGTCTTGACTATAAACAACGGTACTGTAGTATTAACCTTTGTTGTAATAATACTGTATAGTGAAAACCATAAAACATTACTTTTCAGTCATTGAATTGTTCATTAATTCTTATTTATGCACTGTAGGAGAGCTGAAAAAAATGTGGAGCAATTAACTAGTGCCAATGATGAAATGACTGCTCGACAAATCAAAAACATATTCAAATCAGAGTATGACTTTGACATTTCACTCGGCAGCATTCGAAAAATGCGTCGGAATATGGGATGGAGCTATAGATCTTCAAGGTAAGACTACTGTATACAGTATAAAGCAGTAATGCAATAATGCGCACCTTTTCACATTTAATACCTGTACTTTACAAAGTACAGTACGACTGTATAATGATGTGCAGTATACAGTATTTAATTAGATTTTTGTGCTGTTGGCAGGATAACTCCCATGATTAGAGATGTTAACAAAGAGAAGAGAGTGGAACAGGCACGTCGTTGGATTGAGAGCGGTGAAACATTTCCGGATGTCATTTTCACAGATGAATCCTCAGTAGCACTCGAGAGGTTCTCACGAATGTCATTCCGTAAGAAGGGCCATATCTCATTTAAGCCACGTCCAAAGCATCCATTGAAGATCCACGTATGGGGAGCCATATCACGATTAGGAGCTGGTCCCATGTTAGTGTTCGAAGGTACAGTACTACTGTCTATTTGATGCTCTGCCTGTGCTTGTAAGAAATACTGTACACTACAATAATTAAAATTGAATAAGGTGATTATTAATAAACAATACTGTTTGTTGTTATGTCTCTAGGGATCATGGATAAACAATTCTTTCAAGAAAATATAGTAGAGCGATGTATGGTGCCATTCGTGCAAAAATATTACCCATTGCATCACAGACTATTCCAGGATAATGATCCCAAACACTCTGCCTCTGCGAAATTCATGGCTGAGAAAGGCATCAATTGGGAACGCACTCCACCAGAGTGAGTATTGCATTCTAAAGTATTTTGTGTTTTAAAAGTTTTTTCTTTTCTATAAGAAACATTATTGAAATACTTTACCATACTGTTTACTTTAGATCCCCGGACATGAATCCAATTGAATTGGTATGGGCTCAACTGAAGAAGTACATCAGGAACACTGCGAAGCCAACAACAAAACAGCAGCTGATAGATGGGATCCGTAAATTTTGGCAAGAAGTGCTGACACCGGACAACTGTAATAATTACATAAATCATCTGTATAAAGTTTTGCCTGTTGTCGTTGAAAGAAATGGCCAAGCCAGTGGTATGTAGTGCTGTACGCAGGTTGTTATGAAGACAGTTAATTGGAATGTACACTGTACAGGTACAGTACTGTATATGCATTTGTAAAACGGACTACTGTATCTTATATCATCCGCTGTCAATAAAAGTGTTTTTTTCTAGAGGTAAAAAAATATAAAAAATACAATAACTTTGATTCTGTGTGATGTAACCAGTCTGTTTTCTGTGTGTCTTGCTGAACCCCCCACCCCAAACAAATATTAAAAATAAAAAAAATGTTGTGTGTGTGATTTTACCTTGTTTTATTATTCTGTACTGTACCTTGCTACCTTTCCCCACTGATTGTACTGTATGTCATATCATCCATCTGCTGTCAATAAAAGTGTTTTTTAAATTGAAAAAAAAGTATAAAAAAAATAAAAAAATGATGATTCTGTGCGATGTAACCAGTCTGTTTTCTGTGTGTGTCTCATTGAACCCCTACCCCAAACAAATATTAAAATAAAAAAAATTAAAAAAAATGTTGTGTGTGTGATTTTACCTTTTTTATTATTCTGTACTGTACCTTGCTACCTTTCCCCACTGATTGTACTGTATGTCATATAATCCATCTGCCGTCAATAAAAGTGTTTATTTGCAGTAGCATACAGTACTGTAAGTTACTGTACAGTATTGTCCCACGCTGGAAAAATGACAATGATACATTGGAGTAACCATAAAATATTTATAAAGTAAGAAAAATCATTAAAAAATAATAATAATAACATTAAATTAAACGCAACAAAAAATTAAAAAGCACATCAATAATGTGGTGCATCAGCACCCGCAGCATTTCCAGTGCCCTCAGCCGCTGAGCCCTTTGTTGCTGTTCTGTGGGGGGGGGGGGGGGGGGAAGTAAAATATTATTGTAACTTTAAGTACAGTACAACACAAATACAGTTATTGTTATTATTGAACAGTGTAGTAGTGATAATACAGTACTGTATGTTGATGGCGGTGTTAGGGTTGCCACCTAGTCCGCTAGGGTTGCCACCTCATCCCTTTAAAACTGGAGACATATTAATGTGGCTGATTACAAAAATACAGTTGGAATTAAGTTTGAAAAAAAAAAAACATTTGAAATTGAGTCTTGAAGTGAGCCAGCCACAGAACCTGTGTAATTAATATGTCTCCAGTTTTAAAGGGATGAGGTGGCAAACCTAGGGGGTGCACACAGGCGATTTACAGTAATCCTGAGGTGCAAAAGCAATTCAAACAGTTGAATCACTGACATTACTGTACCTCTATCATTTGGCCCGGTGCCCGGGCCAGGCCCCTGGGAGCCTGTATCTGTCCTGCCCTGTTGAGAGCGCCGGTGGGGGTTGCCCAGCCACTGTTCGGGCCTTGGGCCCCCATGGACAATTGGCACTGTAGTGGGAGAAAAAATGAGCATTAGAATACAGTACTGTGCAGTATACAAATTTTCGCAACTGACAGTACCAAGGGAAATACAGTAAAGTGAGAGAGCTACTGTATGGAGAGATACAGTACTGTACAGTAGTTATAGAGAGATACTGTACTGTGAAATACTGTACAGTAGATTGAGAGAGCAACGTCTACACTACAGTCCATTTACTGATTGCACAAGATTAGTTCCCCCTACCATTAGAGGTGGTGGAAATCAGTTCCACCCCGTTCCCCCTCAATTTAACCCTTGGTTACAATACAGTACAGCCAGTGCTATTTTTCAGCAGAAACTGAGGCCCTTATTCTACAGCAGTTCACTCTTTTTGACAAAATCCTTCTTACAGTAGATGGACAAAACCATGTGCACTGCAGGGGCGCAGATTTGAAATGTGCAGAGAGAATTAGATTTGGGTGAGTCATTTTGTTTCTGTGCAGGGTAAATACTGGCTGCTTTATTTTTACAATGCAATACAGTACAGTACAGTACATCTCACTTTGAAGTAAAACCCCACCTAAATCTAATTCTCTCTGGCCATGTTACAGTACATCTGCCCCACCTGCAGTGCACATGGTTTTGTCCATCTACAGTAAGAAGGATTTTGTCAGAAAGAGTGAACTAGAATAAGGGCCTCAGTTTCTGCTGGAGCCTGTTGAAATATAGCAGTACAGTACTACAGTAATTCTTACCGCTTTCATCCTCCTCCTCCTCTTCCTCCAGCTCCATTTCATGGTCATCCACCACAATGATGGCTGAGTGGAGAATAAAAGATTAAAAACATTATTTGCCTACTACTGTACAACTCCGTAGAAGAAGGCCCTAATGCTGCCACAGCCACAGCCAGACAAGGTGTACTGGCCACCCCCCCACCATACACCCAATAACAACCGGACTGCACTGTACTGTAGTTTAACCCATTGTTTGTGCAGTAGCAGAGATCCTGTGAGATGTCTCACTTCTGTCGTAATAGTTGGCAATACCATTGCACAGTACCCCCTGCATTGTACAGTGTAATTTACTGTATGCAAGATCGTGTACTGTATTGTTTTATTAAATACTGTAAACCTTGCTTAGCAATGTACACCGCATTGTTGATCGCTATTCACACACAACCCCAATTGTTCATAGTGTACAGTATGTACTGTACCACTGTACTTACTGAATGGCGCAGCCTCCTCCTCCTCCTCCTCCTGCTCCTCCCCCTCTTCCTCCTCCACCACCTCATCTCCCTGGGTGGGGGTGTGCCTTATTGATGCTGCAAATGTAAAAAAAAAAAACACTGTCAACATACTGTACAGTAATTTTCCTAGTACTGTACAACTCCGTAGAAGAAGGCCCTAATGCTGTAGATTGAAATGCCTACACACCATCTCCAAGCGGGCACCAGCCACCTACTATACAACCAGCCAAGGCCCAAATGCTGCGTGACACCCACCGCAGAGCCCCCCAAAGTGAATGCCTAAACCAAATGGCATCGTCAGGTCCTCTAGAACCACCTGCACTTCCACCCTCTTCAGCAACCAACCCCGACCTCCGCATCCCACAAAGCACACCCTCCACCGGACAGAGGCATCTGGCTGCCCTTAGCAGAGTACTGTACTGTAGGTCCAGACTAGCGAGAAGCCACAGCCAGACAAGGTGTACTGGCCACCCCCCCACCATACACCCAATAACAACCGGACTGCACTGTACTGTAGTTTAACCCATTGTTTGTGCAGTAGCAGAGATCCTGTGAGATGTCTCACTTCTGTCGTAATAGTTGGCAATACCATTGCACAGTACCCCCTGCATTGTACAGTGTAATTTACTGTATGCAAGATCGTGTACTGTATTGTTTTATTAAATACTGTAAACCTTGCTTAGCAATGTACACCGCATTGTTGATCGCTATTCACACACAACCCCAATTGTTCATAGAGCGTGGTGCAATGGGGCCGTGCATGACACGCTCGATACTGCTCGAGCGAGTTTCACTCGGGAGCTTACAAGATGGCGCCAAAAGCCGTGCAGACACGTGGCCAAGCCACGGAGGGAAACACGGAGTCAGAGCTAACTGCCTACGGTACTGGCTGGGCTTGCGTCCTATTTGCTATTGCGACCGAAGCGCCGGGAGAAGGGAGCGTGCTTTACGGACTAACTACGGCAAAGCTTTTATCTGGCTACGAGCGTCTCAGTATGCTACAGTTATACAGGGCAAAGTTACGGTATTTTAATATAGAAATCATTAAAGAGATAGAAAAAGATTTACCGTTCAGGTACTTTTGCAACAAGCAGTTGAAATGAGCTGGATTCCGTGAGGCCAGCAACGATTTCAAATGCAGGAATTCAAGCAGAAGTACAGAAACAGTAGCACGAAACTTCAGCGAGTTTTGAGAGGAGCCGGACAGCAAGTCTGCAAACAAAGAAACAGGTTTGCCGACTGGTAGCTGGCGTCCCTGTGAGCGCTCTTTTTATCTGATTCAAACAAAGGAATTTTTTTCCGCCAAAAGCAGATCCTGTGATTGGATTATGGAAATGTTACCGCCCACAACATATCCGCAGAGGCCAATCCCAGGATCTGCTTTGGGCGGCAAAAACTTCCTTTGTTTGAATCAAATAAAAAGGGAGTCTCACCAGCATATCTGGTTCCTTCGTAGCAGGCTTCCTAACTGCTCACTAGACTTGCTTTCCAGACCGTCTCCACTTAGAAAATCTCACTGCAACTGTTCACGTACCACAGAATACTGCACTTGAAATCGTTGCTGGCCTCACGGAATCCAGCTCATTTCAACTGCTTGTTGCAAAAGTACCTGAACGGTAAATCTTTTTCTATCTCTTTAATGATTTCTATATTAAAATACCGTAACTTTGCCCTGTATTACTGTAGCATACTGAGACGCTCGTAGCCAGATAAAAGCTTTGCCGTAGTTAGTCCGTAAAGCACGCTCCCTTCTCCCGGCGCTTCGGTCGCAATAGCAAATAGGACGCAAGCCCAGCCAGTACCATAGGCAGTTAGCTCTAACTCCGTGTTTCCCTCCGTGGCTTGGCCACGTGTCTGCACGGCTTTTGGCGCCATTTTGTAAGCTCCCGAGTGTACCTCGCTCGAGCGGTATCGAGCGTGTCATGCACGGCCCCATTGCACCACGCTCCCTTCTCCCGGCGCTTCGGTCGCAATAGCAAATAGGACGCAAGCCCAGCCAGTACCGTAGGCAGTTAGCTCTAACTCCGTGTTTCCCTCCGTGGCTTGGCCACGTGTCTGCACGGCTTTTGGCGCCATTTTGTAAGCTCCCGAGTGTACCTCGCTCGAGCGGTATCGAGCGTGTCATGCACGGCCCCATTGCACCACGCTCCCTTCTCCCGGCGCTTCGGTCGCAATAGCAAATAGGACGCAAGCCCAGCCAGTACCGTAGGCAGTTAGCTCTAACTCCGTGTTTCTCTCCGTGGCTTGGCCACGTGTCTGCACGGCTTTTGGCGCCATTTTGTAAGCTCCCGAGTGTACCTCGCTCGAGCGGTATCGAGCGTGTCATGCACGGCCCCATTGCACCACGCTCCCTTCTCCCGGCGCTTCGGTCGCAATAGCAAATAGGACGCAAGCCCAGCCAGTACCGTAGGCAGGTGGCTTTCCTGGGACGCCCAGGAATCTGCTTTCCCACGAGTCTGAAAGGCACTTGCAAATGAGACTCATCTGCAAATGAATTTACCTGCAAATGAGACTCACTTGCGAATGTGACTCACTTACAAAGGAGACTCATTTGCAAAGGAAAGGAGAGTCACTTGCAAATGAGACGCACTAGAAGCTTATTTATTATTTTGGGTTGGGGTGGAGTCAAACACTGTGGTTGAACCATTGTAAATAATTTTTTATTTTTTGAAACTGTTTAGCATTGCATTTTTTATTACATTGATATTACAAATGACAAATAAAGATTACATTTGTAATAAAATTAAAAGTAGTAAATGTTTTGTTAAAAAAAAGTCCATGTCTTCTAAAGCAGTATTTAAAAATGTATTTTCTTTACACAGGACCGTGTACAGTACAGTTATACAACATGCCGGTTAAAATCAACGAGGCGATGAGCAAACAAATTGCAACCATGAAAAAAAACAAGAAAAGTACCAAAGAGATCCAAGCTTGGCTGAAGGAAAGTGGGATTGTAGTCACTTTAGAAACAGTGCGCTATCATGCTTTCGAGAGAACAACAACCAGAAAGAAAATATTTGCTCCAAAGTGCTCATGGTAAGATCACTACTGTACAGTACAGTAAATAAAAGTATTGTTTGTTAAACTGGCAAAAAGTACTGTACTGTCTTGACTATAAACAACGGTACTGTAGTATTAACCTTTGTTGTAATAATACTGTATAGTGAAAACCATAAAACATTACTTTTCAGTCATTGAATTGTTCATTAATTCTTATTTATGCACTGTAGGAGAGCTGAAAAAAATGTGGAGCAATTAACTAGTGCCAATGATGAAATGACTGCTCGACAAATCAAAAACATATTCAAATCAGAGTATGACTTTGACATTTCACTCGGCAGCATTCGAAAAATGCGTCGGAATATGGGATGGAGCTATAGATCTTCAAGGTAAGACTACTGTATACAGTATAAAGCAGTAATGCAATAATGCGCACCTTTTCACATTTAATACCTGTACTTTACAAAGTACAGTACGACTGTATAATGATGTGCAGTATACAGTATTTAATTAGATTTTTGTGCTGTTGGCAGGATAACTCCCATGATTAGAGATGTTAACAAAGAGAAGAGAGTGGAACAGGCACGTCGTTGGATTGAGAGCGGTGAAACATTTCCGGATGTCATTTTCACAGATGAATCCTCAGTAGCACTCGAGAGGTTCTCACGAATGTCATTCCGTAAGAAGGGCCATATCTCATTTAAGCCACGTCCAAAGCATCCATTGAAGATCCACGTATGGGGAGCCATATCACGATTAGGAGCTGGTCCCATGTTAGTGTTCGAAGGTACAGTACTACTGTCTATTTGATGCTCTGCCTGTGCTTGTAAGAAATACTGTACACTACAATAATTAAAATTGAATAAGGTGATTATTAATAAACAATACTGTTTGTTGTTATGTCTCTAGGGATCATGGATAAACAATTCTTTCAAGAAAATATAGTAGAGCGATGTATGGTGCCATTCGTGCAAAAATATTACCCATTGCATCACAGACTATTCCAGGATAATGATCCCAAACACTCTGCCTCTGCGAAATTCATGGCTGAGAAAGGCATCAATTGGGAACGCACTCCACCAGAGTGAGTATTGCATTCTAAAGTATTTTGTGTTTTAAAAGTTTTTTCTTTTCTATAAGAAACATTATTGAAATACTTTACCATACTGTTTACTTTAGATCCCCGGACATGAATCCAATTGAATTGGTATGGGCTCAACTGAAGAAGTACATCAGGAACACTGCGAAGCCAACAACAAAACAGCAGCTGATAGATGGGATCCGTAAATTTTGGCAAGAAGTGCTGACACCGGACAACTGTAATAATTACATAAATCATCTGTATAAAGTTTTGCCTGTTGTCGTTGAAAGAAATGGCCAAGCCAGTGGTATGTAGTGCTGTACGCAGGTTGTTATGAAGACAGTTAATTGGAATGTACACTGTACAGGTACAGTACTGTATATGCATTTGTAAAACGGACTACTGTATCTTATATCATCCGCTGTCAATAAAAGTGTTTTTTTCTAGAGGTAAAAAAATATAAAAAATACAATAACTTTGATTCTGTGTGATGTAACCAGTCTGTTTTCTGTGTGTCTTGCTGAACCCCCCACCCCAAACAAATATTAAAAATAAAAAAAATGTTGTGTGTGTGATTTTACCTTGTTTTATTATTCTGTACTGTACCTTGCTACCTTTCCCCACTGATTGTACTGTATGTCATATCATCCATCTGCTGTCAATAAAAGTGTTTTTTAAATTGAAAAAAAAGTATAAAAAAAATAAAAAAATGATGATTCTGTGCGATGTAACCAGTCTGTTTTCTGTGTGTGTCTCATTGAACCCCTACCCCAAACAAATATTAAAATAAAAAAAATTAAAAAAAATGTTGTGTGTGTGATTTTACCTTTTTTATTATTCTGTACTGTACCTTGCTACCTTTCCCCACTGATTGTACTGTATGTCATATAATCCATCTGCCGTCAATAAAAGTGTTTATTTGCAGTAGCATACAGTACTGTAAGTTACTGTACAGTATTGTCCCACGCTGGAAAAATGACAATGATACATTGGAGTAACCATAAAATATTTATAAAGTAAGAAAAATCATTAAAAAATAATAATAATAACATTAAATTAAACGCAACAAAAAATTAAAAAGCACATCAATAATGTGGTGCATCAGCACCCGCAGCATTTCCAGTGCCCTCAGCCGCTGAGCCCTTTGTTGCTGTTCTGTGGGGGGGGGGGGGGGGAAGTAAAATATTATTGTAACTTTAAGTACAGTACAACACAAATACAGTTATTGTTATTATTGAACAGTGTAGTAGTGATAATACAGTACTGTATGTTGATGGCGGTGTTAGGGTTGCCACCTAGTCCGCTAGGGTTGCCACCTCATCCCTTTAAAACTGGAGACATATTAATGTGGCTGATTACAAAAATACAGTTGGAATTAAGTTTGAAAAAAAAAAAACATTTGAAATTGAGTCTTGAAGTGAGCCAGCCACAGAACCTGTGTAATTAATATGTCTCCAGTTTTAAAGGGATGAGGTGGCAAACCTAGGGGGTGCACACAGGCGATTTACAGTAATCCTGAGGTGCAAAAGCAATTCAAACAGTTGAATCACTGACATTACTGTACCTCTATCATTTGGCCCGGTGCCCGGGCCAGGCCCCTGGGAGCCTGTATCTGTCCTGCCCTGTTGAGAGCGCCGGTGGGGGTTGCCCAGCCACTGTTCGGGCCTTGGGCCCCCATGGACAATTGGCACTGTAGTGGGAGAAAAAATGAGCATTAGAATACAGTACTGTGCAGTATACAAATTTTCGCAACTGACAGTACCAAGGGAAATACAGTAAAGTGAGAGAGCTACTGTATGGAGAGATACAGTACTGTACAGTAGTTATAGAGAGATACTGTACTGTGAAATACTGTACAGTAGATTGAGAGAGCAACGTCTACACTACAGTCCATTTACTGATTGCACAAGATTAGTTCCCCCTACCATTAGAGGTGGTGGAAATCAGTTCCACCCCGTTCCCCCTCAATTTAACCCTTGGTTACAATACAGTACAGCCAGTGCTATTTTTCAGCAGAAACTGAGGCCCTTATTCTACAGCAGTTCACTCTTTTTGACAAAATCCTTCTTACAGTAGATGGACAAAACCATGTGCACTGCAGGGGCGCAGATTTGAAATGTGCAGAGAGAATTAGATTTGGGTGAGTCATTTTGTTTCTGTGCAGGGTAAATACTGGCTGCTTTATTTTTACAATGCAATACAGTACAGTACAGTACATCTCACTTTGAAGTAAAACCCCACCTAAATCTAATTCTCTCTGGCCATGTTACAGTACATCTGCCCCACCTGCAGTGCACATGGTTTTGTCCATCTACAGTAAGAAGGATTTTGTCAGAAAGAGTGAACTAGAATAAGGGCCTAAGTTTCTGCTGGAGCCTGTTGAAATATAGCAGTACAGTACTACAGTAATTCTTACCGCTTTCATCCTCCTCCTCCTCTTCCTCCAGCTCCATTTCATGGTCATCCACCACAATGATGGCTGAGTGGAGAATAAAAGATTAAAAACATTATTTGCCTACTACTGTACAACTCCGTAGAAGAAGGCCCTAATGCTGCCACAGCCACAGCCAGACAAGGTGTACTGGCCACCCCCCCACCATACACCCAATAACAACCGGACTGCACTGTACTGTAGTTTAACCCATTGTTTGTGCAGTAGCAGAGATCCTGTGAGATGTCTCACTTCTGTCGTAATAGTTGGCAATACCATTGCACAGTACCCCCTGCATTGTACAGTGTAATTTACTGTATGCAAGATCGTGTACTGTATTGTTTTATTAAATACTGTAAACCTTGCTTAGCAATGTACACCGCATTGTTGATCGCTATTCACACACAACCCCAATTGTTCATAGTGTACAGTATGTACTGTACCACTGTACTTACTGAATGGCGCAGCCTCCTCCTCCTCCTCCTCCTGCTCCTCCCCCTCTTCCTCCTCCACCACCTCATCTCCCTGGGTGGGGGTGTGCCTTATTGATGCTGCAAATGTAAAAAAAAAAAACACTGTCAACATACTGTACAGTAATTTTCCTAGTACTGTACAACTCCGTAGAAGAAGGCCCTAATGCTGTAGATTGAAATGCCTACACACCATCTCCAAGCGGGCACCAGCCACCTACTATACAACCAGCCAAGGCCCAAATGCTGCGTGACACCCACCGCAGAGCCCCCCAAAGTGAATGCCTAAACCAAATGGCATCGTCAGGTCCTCTAGAACCACCTGCACTTCCACCCTCTTCAGCAACCAACCCCGACCTCCGCATCCCACAAAGCACACCCTCCACCGGACAGAGGCATCTGGCTGCCCTTAGCAGAGTACTGTACTGTAGGTCCAGACTAGCGAGAAGCCACAGCCAGACAAGGTGTACTGGCCACCCCCCCACCATACACCCAATAACAACCGGACTGCACTGTACTGTAGTTTAACCCATTGTTTGTGCAGTAGCAGAGATCCTGTGAGATGTCTCACTTCTGTCGTAATAGTTGGCAATACCATTGCACAGTACCCCCTGCATTGTACAGTGTAATTTACTGTATGCAAGATCGTGTACTGTATTGTTTTATTAAATACTGTAAACCTTGCTTAGCAATGTACACCGCATTGTTGATCGCTATTCACACACAACCCCAATTGTTCATAGTGTACAGTATGTACTGTACCACTGTACTTACTGAATGGCGCAGCCTCCTCCTCCTCCTCCTCCTGCTCCTCTCCCTCTTCCTCCTCCACCACCTCATCTCCCTGGGTGGGGGTGTGCCTTATTGATGCTGCAAATGTAAAAAAAAAAAAACACTGTCAACATACTGTACAGTAATTTTCCTAGTACTGTACAACTCCGTAGAAGAAGGCCCTAATGCTGTAGATTGAAATGCCTACACACCATCTCCAAGCGGGCACCAGCCACCTACTATACAACCAGCCAAGGCCCAAATGCTGCGTGACACCCACCGCAGAGCCCCCCAAAGTGAATGCCTAAACCAAATGGCATCGTCAGGTCCTCTAGAACCACCTGCACTTCCACCCTCTTCAGCAACCAACCCCGACCTCCGCATCCCACAAAGCACACCCTCCACCGGACAGAGGCATCTGGCTGCCCTTAGCAGAGTACTGTACTGTAGGTCCAGACTAGCGAGAAGCCACAGCCAGACAAGGTGTACTGGCCACCCCCCCACCATACACCCAATAACAACCGGACTGCACTGTACTGTAGTTTAACCCATTGTTTGTGCAGTAGCAGAGATCCTGTGAGATGTCTCACTTCTGTCGTAATAGTTGGCAATACCATTGCACAGTACCCCCTGCATTGTACAGTGTAATTTACTGTATGCAAGATCGTGTACTGTATTGTTTTATTAAATACTGTAAACCTTGCTTAGCAATGTACACCGCATTGTTGATCGCTATTCACACACAACCCCAATTGTTCATAGTGTACAGTATGTACTGTACCACTGTACTTACTGAATGGCGCAGCCTCCTCCTCCTCCTCCTGCTCCTCCCCCTCTTCCTCCTCCACCACCTCATCGCCCTCCTCCTCCATCACCACCACCTCTTCTCCCTGGGTGGGGGTGTGGCTTACCGATGCTACAAATGCAAAAAAAAACTGTAAACATACTGTACAGTAAATGAAATGGTTGGACCCCTGGTGTTATACTGTAAAGTACTTACCAGTTGAGCTGGTGCCCGGCTGCTCCTCATTATCCTCCTCCTCTGCCTCTGTGGTAAGGGGGGGGCAGCGCCGCTCCTCCCTTCGACGTCGGCGTGACAGGTCTATATAAAAACCATTGTGACAAATATTGTAACGCCAGGTACAGTATTATTGCAGTACTGTATACAGTACAATACACATGGAGGGCCACACTGGTATTATGTGGGACCCCAAATACTGTATTATTATACAGTAGGATACACATGGTGGAACCACACTTGTATTACAGTATGGGGGACTCCAAATGCTGTATTATTATAGGATCCACATGGAGGGCCACACCGGTATTATGCGGGACCCCAAGTACTGTATAATTATAGGATACACATGGTGGGCCCCACCGGTATTACATACCTCCCAACATGACCCATGCCAGGAGGGACAAAATGCTCTGCTTCTGGACTTTCCTCTTAATGTACAGTACAGTATGATTGCCAATCACCAGTTTTTGAACAGGTTAACTAATAAGAAAGGTGTTTCTCCACAGGTGATGGTAATCCTAAATTAAGAGGAAAGTCCAGAAGCAGAGCATTGTGTCCCTCCTGGTGAGGGTCATGTTGGGAGGTATGGGGGACACCAAGTACTGTATTATTATATAGTACTGTACAGTAGGATACACATGGCGGGCACCCAGGTACTGTACACTGTGTACAGTAAACTTTGAGTGAACACAGGAATTAAAGGGTACACTTGGCGTTACTACTGTATACACTTGTACTGCAGTCACCACTTTATTAAAACTTTATTCTGGTACACTGTACAGTATCCTCACATTACTGTACTTACAGCGTCTGATGGCCTGAAGTCTGTCAGGATCTCTCCTGACCAGGTCGCTCCACCGGCGCTCTAGGGAGCGGACAGACCGCTCACGGCCAGTGTCTGCAAGAATTGCCCTACGGGCATTTTTATACGCCCGCACCTTCTCCCTGTTGCTGGAGAGAGTGAGGTCTCTACAGCGCACCAGGTGCCTAAGCTCCCGGGTGCTGTATGGCTCTTCTCTGCTGTGCTGCGCCATTGTACAGCATACAGTGCAGTAGGCTAAAAATGGGGGAGCGGGCGTCCTAGTAACACACGCTGTGTGCGACACATGACATTCATCATGCGTCCCAAAACTTTATTTTGTTCTTGTGTAGTTTCACGGCGCCATCATGGCGCCGTGCTTCAGTACTTCCGGGTAGGGTGCGCTCGCCAAACTACTGTATCTAAAATAAAGTAACTTACTGTAACTCCATGCCAATGTGGATAGTTCATACCCCCACTGTCCACGTTGGCATGGAATTGATTTAAGATACTGTGGCGTGGCCAGCGTAGCATCCGCAGCCCAGTGGCGAAACCCGAGCCCCAGCAGCGTCTGAGACGGACCAGCGTCTGAGACGGCCCGCCCCTTCGCAGATTAGCGCTGCAGGAGATGGTGTAGTGTAATGTCCTGGAATGTATTTCAGGTCAATTCAACCCCCTCCTCCCCTTGGGGGAGGGGGGGGAGGGGAGGAGGCGGTTGACCTCAGCTGCATACAGTATACTGTAGTACACATTACTCCGTGGAAGAGACAATAGTGCAATGGTACTGTAGCCAAATCAAGTCCTCTTACTCTACAGTACCAACACTTCATGAACACCTACAGTAGCTGTGGCACAGGTGTACTCGTTACTGACTGACACATTATAAATGATCCACAGGTGGAGCTAATTACCTCACTTACAGTATGATTCTGTGAGGACACCTGTAAAACATTAACTGTTTTATTTGTCTAGTTTTGTTAAAACTGTTACATTTCATGGTTTGGCTTTAAGAAATATCACTCTACAAAATATTCGAATAAAAAAAAAAAAAAAAATTGACACCGTGATCGAACACGGGTCTCCTGCATGAAGACGGGCGCAGCTACCCACTACACTACGCAACACAGTGATGTCTATGGTCGGTAGAGTGCTGATATAATAATCTGTGGGGCCTGCTGCCCAGTGGCGAAACCCGAGCCCCAGCAGCGTCTGAGACGGACCAGCGTCTGAGACGGACCAGCGTCTGAGACGGCCCGCCCCTTCGCGGATTAGCGCTGCAGGAGATGGTGTAGTGTGATGTCCTGGAATGTATTTCAGGTCAATTCAACCCCCTCCTCCCCTGGGGGGAGGGGGGGGGAGGGGAGGAGGCGGTTGACCTCAGCTGCATACAGTATACTGTAGTACACATTACTCCGTGGAAGAGACAATAGTGCAATGGTACTGTAGCCAAATCAAGTCCTCTTACTCTACAGTACCAACACTTCATGAACACCTACAGTAGCTGTGGCACAGGTGTACTCGTTACTGACTGACACATTATAAATGATCCACAGGTGGAGCTAATTACCTCACTTACAGTATGATTCTGTGAGGACACCTGTAAAACATTAACTGTTTTATTTGTCTAGTTTTGTTAAAACTGTTACATTTCATGGTTTGGCTTTAAGAAATATCACTCTACAAAATATTCGAATAAAAAAAATAAATAAAATTGACACCGTGATCGAACACGGGTCTCCTGCATGAAGACGCGCGCAGCTACCCACTACACTACGCAACACAGGGATGTCTATGGTCGGTAGAGTGCTGATATAATAATCTGTGGCGTCTGCAGCCCCATTGGCGAAACCCGAGTCCCGACAGCGTCTGAGACGGTCCTTTAAAGAATTAGCGCTGTAATGTGCTGTACTGTATTTAAGGTCAAGTCAACCCCCTCCTCCCCTGGAAAGGGAGGAGGCGATTGACATACACATTATGCACAGTACCAACAGTTCAAAATATTCAGCATCGGCTACGTGAACGTGAAGGTAAATGCTTGTATACTGTAGGATCATGACACTACAGTACACGGCCCTTTTGCGCGCTTCGATGTTCACGAGCGACTCATTTGCACGAGCGTCTTATTTCCTATGAGCAGCTCATCGCGCACGAGCGTCTCATACAGCAAGCGCGCTCCGTATGGCGAATGGCGGGTTTCCATTGGCACATTGCAGTATAGCACTCCGACTCTAGCTTGATGGAGCATTAGCCACCCAGTGGTGGCGGATTGTATTGCATGGCGTGAACCCACGCCCCTTGGCGGACGCTGGCGCAAGAAGAATTTCGGAGCGCCAGAACCTCCGCCATGGCGGCCTGGCGGCAAGGATGGGACCTGCCCTATCTGTATATATATATTTTTTTTTAAACAATATTTTTTTTTTTTACACATTCGCCAGCAGGGGGCCGGGAGCCGGAGCCGCTCATTAATATTCATATATTCACTGCACACTGATCCCGATGATCGGGACCAGTGAGTGCAGCGGCTCCGACCCCAGCAGCACCCTGCAGCCCTGGGGGTGAGGTGAGGGGAGGGAGGTGAGGGGACGGGACGGGAGGGGGGAGAGATATGCAGGGGACAAGGACCAGCAGCAGCAGCAGCCCGAATCTTTTGCAGATAGCAGCCACTGCTGCTTTCAGTGAGCAGAGGCGGGGGAGCTGTGCGTACTGTAGTGCTCTCCCGCCCTCCGCCATGCCACATTCGCCCGCCCCCTCCGCCATGGCACTTTCCCCCCCTGCTGCTGAGATTCTCCAGCGGGGGGCTCACTGATGTCGCAGGGAGCCCCCGCACAGCCTCAGAACAGGGACGCAGCAGCAGGCCTTTAGCTCCGGCAGCCACAGCACGGTGATGTCAGCGCTGGGGCTGCCGGAGACGGAGGACTGCTGCTGCGGGCTGTGCGGGGGGGGGGAACACGGGGATTCACCACTAGACATATTCGCTTACATTCGACGTCAGGGGCAGCGAGCCCCTGACGCATTGAATAGTGTGGGCTGGGGGAGGCTCACGAATTAAAGAGCAGCGATATTTCCTGGCGAGCGCACAGCGAATCCAAAACAGGATTCGCTACCTTGCGCTCGCCAGAGCATTGAATACCCCTATTAGTAGTAATTTGGATATACAAATATGCGGGACTGGTAACTATACTAATGCCATAGCCCAGAGGTTCCCAAACGAGGTCCTCAAGGCACCCCAACAGTCCAGGTTTTAGGTATATCCATGGCTCAGCACAGATGGTTAATTCCGACTGACTGAGTTACTAATTAAGTCACCTGTGACCAAGCATGGATTTACTTAATACCTGGACTGTTGGGGTGCCTTGAGGACCGCGTTTGGGAACCTCTGCATAGCCTCTTGAGGAACTTTTCCGATTACTAAACAGCCTCATATAAAGATTGAGTCGCAATCAGTTCTACAGTATTACAGAATTTTATTATATGTTTTATGTCTTGTGTGTCCCTTCATTGTGTACTTTGAAATTTGGAATATAATGTGAATTATGTTTTGTTTTTTAAAATAAATGTATTTGATACCTTTTATTGTGTGAAATTTTCTGAACAGACCCGTGCTTCTTAAAGTGGTAGCTACAATTTTTTGTTGCTGCCACAAACCACCAATTATTAAAGAGCCCAGCGATCAGGTATGAATAACCCCCATAGGCAGAAATACTAGTTTGAGTTCAGATGCTGGCAGTGATGAGAAAGCAGTGCATGAAAGTGTCAATGAAAATATCTCCTGTAATCAATATTCAAAAGGCTCCTTATTAGTAGTGACTGTGATATGAATATTCTTTCATTCTTGGATTGTAAGAGACATAAATACATTTATAATTTGAAACAAATAATGAAATACTAGTAATTTATTTTATAATTATACAAATGTGGTATGATGTATAAGTTTCACATTTATGGTTGTTGTGTTGGAAAAAAAAGAGAGAAGCAGTGAAAAAATGATCTCCGACAAGTGAAAGCAATGTTCTATGGTACAGAAAGGGTGCGCATGGTGATACTCTGTACCGCTGTTACTGCTGTAATGTATCACTAACATTGGTTTCTGTTTCTGCTTCCGAAATGTGCAGCATCCAAATGACATCTCTTTATCTCAGTGTCAGACTTCATGGCTACTCTTTGTCTTAGGGTTGGTTTCATGGACAGAGGATTCCATCTTCTGAACATTATTCCTTATTGACCCAGGTTACAACATTTATCTTAGCAACCCATTGTTTGCTATGAATTCATCTAAAATATACAATACCTCGTTTTATGTGCTCTTGGGTTGTGACCTTACATATAAATGCTGTATAAAACACAAATCACGAGCACCTTTTAATGCTGCATGTTGTTTTACTTTATTTCATTAGGCTGAATAAAAGCTGAATATTGATTTTTGAAGTTAGTAAGGGTGATTTCAGGCCACAATAATATAAACCTACAGCTCTATTGTTACACAAACATAAAGAAGTTCCTGGTGCTCGTACAGTGGTGCCGGTAACTGGAACGGAAACAACAACCTGGGGGTTATTGTCTCACCTTAATTCAAGCAAAATAAAGGTTAAGATTACCTTGCATTGTTTGATATTTGTAACAAACACAAAATATAGCAGTGTCACTGGCAATGTAACATACGTTTTTATAATAAACAACAAATAAAACTGAAGTTGCAAAAAAGTTAAAAAAATAGAAAAGGTCATGTTCAAATATGCATTATTATAATATGCTGTACACATAACAATTGCAAACGGCCACAGCCTACTGAGAATAGTGTATAGAAAAGGAGGTACCATATCCTAGCAAATTACAAATAATTCCTAGTGAATACCATTGTGAAAAAACACATTTTCATTTCATTATTTCACCGGGTATGATAGCATGGTTGACCTAAAGATGGTCATTAGGTAGGCATATTGCAAGGTCGACAGGGGTCTAGGTCGACATGGCACAAGGCCGACAGTCAAAAGGTCGACATGGGTTTTTTCACAGTTTTTTTACCCGAATGTCTACACCGTCGACATGGCTGCGCTCGCCATGGCACTATTTTATTCTCCCACCATGCCCAAGTGCAGGGCTGGGCAACACCGGCCCTCCAGATGTTGATGAACTACACATCCCAGCATGCCTTGCATCAGTTTCAGCATGGCCACATAGCAAAACTAATGCAAAGCATCCTGGGATGTGTAGTTCATTAACATCTGGAGGGCCGGTGTTGCCCAGCCCTGCCCTAGTGGATGGTAGGGCATGAAATACTGCCTGTCGGCTCAAAGAACAGTGAAAACCCCCATGTTGACCTTTTGACTGTCGACCTAGACCATGTCGACCCAACGACCTGTCGTCCGCGTGCCATGTCAACCTAGACCCCTGTCGACCTTGCAGTATGTCGACTTAGTGGTGTCTACCTAATGACTGTCACCTTCTTTAGGTCAACCAACCAACCGTATCCCATTTCACCGTAATAATGCACTAAGAAGCTAATTCAGATGCGTTTGTAAGGGTCCTAATTCGTCTCTTCCCCGATGTTCGGGGTTTGCACAGGTGCAAACCCCGGGAGCAAACAGCTTTGGCGGGTTCTCACTATCACCAGGCCATTTGCTGGGTGTTCTCCTGCAGACACAGGCATCATATGATGTCAGCGCTTGTCCCGAATTCAGCAATCTTCAGGCATAATAAAAGTCAATCTAGACTGATTTTAATATACGGACGGCAAAAAAAGTCATTCGATGGTGAGTGACCATAGAATGATTTTTTTTTGTCCGTGCAGTGCATGAGGGGCAATGTGTTAGCATACACATCCCCTCGGATGCTACCATTGGGATTCCTGGGGGGGGGGGGGGCATTCAGCCAGACAGTGGGTGGCATTTACCTGTTGGCTAGACTGCGAACATATGCAGCCTAGCGAATAGGTCTGAATCAGGCCCTAAAGCCACTATTTAGGACAGAGGCACAATTTTACCAACATGTAAATCCATACATTCTCTACTGAACGCTGAAAGAATACCCAAAGACACAAAAAAACTGTATAATAATATATACATTTCAATCTAGGATGAGTCTTGCGTACACATAATGGGCCTTATTCAGACCTGTTAGCAAGGCTGCAAGTTTTGCAGATGGACAAAACCAAGCTACACTGCAGGTGGGGCAGATGTAACATGTGCAGAAAGAGTTAGATTTGAGGGAGATATTTGTTTCTGTGCAGGGTAAATATTGGCTGCTTTATTCTTAGTCTGTAATTCAGATTTCATTTTGAACACACCCCACCCAAATCTAACTCTCTCTCTGCACATGTTACATGATCATCTGCCTCACCTGCAGTGCGGCATGGTTTTGTCCATTTTGAGAACAAATGTGCCGTGCAGTCAAGTTTTGTTCATTATGCTATACTTTATCATCAACAAGAGGAACTGGTCAGGGATGTGTTGCGAAACCCGCTTGTCGGAAGGGTGTTGTTTCTGTTGTCTATATAGGTGAGAACTAAGCATCCATGTTGATCAGTGGTGCAGCTTCAGTATGTAACTGACCATATACTGTAACAGACTACAGTAACAATATATAACTTGAGTGCACAGTTTGGAACTTGAGACTTAGAGGTGTTAGGACATCAGGCACTGGCGCTTATTGGAGATTTCCCCTGTACTGTTCCTCTGATGATAGATCTTACCTTGCCTCTAATGTATAATTGGAGAGTCTGAAAATGATAAACAATCATAGTTTTTCCTTATCCTCTACTTATGGAGAAAAGTATGTTAACTTTGAACCTTGGTGACCCTTGACTAGTATGGCTTTGGGAGTCCATGGGGTAATTTCTGCATTCACAGTATACTTTTCATGATGACAGCTTTCAATGTTATATGGTAAGAGTACAGCATTGTAAAAGATAGCAAACGGCACTTAACTTACCTCATTTTAAAGAAAAACTATGGAACCGATACAACCTCAATTCAAGCCTGTCCCTAATGTTGGGGTTCTGTGCATGCGCGATTATGCTCATGTGCAAAACCCTTACGGCGAGCGCCTACAGAAAATGTTTAGTTCGCCAGGGTGCTTGCTGCCTGAGTGACAGGCAGGGTTTGTTCTGATGGACCAGCCCAGCGTTTTGTGGGCATGACCAAAAAATGGTCGGCACACCCATAGAAACACTGGACGTGCAGCTAATGTCACATGATGCCAGTGTCCGACCCCATTTTAGCCATCACCGTGCAGGATAAAAGTTAGTATAGACTTAATTTTATCTGCGAAGGGATGAAATTATTTTTCCTCCTTCCGGCCGCCTGCTTGTATTGTAGGATTCGGGTGGCGGGCATGAATTATCCCCTATATTCACTAAACAATGTTTAACTACTTACTTACCAGTTTCTACCATAATTCAGGGAAAGTTTGATTACATTAACTTTGATTCAAGCTGCAATATATATTGTATCTTTTGAAAATGTGTTGCTCTCTTCAATTGTACGAGAGGCAGTAGGTGACAGGCAGAGGCAGAGTGTGACAGGGTTAATCAGTGGATGACAGCAAAAGAATGACGGGGCAGTAAACATAGAAACATAATTTGATGGCAGATCAGAATTTGATGGCAGATCAGAACCACTTGGCCCATCTAGTCTGCCCATATTTTAAACATGTTACCTCAATCCTTATTTTTTTGTAAGGATATCAATATGCCCAGTGTTCGCGAAAACCACCCAAAAACGTGGGTCCCGGGGACCCTTCACTTCTAAAAATTGGGGTCCTACCGGACCTTTTCTGGGTCCCAACGGAATAAAGCCTCCTCTCCCCTTCTCCCCAGCATGGCTCATGTGGGACGGGGGGGAAGTATCAATTGGCACACTCGCATAAAGATACATAAATACTGGAAACAATATAAACCTGAAAACAGGGACACTGCGCGGCGAAGGCGCGCGCTAAAATTTTAGGGCATGTTTTTTGGGGGGAAGTGGTGTGGTCACATAGTAGTACACATTACAGCACACACCGTAATGCCCAGTACACATTATAGCACACACTGTTATGCCCAGTACACATTATAGCACACACCGTTATGCCCAGTACACATTATAGCACACACCATTATGCCCAGTACACATTATAGCACACACCGTAATGCCCAGTACACATTACAGCACACACCGTAATGCCCAGTACACATTACAGCACACGCCATTATGCCCAGTACACATTATAGTATAGTGATTTTTATTTACAGTATTTATTATAGCACATAAGTGCTGCTTACCTACATGCTTGTTGCTAGGCGTTATATGCTCCTTGCAGGGGTTATATGCTGGGGGGGGGGGGGCATTTTATGCTGGTTGGGGGGGGGGTTCGTTTCCCAAAGGCTGGAAAACATGTCGACATGCTGCTCAGCAGAGTAGGTGAGCGGGCTATCAGCGCGGCGGGGGACTGGATGTGGCTGGAATAGCTGACACACTGCTCTTAGTTGCTATAGCCACATCCAGTCCCCCACCACCCTGACAGCCCGCTCATCTACTCTGCTGAGAGCGGCTGTCACATCTGCATCCCATCCGCCCCCCCCGCTCTCAGCAGTGGAATGAACTTACATGGCGGGAGGGGGACGCACAGTGACTCGGTAACCTGCTCTCAAAATGCAGGGCGCGCGGCTTTAGGGTGCGCAGCAAAACCTACAGTGATTGGCTGTCGGGCGGCCTCTATTCAATGATTAGGTCCCGGCGGCCGCTGCTGTGATTGGCTCGCAGTGGCTCACGGCGGCGGCTCACAGGTTTAGTACAGCGCGTCCTCGGGGACCGTTTTCGGGTAAAATACGCGATATAGCGCGTTTTTGCAAACCCTGATGCCTATCCCAAGCATGTTTAAATTGCTCTACTGTATTTGACTCTACCACCTCTGATGGGAGGCTATTCCACTTATCTACTACCCTTTCTGTAAACAAAAATGTCCTCAAATTTCCCCTGAATCTTCCTCCCTCTAGTTTCAGTGCATGTCCTCGTGTTCTGTTGCTCCTCTTCCTGTGAAGAATGTCTCCCCCTGTACCTTGTTAAAACCTTTGATATTTTTGAAAGTTTCTATCATGTCCCCCCTTTCCCTTCTCTGCTCTAAAGTATACATATTAAGATCTTGTTGTCTTTCCTGGTAAGTTTTGTGATGTAGGCCATGTACTATTTTAGTTACCCTTCTTTGTACAGTCTCTAATGTATTTATATCCTTCTGGAGATATGGCCTCCAGAACTGAACACAGTACTCTAGGGGTATTATTCTAGTTCACTCTTTCTGACAAAAGCCTTCTTAGATGGACAATATCAGGTACACTGCAGGTGGGGCAGATGTTACTTGTGCAGAGATTAGAGTTAGATTTGGGTGGGGTTTTACTTCAAAGTGAGATCTATATTGCAGTGTAAAAATGAAGCAGTCAGTATTTACCCTGCACAGAAACAAAATAACTCACCCAAATCTAACTCTCTCTGCCCCCCTGCAGTGCACATGGTTTTGTCCATCTAAGAAGGATTTTGTCAGAAAGAGTGAACTAGAATAACCCCCTAGATTAGGTCGTACCAATGACCTATACAGTGGCATTATTACTTCTTTCTTTCTACTGCTGATTCCTCTCCGTATGCAACCAAGCATCTGACGTGCCTTCTTCATTGCTTTGCTGCATTGCCTACTTGCCTTTAAGTCACCTGAAATAGTGACACCTAGATCTCTCTCTTCCTCAGTAGTTTCCATTATTGTGCCATTTATACTATATTTAGTCTTTGGAATTTTGAGACCCAATTGCATGATTTTGCAATTTTTGGCATTAATCTGTAGTTGCCATGCTCCTGACCATTCCTCTAATATAAATAGATCATCAATCATTTGTTTTACACCTCCTGATGTGTCTACCCTGCTGCATACCTTTGTGTCATCTGCAAAAAAGGGACATTTTACCCACAATTGCATTTGCAATATCACCAATAAAGATATTAAAATGCACTGGTCCAAGTACAAATCCCTGGGGTACTCCACTGGTAACCTTTTTCTCCTGTGACTGCACTCTATTTACTACAACTCTCTGTTTTCTGTCCTACAGCCAATATCTTATCCATTCAACCATTTTAGAATCCAATCCCAAGCTTTCAAGTTTATTTAACATTGCGTTGTGGCAGAGTATCAAAAGCCATACTAAAGTCTAGATAAGCTACATGTACAGCCCCCCTTTTGATCTATTACTTTAGTCACCCAGTCAAAAAAGTAAATAAGATTTGTTTGACATGATCTTCCCCCAGTAAACCCATGCTGTTTAGTATCCTGTAAGTTGCTGGTTTTGAGATATTCTATAACTCATTGTTTTAAGAATGTTTCCATCAATTTCCCTACTTACATCAGGTACCTCTTCCTTGCTTCCACTTTTGTGCAGTGGGACTACAGTCGCTATTTTCCAGTCCTCTGGGATTACTCCAGTAGCTAGTGACTGGTTGAATAATTCTGTTTATGTTTTTACCAGCTCCTCTTTAAGCTCTTTTAGTATCCTTGGATGTATCCCATCTGGCCCTATTGATTTATCCACTTTCAGTTTTGAGAGTTCTGTTAGGACTTTCTCCTCTGTAAATGTACTCGTTTCCCCCCTCATTTTTCTGACTATACTTGCAACTTAACTGTGGCCCCTTCCCCTCTCTTTCAGCAGTGAATTCTGAGCAGAAATAATTATTAATATGATCTGCTATTACATTGTCTCTGTCAAGAAGACTTCCACTCTCTGTCTTTAGTCTTATTACTCCACTTTTTTTTTTTACTATCACTTATATACCTAAAAAAGTCCGTCTCCCCCCCCCCCCCTTTACAAACTGACTGGGCCAATTTCTCCTCTGCCTGTGCTTTTGCACATCTTAATACCAGTAGAGTGAGCCCCTTAATCCTCAGGGGTCTGATGGATTGCACCTGCTGCACCATTGGTAGTTCCACCTCTGAGCAATAACATCATACATTACCCCTGACTATGGCAGTCATAGAATGTCCGATGAGCAGCTGTTCTGGTGTCTGACACGGACATACCTGCAACTTGTAACATTCCCACCCCTCAGTTACCACCCAGAAATGCCCACTGTATTCTCTTACAGTACATTTTTGTGCTCATAGGCAGAATTTTATTTTGCACTTTTCTATGCTGCAATACAAAACAATGGTGGGCATAGATTGTGTAACTGATATATGACAGATGGAATTATCTAGGTACCACTTAAGAAAGTTTTTATTTTTTTTTGTTATACTATACATAGAAATGTACTTACTTATTTATGTATGTATTTGTGTTCAGGGTATCTTGCAGTAGACCTCCGCATTTTTTATCCATTGCATATTTTTTCCTCATACTCAATGTAAACAATAACATATTCTCTATAAAGAATCCACTGGTGACTTCCTAAGCCCATACAGGACATAAAATTTATTTGGCAATAGAAAACAGTGCTTTAGTAATTAGTAATATGATTTCAGTTGTATGTGGATATACTGCTTTTATAAACACTTAGGGGATATCAATATTAATATATTTATGTATTCAGTATATTGCTGAGCTTTGTTTCCCTTGTAAAATGAAGAAATAAGCAATGTTCTATTTTACAGGCCAGTTCATTTAATTTAGATTTAAAATTAAACTTGTTTGGAAATACAAAGGAACTCATAATTTTGCTACACACAAGATGTGTATACTTATGGGAACTTTTTTACTTTCTAATTGATATTGACGATACTGTAGGTTGGTTTTAGTAACATTTTAAAAGTAGTACTAAAAATAATACTAAATATAAAGCAAGAATCAGCAAACCCTTCTTCCTGTAGTGCCATACTGGAGGATCCTGGGGGGCCTCAAGGTGAGTTGGCTCTCAATTTTAGAAATGCAGAAATGTATGACCAAAAGTGGTTCTATTATTTATTTATTTATTTATGAACAGTTTCTTATATAGCACACACATATTCTGCAGCGCTTTACAGAGAATATTTTGAATATTCACATCAGTCACCTGCCCCAGTGGAGCTTACAATTTATATTCTCTGCCACATGTACGCGCACAAACAGACGTTCTAGGATTAATTTTGTTGGGAGCCAATTAGCCTACCAGTTTATTTTTGGATTCTATTATCAACTATTACATGACCATCAGAGCAGAGACGCCTTGCTAAGGGTGGCTTAGAATACAGTATGTTTTCAAATGTGTATACTGAAATCTGTGACTTTCTATTATTATTATGTACTGTAGGATGCATGTCTCTTTGTAGGGCCACTGCGTTGTGCAGTACTTTGCAATTCAGGCACTGTAATCGCTGTTGGTGTTTTTCTGGACAAATTATCATCATCATCATTTATTTGTAAAAAAACTACTAAACCCTGCAGTACTGTACAGTGGATTGTGTCAATACAAACACAGTTGGACATATTTACTATTTATATTATAACTGCTGGTATTCTACACTCACTAGGTATAATACTAGTGGGCAAATGTTATACACCGTGTTCGGTGACTGTGCAGGACACCGGATGATTTGGATTTTTTTTTTTGTAAAGGGGCAATCACTTACAAGGCATGGTTGTTCCCTAAAAGTCAGTGCGCCTTTGTAAAAACACAGAACACAGGCTCTTACATTAGAGCATTGGTGTTTTATCAGTAATGGACCTACTGCAGGAAGTATCCTCCAATGCAGAGAACATGGGAAGCACAATCATAACATAAAGTTACAAAGAATGCTAATTTTTTGTCCTGAATAGTGCAAATATGCATCTTTTTAAAGTATATTTTATCACAGAGGAAGCCATATATGTATGAAACTCATTTCAGACATCCAAGCATAAGTAATTGAAGCATAAGGCAATTACGACAGAAGAAAATTAAAGCACAAGATTGCTAGTGCAGGGCCCCTTTATTTATATTTATTATTTATTAAGTTTCTTATATAGCGTACACATATTCTGCAGCGCTTTATAAAGATTATTTTGAACATTCAGTTTCCTGCCCCAATATATACGCATACACAGACATTCTAAGGTTAGTTTTGTAAGGAGCCAATTAACCTACGAGTATATTTTTGGATTGCGGGAGGAAACCGTAGCACCCGGAGGAAATTCACGCAAGTACGTGGAGAATTTACAAACTCTGCACAGTTAGAGCCATGGGAATCGATCCCTTGACCTCAGCTCTGTGTGGCAGTAGTGCTAACCATTACACCATCCTTACTTCCCCTTTAAGATAGTTGTGGTGTTTCCCTTATATATGCTAATTGAATGAGACGGTTGTTTATATTAGACAGCTATCACATTTAACAATTCATGGTTAGGTCTATAGCAGGGCTGCCAACCTGTTGCTCTCCAGCTGTTGTGAAACTAGACATCCCAGCATGCCTTGCCACAGTTTTAGTATTCTCTAATGCAAAATCTGTGGCAAGACATGCTGGGACTTGTAGTTTCATAACATCTGGAGAGCCAGAGGTTGTCCAAGCCTGGTCTATAGTATTAGTTTTAGATATTCTAAGCATCTAGCCACCTTGAGACCCTCCTCCCTGTTTTGTTATTAGTTGTTTTCATCTTTGTAGTGGTGGTAGTAAGGACAGTTTTTAGAAGAGTTGTTGGTTATTTGTATAGTCGGTGCACTTTACTTAACTAATGATTTATATGATAACATCCCATCAGGGCATTTAATACACCTCTTTAAAAAGAGTTATACACCACTTGATATCTGTATGCATGTCTACTATCTCTTATGTTGTCCATTCTTATTGTCCGCCACTATGCTGAATTTAATAAACAAAAATAACTATCTCAAAATCTTGTTTTTTTGTTTTTAATTTCATGCATTAAGTATATTATATATACATAATGTTAAACATAATAAAACATATAAACCATGTATTACTTTTATCGATTTCTGTTTCCAGTGCAATGTTTACCCAAATACAGTACTCTCTGGCCTACTTTACCTTTAATGTATTTTTTTTTCAATTATCATGGCATTCCCTTTTGAACAGGTATACAGTAGTATCATCAATATAAGAAATATAAATGTAGAGCAGGTAGTGCCAGTATACTTTGGGGGCAATCCAATTACAGTAGGTGCAAATTTCCTACACTCATGAGTTGAGTGAAAAATTTACAGCAGGCTGAACTTTTGCGCGAATATGGGCTGATATCGGGCCAAAAGGGGTGCGAGATGGGGTGCCCTTGTAAGCTTTGAAACACCCCAACAATGGCAACTCGAACCATTTGCACCTAATTGGATAAATATTGTATCTATTTTTCTACATGTGAACATTGTCAAAACATAGATCTTCAACTAAACTCTAATATATAGTCAAATCAATGCTATGTTTATGTATTACTTTTCAGTTTGTAATTCTTAAATCCCAAACAAGTTTTTCAATAACCAAAATGTATTCAGTATTGTTATATTATCTGACTATTGTCATTTTGTTTAAAAAAAAAATCATTTGCAGCACTTGTTATTTGAGTCTCTTGTCAATGTATGTATTAAGTAACATTAAATTAACTATAACATTACTACAAATATTGGTTAGAAATGGGAAATTTGAAAAAATGTTGTCTGATTTTGTGCCTTAGTCACTAAGAACTGCCAAATGCGTCAATCTTTGCTTGTTTATATTTAGAATGAATAATAGTTTCAGTAATTGAGTTACATTTATTGACTTAGAATGATTTTCATTATGTTCAAAAACTGTTTTGTTCAGCTGCTATCATATCTTTACATACCAAAAGCTATCTTATGGAATAACATTATTTGTGCCAAGAAATGTTGCATTGTTCCCTGCCAAGCAAGGTTTGACATCTTTATTTGTTTAACCCTGCATCCTGTATCACACATTTCACTTGTCTAGCAAACGATATACTTTTTTCTTGAGTCAGGGATTTATTGTTACCATTCCTGAGTTATTAAATGCATTAGCAGGAGTAAAACTAATATTTTAAAATATACAAGCATTTTACTAAGAGGAAAATAAATTTACCATTGTCCACTCTAAAGCGAAGAAGAATGCAAATGGGAACAACTTGTTTTTCCTCCTAGACTCTTTATTAGTTTGTTATTTTAAAGCTTTTAAATCTGCAGTTACAGTACAGTATGTGCAGGCATCCTGTGTCTACCTGGAAACTCCAGTGGGTTCTCGTGAATCTGCTGGACAGGAGGATGAAGCTTTGCTTGTCTTGTTCCTGGTAAATTCCATTGGTAATATAAAGCATAATACACAGAGCGATCTGATAGGGAATGCATGTTCCTTCACCTTGGAGGCTCTGTAGCATCTGGTTGTTGCAATGGAACTTTTGCCTTTGTCTTATGCATATAAAAAAGTGCATTGTGTCATAGTTTCTGCCATTTTCTCATTTCCTTTTAGTTTCTATACAAAATAGTACTACTTCCATAGAGTATAGCTAGCAAGATGGAATTAGTTATTAGGCTGATTTATTATAGGGAATTAGCTAGTATAGTAATATGTAAATGTATTCTGCTATCAGTCCTTAACTATTCAATGATGGAACTAAAGAGGGTGCAGGGGATGCAGCTACTATGGGGCTCAGCCTCAAGGTAATCCTTCTCCCTCTCTAAGGGCCTTATTCTAGTTCACTCTTTCTGACAAAATCCTTCTTAGATGGACAAAACCATGTGCACTGCAGAGGGGTAGATGTAAAATGTGCAGAGAGAATTAGATTTGGGTGGGGTTTTACTTCAGTGAGATCTATATTGCAGTGTAAAAATAAAGAAGCCAGTATTTACCCTGCACAGAAATCAAATAACTCACCCAAATCTAATTCTCTCTGCACATTTTACATCTGCTCCCCTGCAGTGGACATGGTTTTGTCCATCTAAGAAGGATTTTGTCAGAAAGAGTTAACTAGAATAAGGCCCTAAGTAACTCCTCTCTTCTCCACCCTGGCATCTACTTTCTTTCTCACTTCCCTCTTTCTCCTGCCCCAAGGGTCATCTGCTGCTAATCCACCAATTCTTCTTCACTCCCTCTGACCCCTCCCTGTGGACTGTAAGCTCTAATGAGCAGAGCCGTTTGAACACAAAAAATCACATCTGACCCTGGTTCTGTCCATTTGTAGGCTGCCTGTCCATTGTGCAACAGAATATCTAACTGTAGGAATGGGATAAATACTGATGACCAGCCTACAGGATGACAGCAGTCAGCATACCAGCACTGGCATCCCAAAAGAGGGAATCCTGACAAGCATCAGGTAAGTACACATACCCGCCTACTTCTCCCCCCTAATCCTTCTCTTGCAGCTTAACCCTAATTCTCCCAGCTAGTGCCTAACCCCACACCCTCCACCTAATCTTATTTTACTACACCACAACCTAACCCTACACCCCCCCCCCTCTTTTTCATTGGCTAAATCTAACCCTCCCTCCCTGCAGCCTAACATTTCCCTCCTCGCAGACTTAACTCTTCTCCCCCTTCCCCAGCCACCCGCTTACACTTCCTGCATACTGACTGATCAGGTTGCCGGCTGTCAGCGCCCAAACAGCTGTCAAAACACTGGTGCCAGAACATTGAATGGAAAAAGTATTCAATATAACAACATCATTTTTGTAGATTATGTATTTTATTTACATGAAATCAAAGAGAAGTGCTTGTGTTGTGGGGTCCATGGTGGCTCTACGATTAGCCACTGACTTTGGGCTTCTCTGGCCTCACATGACTGTAGAGGAGAGCTATGGGTGTGGTACAGGGGTCCGACTGTCAGGACCCCGTCCGGAACCCGAGAGCTATAGCCAGATGCAGAGCTCACTGTGGAGGGACTTTTTGAAAATCCTGAGTTGAGGTTTTCTCAGCCTCTATTGTATATATTTTTTACTTCATTTGTAATGACTACATAAAAGTTCAATCGAATTACATTGAACAATCATACATTTAAAATATTTCCATCATATGTCACTGAATACCTTAAACTTATCTAGTTTTGTATATTTGGCTACTTTTTGGTCAGCTATTATTGTATTGAATTCCTAATACTTGGCGTATATCAAATTGCCAATATAGTGCTTTATAATACAGTAGACAGTTTACTGACTACAATAGGTCTAAGGGGATTTGCTTAACTCACAATGGGGCAGATGTACAGTATTAAGCTTTAACAAGAGATAAATCCAAGGGTGATAAAGATAGATAAACGTCCAGCCAATCACCTGCTAAATGACATGTTACAGGCTGTGTTTGAAAAAAGTCAGTAAGGAGCTGATTGGCTGGATGTTTATCTCTCCTTATCACCCTTGCATTTATCTCTTGTTAAGGCTCAATACATCTACCCCAATGGGCCTGATTCAGACCTACTCAATATATTCGTTGCCCAGAGATCAGGTGAGTGCCACCCGTCACACAGATGAATGTCCACCCACCCGACCCCTACTGCCAGCGTCGTGGGCATCTCCTCATTAACATGTGAGGGGATGTGTCCGAGAAGACCTCCCCTTGCATGCAGCAGTAGGGAAGAGTAATCAATCCATGGTCGCCACCACCAAATGATTTCTCTCCCCTAATATACATAAGTGAAGACTGATTTTCCGCTGGAGATGGCTGAAAGGGGGGCGGGCGCTGACTTCATGTGACGTCAGCTGCCCGCCCCGAGCAGGCATCGGCCAACCTGCATTGTAATGGGGACACCCATAAAACACTGAGCATTTTTCTGTGGCCGATATTTATCTCTGGCCGATGTCCGCCCCTGCCTGCCCCCTCTGGAGTGAATGGCTTGGTGAGTGTGAAACTCGCTGAAGCCGTTGTGAAGATGATCACAAGGCATATATGCTTACATCCATATGCAGATGTGATACATGAATGCCCTTCTGCTTGGAGATGCAGGACAGAGAGATAGGGTCCGCTTATGACGTTCAAGTACAGTAGGGCATATTAAAGATTCAATGCTTATTGTCTATTTGCAGACCTTTCCTTAAAGCTGATAAGCACTTTCTCCATTGCTTGTGCTTATATTGCATACTTTTGTAGGTGCATTCTAGAATTCATCTTTGCCACTTTCTGTCATGCAACATATACCTGCTTGATAATGTAATAGAGATGCCTCGGACTCCTCATATTGCATGCCGTACTTTTCATTTGCAGCTCTTTAGAATGTATAGGCATCCAGCTCAGCATGATCCCTTAAATGTTTTCTATTAGCAGATTATTGCCATGTTTAGTCTGGTAATAGCCACAATGGCTTTACAACATTGCTGTCTTTCCAGAATAGTTCTCACACGTTTTACTAGTATGTGTTTTTCTTCGTAAAATGCTAACAGCCATTTTGCTACCATGATGTCAATGTATTAATGCTAAAGTATGCTCACCTCCTGTTGTGTGAAGTCTCCTAATTTCAATTGCCTTGTCACAACTGTATTATGCCTTCCAGCAGGGGGTAGTTAGGATAGGCTGATTAGAATACAAACAACCTATTTTTATTTAGTATGCTAATTTTGTATCTCTAGGTTATGTAAAGATGTAATGTTATTTCCATGATCGTGTTATTATTTGTGTTATTTATTTATTTATTTATTTTTTATTCATCATGTTTGAATGTCATCAGATATCCTTGGACATTCTTATTTACTAGGAGTAAAAATGTAGAATAATCCATTCATCCATGTAGCAGCGGTTCCCAATCTGTGGGTGCTGACCCCAAAGTGGGTCGTGACTATCTCAGCATGGGGTTGTGATTCCATGTTGCTGACCATAAAGCGGATGACTTCTCTGGTCTCTCAGTCAGTGATCCAAGGAGTCTGAAAAATCAGTTGTCTGTTACTGTACTTCATACTTCTTGCTGGCTTGGAATCCTCAGGCAACTCTGCATCTCTTGTCTATCCCAGCAGCCTTAGCTGCCACTGATGCCACAAACAAGCTGCACTCCTCTACATACAGATATCCATAGGGGGTACATGGCTGGCAGCAAGGGCTCACTCATGTCCTTGGGCTTTTCTCCCACTGGCACTCTCTGCCTTTTCCCTGCCACTCACTATCTTTCCCTGTCAATCACTGCCTGCCCCGTCTCCCACTGCCTTTTCCTGACATCCTCTGTCTCCACCTATCACCCATTGTCTTCACAACAAGCTTTAACATTCTGATGATTATATTTAAAGACACATTCAGGGCAAGGGATCCAAAAGGAGCTAATCTGTACAATGGTGTAAGAAATGAAGTGATCGCATTAGAGGTCACTTCACATCTGTTGTGTGCTTCTGCCATGCTGCATTGCACGTGCAGCCTGCTGTATGGGGCCCATTCTGCGGTTACTGTCTGATTGAGTCCCTGAGCGAAAGAGTTTGAGAACCACTGCTCTACAACATCATCTGGTGCTGTGATCCTTTCTATTTATACAGATACAAATACAGTGTATATATAAATTGTAAATTTAGTCTTTTTTTTGAAAATGTAGCCATCAGGGTCTTAACTAGAATGTTGTGGGCCCCATAGCAAAATATTAAAAGGCCCCCCACACACACACACACACACACACACACACACACACACACACACACACACACACACACACACACACACACACACACACACACACACACACACACACACACACACACATTGTCACTACAATGCCCCTTTTAAGCTGGGTGCACTCTGGGTGATTTATCAGTAATGATATGGATGATACCAATATCGCATGCATATCATCCAGTGCATATGGAGCTCAGTCTGACAATAGCATCCAAGGCTGCATGTACTTTGACATTATTGGGGGTGGGTGATGTCACTGACTGATATTGTGAATGATATTGTTCAGTGTGTATGCACTAGATCGTTCTCCTGCTGCACCGATGATATAGTTAAATATGTCGGCAGCCACGGTTATCGCTTCAGTGTGTACCCAACATTATGGTAGCAAGAGAGAGAGAGAGTGAGGGGAGTGAAAGATAAAGAGGAGGTTAAGTGGAGACAGAGCAAGAAAGAGAGAGGAGTGAGAGAGGTACAGAGAGGGAGACAGTATCAAAAGGAGTGAGGGGTAGGTAGACAGCATCAGAAAGAGTAACGGAGGTACATAGGGTTAGAAAGAGAGAGGGAGGGAGACAACATCAGAAATACAGAGAGTGAGGGAGACAGCATTAGAAAGAGAGAGAGAGAGATAAAGAGACAGCATCAGAAAGAGAGAGGGAGGGAGACAGCAGATTAAGAAAGAGAGAGGGAGGTAGATAACAGCAGTACAAGAGAGAGAGGTAGACAGCATCAGAAAAAGAGAGTGGGAGGGAGACATCAAAACAAGATAGAGGGAAGAGGAGACAACATCAGAGAGAGAGAGAAGACTACTTCAGAGGGAGGAAGGGAGGAGTAAATGGCATCAGAGAGAAAGAGAGGGGAGGAGATGGCATCACAGAGAGGGAGGGGCGAGGAGATGTAATCAGAAGGAGAGAGAGGGGAGGAGACAGTGTCATAAGGAGAAAGGAGGAGGAGATGGAATCATACAGAGGGGTACGAGACGGCATCAGAGAGCGAGTGAGAGACAGAGGGGTGGAGACAGCATTAAAGAGGGAGAGGGGGGGAGGAGATGGCACCAGAGAGAGAGAGGGGGAGGAGGTGACATCAGAGACAGAGGGAGAAGGCAGCATCAGAGAGAATGAGAGGAAGGAGACAGTAAAAAAGAGAAAGGGATAGCAGAGCTCTATGGGATATTAGCCCAGAGAATTAATTAAAATAAATTGGATGATCTGTACAAATATTTATTAATAACACCTCAAAATGAATACATATTCTAAAACCATAGCAAGCTAAAACAATTGCCCATATCCACGATTTAGCAGCAAATATAGAGGGAGAGTCCATTCCTAGTACGCCCAAATTATGTAAACAGAATAGGATAGTTACCACTCCTGGCTAAATGATGAAATGCTTGTAGAGACACCATCCATAAGTCCAAGTGGCCAGCCCAAAGTTGGCACAAATAACCGAAGTCCACTGGCAAACTGGTTTTATCGCTCCTGGCAGCTTTATCACCTTTGATAAAGCTGCCAGGAGTGGCAAAATGCATCAGTTGGTGCTTGCCCACCCTCCACCTACCCATGGGGATTGCAGTCCAGACCAGCCCTACAGGATTGGTACTTCCTGATTATCCTCTCTCCATCTGGGAGAGACTCCTCCATCTGGGAGAGACTCCTCTGGTGCACCAGTGTGTCTCCCTCCTGCCATACAAGACCCACCTACCCTTTAATTTGCCAGTGGACTTCGGTTATTTGTGCCAAATTTGGGCCGGCCACTTGGACTTATGGATGGTGTCTCTACAAGCATTTCATCATTTAGCCAGGAGGGGTAACTATCCTATTCTGTTTACAAAATTTGGGCATACTAGGAACGAACTCTCCCTCTATATTTGCTGCTTAATCATGGATATGGGCAATGTTTATAATCAATTGTTTTAGCCTGCTATGGTTTTAGAATATGTATTAATTTTGATGTGTTATTAATAAATATTTGTACAGATGATCCAATTTATTTGAATTAATTCTCTGGGCTAATATCCCATCGAGCGCTGCTATCCCTTTCTCTTTTTTTTGTTGTTTACCCAATTACACAGGTCTCACTAACCTGTTCCTTAGAAGCTGCTGAGAAAGCGATTCACACCAAGTGCTCCCCCTAGTTTCCTTCTCCGTCCAGGGTTGGTACTAGATTCTTCTCCTCTTTCAGGAAGGAGACAGTGTCAGAAAGAGAGGGGGAGATGGTGTCAGAGAGAGAGGGGAGTATATGGCATCCGAGAGAAAGAGGGAGAGGAGACAGTATCAGAGAGATAGAGAGAGGGAAGAGAGAGAGAGAAAGTGGAGAATTAAAGGGAAGGCAGAGAGAGAGAGAGGGAGAAGGGAGACAGTGATAGGGGGGCGAGCATTAACTTATTACAGCTGTAAGCACTCTGACTGCGGGCACAGCCAGGGGCCTCTGATGGGGACATGGACTTTTCAGCATTAGGCCTTGCCCCGTAAATGTCTTCAAATTGTGGCAATGATGGAGGCTGAGCATTTTGTGCAGTCAGGACTGATTGCAAGCAGAACTGCACACTAGAAACAGCTCGGGCCCCATAGCAGCTGCACCCCCTGCACCTTCGGTAGTTATGTCACTGGTAGCCATAGAGATCATTGTGCTTTATTATCCAAGTATGCAACAACTAGAGATATCCCCCCCCCCCACCGTGTTTTGTTTTTAATTCATCATCGTGATTTGCTTTGGGCAAAACCACCCTCAATATTTTGTCTTGTATTCGGTTAAAAATAAAGGTATATTGATAAAAACTTGATAATCAATAAAACTGCTAAAATCATGTCATTTTCTTTTTAAACCAAAACTTGAATTTCAGATTTAAAATATAAATTCCGAACTTGCACTCAGATTAGACCTCTTCAGTAAATCTGGACCAGGTTTTGGTTAAATTCAGATCCACAAACTTATCTATGGTTTTAATGAGAGAGGCTTCATCTGTACTTCTCTTTTAAAGTACCATTTTAAACCAGAAACACATGACTTATTGACAGTCAACCTTTTTATTGCTTACCTACAGTATGGATACTGTTATTTGTTATCTAGAGTAACTCCAGTTTCATTGCTTTTTTACTTATCTAACTAGACAAAATTATTTTTAGCTGGTGTTCCATATTTTGAAGCATACTGTAGTTCCTAAATAACCTGTTAAATGGTGCCTCTTCATCCAACGCCACAACTGACATTTTCACATCTGGTAATTTGGCTGCCTAGTCAGTGTGAAGAAATGACAACAGCATTCAATTTAGAATTTGGCACCTTTAGTTTCTGGCACATGTGAGATCAAGATGGTGCTAGCAGGGGTACCTGAAATACAGATCATCATGAGTTTGAGTCTACATTATCTACACTGACTGCACAGAACATTTAATTAAAAGCGTTGACATATGAGACATAGAAGTGCAATGATGCCAGAAATTACATAAGTATTAATATGCTGCATATATCCATGGCAGATCTGCTTAGGTGCAATCTTCCAGTAATACAGACATAGAAGACTAAAGCAGCTTTATACACCATGATACCGTATATATGTATCTGAATGTAAGCAGGAAGTGATGCACCTGGAGAAGAGATGTGTCCTGGGTCATTTTTGCTGGATTTATCTCTGATTTTGCTTTGGATTTGAAACCGCCTGGTTATGGAATTTAATTTTTTAAATTGACAAAAAGTTATAATCACATAATTTGGGTTTTCTTTTGTTCCTAGTGTATTTCCAGTCATCATTTCCAGTCAGTTTTGACCACCTCACATCTCATTACTGTATATGGTTTTACATTTTTCAGCAATATTGGCCAAAGGCTGACAAGTGAAACTAAATGACATGGCTCAAGAGAAGTGGCACAAGTACACAGCACATTACGCCACACACTACTGTGTGGCGTAATGTGCTGTGTACTTGTGCCACTTCTCTTGAGCCACTTCTCTTGTGCCACTTCTCTTGTCCATTAGTCACAGTACAACACAGTAGAACCCTTATACATGTCGCACTGCACTAGAGACACTTATTCACATTGGGGGTCATTCAGACCTGCTCGCAGGGGCTGCAAATTCAGAGCACGAGTGATTATCGAACAACTGCGCATATGCATGGTACACCCTGCAAGAGACGGACGGCCGGAGACATCGAGCAAAGACTAACCTCCGTTCGCTGCACGCAGGGTGATTTCCGGACCTGTTGTCAGCATTCCCCGACCGATTGACACCCTTGCAACCCTTTGGGGGCAGTAATACAGCATTTTCTGGGAGTGCTCAAAAAAACGCAGGCGTTCCCCCGCCGTTGGGAGGGAGGGCCGCTGATGTCACCGGCGGCCTCCTTCTTGCTACAGCCTTTGGAACGCTGACTAAAATTAGACTTATTCGGTGCTTGCAAATAAGGGGGAATCCATTCAAGGATGTGTGATTGGATTCGGATTTCCAAATGCATGGCGTCACTGCCTTCATCAGAGGCCCCTGGCAGTGCCCCCAGTCGAACGCAGTCACAGTCGTTAACATTGGTGGGATTTTATTCCAGTGGGGTGGCCTTTACATGCTCAATGGGCTCCAAAAACTTGAATCCAAGCTAGCAGGTCTGAATCGACCCATAGTCACAAACCATACACCTGGCAAATATGCCTATCTAAGCCTTATAATTTGTTTGTGGCAGGTGGCATTGTCAAAAACACATACCATCATCATAGTAACCATCATCACTACGTAACCACTTTGATTAGCTGGCTGAAAATTCATCTTTGAAGCAGATAGATGATTTATTGAGAATATTTGTTTGTATATACTTAAGCATTTTTTGTATATTAGATGGATGCTTGTAACATCTATATTATGGAGCTTTTTTAATTTATTGAAATTTAATAGAACATGCATATTTCTAAAGGAAAGTGAATAGTTAAAAACATGGTTGTAAGTGTACATTCATTGCAGTGGCATAACTATGAATTGGGCGCCCCCCCGCCGTTAATGGGGGCACCCCCCGCCCGCAGCCTTACCGGTCTTGCTGGTCCCGTCCCGGCTCCCTTGCTGGCTTCATTCTTCTGCTAGTGAGACGGACCAACACAAAATGTCCGCCCCCATACAGCAGACAGTTTCAGAGAACTCTCTGCTATATGGGGCGGACATTTTATAGTGGTCCGTCTCACTAGCAGAAGAATGAAGCCAGCAAGGGAGCCGGGACGGGACCAGTAAAGTCAGGTAAGGCTGCGGGCGGCGGATGGGCAGACGGGAGGGGCTAACTATAGCACCACAGCCCCCCGGCGCCCACACATGCACAGCGCCCCCCCCCCCGCGGCCGCGGGGGCTGCGGTGCTATAGTTACGCCTCTGATTCATTGTCATGTGTTCCTTCTATTATTTAGACGTTTTTAGTATTGTTGCCAACCTGTATGTATATATTTGGTATATGTTTCCTAGCACGTCGCCCGTCGCAGGTGATCGCTTACCTTAACTTAACCCCTTCCCGACATTTGACGTACATGTACGTCATGGTCGGGAAGTACTTCCCGACATTTGACGTACATGTACGTCATGGCTTCTAACTGTCACTGCGTCTATAGACGCGGTGACAGTTAAGAGATGTCTGCTGTCCCTGACAGCAGACATCCCCCCTCGCCGCCCAGGGGGGGCAGGGGTGCCCCCCCCCGGTCGGCGATCGCTGTGATTGGCTGTTCAAATCTGAACAGCCAATCACAGCGTTTCCTGTGTTACCGGCAGCTAAGCCGCTCGGTAACACAGAAAACGGTGGTGATCGGTGCAGCACCGATCACCACCGAGCGGCAGCACCCCCCTCCCACCCACCGGCACTCACCCGGCAGCTCCGCCGCCCGGAACAGCAGGCTCACCCGGCTCCCCCAGCGCACGCAGCGCTTCCCCCCTCCCACCCACCCCCGCAAGCTGCAGCAGCAGCAGTAAATAATAAAATGTGTTGCAGTGAAATATATATATATATATAAATATATATATATATATATATATATATATGTGTGTATGTGTATATATATATATACACATATATGTATGTGTATATATGTATATATATATATATACACACATATATATGTATATATATATATATATATACACATATATATGTGTATATATATATGTGTACATATATATGTGTATATATATGTATATATATATATATATATATATATATATATATATATGTATGTATGTATATGTATGTATATATATATATATATATATATATATATGCGCTTCCAGACAGATATTCCCGACATATGACGTATATATACGTCATGGTCGGGAGGTACTTCCCGACCGAAGACGTATATATACGTCATGGTTTTATAAACTGTCACCGCGTCTATAGACGCGGTGACAGTTTGGAGATGTCTGCTGTCCCTGACAGCAGACATCCCCCCTTGCGGCGATCGCTGCGATTGGCTGTTCAAATGTGAACAGCCAATTGCAGCGTTTTCTGTGTTACCGGCGGCTAAGCCGCTCGGTAACACAGTGATCGGTGGTGACCGGTGCTGTTAAGTACAGCACCGATCACCACCGATCGCCAGCCCCCCCCCCCTCCCACCCGGCAGCCCCCCTCCCTCCCACCCACCCGGCTGCCGCAGCGCCAGCACCCCTCCCAACCCCCCACCAGCCGCAGCGCCAGCCCCCCTCCCAAAGCTGGTGACCAAAATGGGGTCACATGTGGGGGGGTTCCACTGTATTGGTGCTTCGGGGGTCTTGCTAATGCGACATAGCACCCACCATTCATTCCACCACCAAAAATCACTCCTTCCCTTCTGAGTCCTGCCATGCACCCAAATGGTATTTTTGGGTCACATATGAGGCATTGCCGTACTGGGGAGAAATTGGGGCACAGATTTTGGGGTGCTTTGTCTCCTTCATTCCTTGCGAAAATGAAAAATTTTGAGCCAGAACTGCATTTTTGTGTAAAAAATTACATTTTTTTACACAAAAATGCAGATCTGGCTCAAAATTTTTCATTTTCACAAGGAATGAAGGAGACAAAGCACCCCAAAATCTGTGCCCCAATTTCTCCCGAGTATGGCAATGCCTCACATGTGACCAAAAAATACCAGTTGGGTGCATGGCAGGACTCAGAAGGGAAGGAGTGATTTTTGGATTTTGCAGCACAGATTCTGGTTGAATGACCCCTGAAGCACCCATACAGTGGAACCCCCCCACAAGTGACCCCATTTTGCAAACTACACCCTTCAGGGAATTCATCAGGGGGTATAGTGTACATTTCAAACCCCCAGGGGTTTCACCAATTTTGATACAACTGAGCTGTGAAAATGAAAAATTTAATTTTTTCATTTTCACAGCCCAGTTGTATCAAAATTGGTGAAACCCCTGGGGGTTTGAAATGTACACTATACCCCTAAATGAATTCCCTGAAGGGTGTAGTTTGCAAAATGGGGTGACTTGTGGGGGAGGTTCCTAACTTTTAGCACTTATGGTGCCTAGAAACCTACATGGTGCCTAAAAAAAAATCTCATAAAAAGGAGGCTCCAAAATCAAGTAGGTGCTCCTTCTATTATGAAGCCTGTGGTTTGGTCAACGTGCACACTAGGGCCACATATAGGATATTTATGAAAACAAAAGAATTGGGGGAATCAATTTTTAGTCACATTTCTCTAGTAAAATCTACTGTGTTCGTTAGAAAAACGTATTAAAATTGAAACTCTGCAAAAAAAAAGAAATTTTGAAATTTCACCTACACTTTGTTTTAATTCCTGTGAAACACCTAAAGGGTTAACAAACTTCCAAAATGCTGTTTTGAATACTGTGAGGGGTGCAGTTTTTGAAATGGCATCATTTATGGGGGTGTCTCACATACAAGTCCCTCAAAGTCACATCAGAACTGAACTGGTCCCTAAAAAAATCAGTGTTTGAAATTTTCTTGAAAATTTGAGAATTTGCTATTCATATTTGAAGCCTCCTAGTGTCCAAAAAAATGAAAAGGAGGTTGAAATAATGATTGCAACATAAAGTAGACATATGGTCTTTGTTAGTTATTAACTATTTTGAGTGGTATGTTTATTTGTCTCACAAGCAGAAAATGTGACATTTTGCAAATTGCAAAATTTTCCATTTTTTCACGACATTTTGGTATTTTTCACAAAAAAACACAGACTGTATCGACCCAAATTTACCACTAACTTGAAGGACAATGTGTCACGAGAAAACAATCTCAAAATCACTGGGATAAGTAAAAGCAAAAAAAAGTTATCCCCACTTAAGTGAAACATGTCAGATTTGAAAAAAATGGCTCTGTCAGGAACGCAAAAACTGGCTCTGTCAGGAAGGGGTTAAGGTATGCGATGGACGCGACCGATGCGATTTCAGGGCTATTTTTAGTCTTTTCCCCGACAATTAAAAAATTGCGTCCATCGCATGCCTTAAGTTAAGGCATGCGATGCGACCGATGCGATGGACGCGATTTTACATAGGGAACAATGTTAAATGGGCCAATGGACCCAATTTTTCATTGTATACCCCCCTTATGGGTATTTTACATGTGAAATGCCCCCCCCCCCCATTGTTAACGCCACCCCACGATGAACGCCAACCCGAAGCGTGGCGAGCGGCGGCGGTACGCGTCCTCCGAACTTTTTATACCCCCACTATCCACGTCGGCGTGGAGTTGACCTTATATAGTGTGGCGAGCGCAGCGAGCCACCGAGCCCGAAGCTTGGCGAGCGGACGCATAATAACTGTGAAGTAATGTGCCCCTGCGCTCGCCACACTATATAAAATCAACTCCACGCCGACGTGGATAGTGGGGGTATGAAAAGGTCAGAGGACACGTACCGATGCCCCACGTGGGCTCGCTGCGCTCGCCACGCTTTGGGTTGGTGTTCATCGTGGGGTGGTGTTAACAATGGGGGGGCATTTGACCCACCAGGATGGGTATACAATGAAAATTGGGGTCTGGGGGGCATTTAACATTGGGCCCAATGTGAAATCGGGTCTCAGTGACCATTTTACATTGGTTCCGATTTAAAAATTGCATCGATCGCATCGCATGCGATTTGGTTACATGCGATGCGATCGACGCAATTTTTTTGGACCCGATGGATACAATTAAAATCGCAGGCGCCGTGCTAGGAAACAAGTACCATATTTTTTTATGTGTAGTTTTTGCTCGCATAAATTATGTGCAGTATGTGACCAGTCCATCTATGTCCTCCATTCTTTTTCATTACTTTTGATTTAATGTACTCTTCAGAAGTAGATTGCAAACTGCAGTATTCAAACTATTTAAAAAGTATGTTTATATTTACAATATAATTTAGTTTAACCTTTTGAGTTCCAAGTGAATTTGTCAAAATAGGTGTGAAAATTGCCAAGCAAACATTTTTTATTCATCATAATGACCTGTAATGTTTACCTTATATAGGAAATATGATCTTTTTAAACAAATTTTTTCTATTTGAATTTATATAACAAATGTGAGCGACGCTGGTATTTTTAGCGGATATCTTGCACATCTCCCACAGAGATGTTGGCACTCAAAGGGTTAAAACAGAAACTCAAAAGATCATACAATATTTTTGGTTAGTTATTTCACTTTAACAGCTGCAATTCTGTCTTTTCTCAGTCACACAAACAATCACATTAATGTGATACAACATACATATGTTTTACATAAGCAATTCCAGATTTCTCCAAAATGAATGGATTAATTATCTAGGAATTGTTATAGAGCCTACCAGGATATTACACAGGATATTGTGTAAATAGTGACACCACATCTTTTTTTCTGTACCCAACAGTTCTGTTGCTTAACACGACTGTGGAATAAAAGGAAAGATACTGAGTTTTTCAAAAACTTTCAAATAGTTCTGGGCTTGGAAATCAATCTATCTATTGGAAATCAATACCACTATCCCACTTATAAATTGCTTTTTATTAATATCTATTACTATGTCCAAAAACTGAAGCAATGACTCAAAGCATGCTATTTATTCACCGTGTTGCCAACATTTATACTAAACACAATTAATCTGTATGTTCCAACTGGAAGTTTACACTACATCAAATATGGTAATTTGTAGCTGCCTATACAGTAAATTGCCTTGTTCCTCAAATTGTAAAAAAAAAATTCTCAATTGAAATTCAAAATCATTCAGAGGAGAAAATTATCCTAGACAAACAAAATAAAACCCATTGTACTCCCTGACAACCAGCGCAACTTCCTCCATTATTGCTTTAATTACTGTATATGCATCCCTAGAGGGAAAGAATGCAAAATTCGTAAAATATCACAATTGAAAAGTTTAATTAATGCCAAAAGATTTAATAGTCTTCAAAATGTTGGTTCATTTTTATTTTTTCTTTCGTAGGGTTTAGTTTTATCTTACCCGGAAATGTAAAGATATGCGGTACTCGAAAACATCATTGGGTCCAATATACCAGCTGGATGCCCCCAAATATGCGCACAGTACAAGTACCAGTTGACCTAAAGTCAAATTTGTCTGAAATTTGCATTTAATTATCGCAGATTATGTTCACATTCAAGGATTGCACTCAAGGTTCGCGGTTTGCACTGGGGGCCTTACATTTGGGATTTGTGCTCACGGTTCTTTGAGATTAGTGTTTTAAAATGTTGTTGTTATTATTATTATTATTATTAATAATAAACATTGAACATACAGTATTAGAAACTGTTTTTATTTTTTAATCTAGGCAAAATGTATATTTTGTAAAGTATATGAAATCGGATCTTTTAGATTTGAGAAAGAGAGAACATATGTAAGCCTTGGTTACAAGTGTTGAGTACCTAGATCTTTCAAGATATTGGCAAATTAAACTTTTCCGCCAGTACTGAACAAAACAGTGTGTCATTTGTTGAAAACATTAAAACATTTTGAACCAGAAATATCTCCCAAATGTCTGAAAGAGTAACTGATAAAAATTGAAGCGCGGTAATTTGGAGGGTACCGTATAAATGAAAGGCATTGGTTGCATGATGAACGTGTAGTGGAATAGCGGAAACAACAGCACTGGGATCCATGCTACCAGAGGCAGGTGAGGCACAGCCTTTCCTATCATACTAACGTATATGCTGGAGTTTTGAGTTTATAAAGAATGTCAAAAATACAAAGAATATATATAAAAAATCGGTACTTATGTACTAACTGGGCTGCCGATTTTGAAATCGGGTCCATCGCATCGCATCCGACCATATCGCATGCGATGCGATGCGATGGACCCGATTTTTCCATAGGATTCAATGTTAAAATGGACTGAGTCCATTTTAACATGGAATTCAATGGGAAAAGGGGTCCTTTTCATACCCCTACTATCCAAGTGGGCATGGAGTTGGATTTAAACCTGTGGCGAGCGTAGCGAGCCACCGAGCCCGAAGCGTGGCGAGTGTAGCGAGCCCCGCGAGGGGACACAGAATACCGCCCCCTCGCGGGGCTCGCTTCGCTCACCACGCTTCAGGCTTGGTGGCTCGCTACGCTCGCCACAGGTTTATATCCAACTCCATGCCCACTTGGATAGTAGGGGTATGAAAAGGACCCCTTTTTCCCATTGAATTCCATATTAAAATGGACTCAGTCCATTTTAACATTGAATCCTATGGAAAAATCGGGTCATCGCATCACATGCGACATGGTCGTATGCGATGCGATATCGCATCGCATCTGATTGTATGCCTTAAGTTAAGGCATACAATCAAAAAATCGGCAGCCCAGATACTACATAAGTACCAAAAAATCTTATCTTTATTATTCTAATAATTTTTATAGTCAAAATTCTGGAGTAAAAAAATCTATGGCAGGTGAGGCAGTGCCTCACCTGGCTACCTTTTCTGCACATCTCTTACTAAAACTCAGCGAATCTCCAGCAGTATATACTGCTGCACATGTGTATAATGCTGGCATGTACCCCATAGCTCATAAATTGTGTGGTAATTGCTAGGGACTCCTCAGCCATTTACCTCACCGCATGTCCCTGCATGCTACACATCTACAATGCTCATGTTCAGCAATTCTTCATGTTCTCAATCAAGGCCCTGACAACAAAGGCGGAGGGAAAACAAGCTATATATGGCCTTGGCACAGGCACAGGTATCCAAGGGAGTCTCTGCAAAGGGTTTATTACTAAGGAGGAACCATATCAAATAGAAATAACTAGTTCAGTCTGTGGCATTTAAAACTGTCAGTTATCACAAGATGATATAATGGAATGATTTTTATCAGTTTGTAAAACAAAGTTTATAATAAAAGTCTAACAACATAGTGAAGATGAAAACTTTTCATTTAGAAGTGAGCACTATGTCAACATTGGCAATAAATTGACTCAGGCAAATGTAGATATGACTATGGTCAGCACATAAGGAGGTCAACATGAGTTTTTCATGATTTTGTATTCATCATTTTGTGGCCTTTGTATTACTTTACCATCCACATGGACTTTGATTGGGAACAGTAAATTGTGCGACATGCATTGGAAGTAGAGCGAGGTGCCTGGTCTGAAGCAGGATGGGAATGCTGTACACTACTGGGGGTTCTCATACTCAAATGTAGTAACTGAATACAGAAAATGTGAAAAACACATGTCAACTCGTGTTGACCTTTTTCCCCACATCGATCTTGTACATGTCAACCTTTTGGTGTCGGCCTAAACACTGTCCAGCTAATAACTTTCTACTATATGATCTACACCTGAAATTTAGTTGATGACTTACAGTATATCATAGATTATATGCACATGTTCCCTAGAGATGATAATAGAAAAAGTCCTCCAAAAATAATCAGGGAGGATAAAAATTCAGAGTACTCATCAACCTATTTTTATTTATTTTACTTTTTATAGTTCTTCCAGGGATTTCAAAAATTGAGCAATGATAAATAAAGCAGTTCTGGCTTCTTGAGGGTACAATGGATGACTGAAAGTTTTACTTTCAGGCCATCATAAATGCTTTTTAAATCCCTCTTGTGGTTATTTATGAGTATTGCAGCATAGGGCACAGAGTATTATCTGCTGCTATTTAAAGCATATAGAAGGCTGTCGCAGGAGCAGTTATTCTTCCTACTCCTGTCGCAATGATTTGCCGCATGCATTTGTGATTATAGGCTAATATGGGGAGAAGCTAACCCATGCAAAATAACGCCCATTGCGATCACATCATTTGCCCTTACTGCCACATGATGCAGAGACATCGCTATCATTGTCGCAAATCAGGATGCCAACTTGAATGCATCTGTAGATGAGCTGGATGAGCTGATCTAATAGGATGTTCAAGCCTCTTCAGTGGCAACTGTGATCGCAGCCTCAGCATCTGATCTTTACAGATCAGCAATATGCCACAGAATTGAATTCCTCTGTGAAACCTACCTAGGTGCAAAGTTCCAGTGAATTTATTGCTCTCTGTTTTGGTTAGTAAGCATTATGCTAAAATGATTTAAAAGTACCAGTGGCATTCTGCTGGTAATGTCATAGAGGAAGAACTTAGAATACAGAGGAGTAGATGTATGTATAGCAGTGATAAGTGAGGAGAAGTGATAAAGTGCCTGGTACATTATCACTGGCCAATCAGCTCCTGACTGTTAAGTTACAAACTACATTTAGGAGCTGATTGGCCGGTGATAAAGTACCAGGCACGTTATCATTTCTCCTCCCTTAACACTGCTTCACACATCTACTCCTGAATTCCAAAAACTCCAACAGGGAAATGCACAAACGTTCTCAGCTAAATGCAGTATTCATTTGCAAAATGTGCTTATGAAGTCACTTCTCTCATTTTCTTAATTGAATGAAATTGAAAATGAGAGATATGCACATGCTGTACACCCATCTTTTGGTTTTGTTTCTAATTCATCATCATGTTTTGATTTTGGCAAGTGTTTTGGTTTAGAATCAAATTTTGGGTTGGCTTAAAATGGATACAAAACCATTGCTAAAAAATAAAAATAATAAAAACAGCAAAAATCTTGTCATTTTTTAAAATCCAAAACCCGAAATTCAGATTTAGGACCAGATGTATCAAGTTTCAGAAAGTGATAAAGTGGAGAGTGATAAACCACCAGCCAATCATTTGGTAAAACACCTTTCTTATACATTAAATAGCTCACCACACCATGAACTTAGCATTTTCTCTCTCGTGGAGAGGGTCAGGTAGGCAAGTATGCATTTAGTATTAAATTCATTTCTGCAGTCACAGTAATGCTACAGCTGTAACCGCGCTCATCTAACCCCAGTTAGTTCCGCTCTCTTGTGTTTTGCACTCCAAATTTGCACCTGCAGCTCGAAATCACTACACTGCGATTTTTCCTCTCAATGGGGGTTATTCTAGTTCATTCTTTCTGACAAAATCCTTCTTAGATGGACAAAACCATGTGCACTGCGGGTGGGGCAGATGTAACTTGTGCAGAGAGAATTAGATTTGGGTGGGGTTTTTCTTCAAAGTGAGATCTATATTGCAGTGTAAAATCATGCAGTCAGTATTTTCCCTGCACAGAAACAAAAAAACTCACCCAAATCTAATTCTCCCTGCACATGTTACATCTGCCCCCCTGCAGTGCACATGGTTTTGTCCATCTAAGAAGGATTTTGTCAGAAAGAATGAACTAGAATAAACCCCAATGTGTTTCTATGATAATCAGGAGTGAATTAGACCACGCGCATGTTGATGGGATCGAGCCAATAGCCATGGGAGTTGCATCTGGCAATTGGCGCAGTATAGATTCGAAGGGCTATATCTGTATATTCTATAGTGTTCTCTGACAAAAAAAAATAATACAGGTATGGTAATGGTCTGACACCCTAGCTTGTGAACAGTTCTAGCTAGGTGTGGCCATCTGGTGGGTCTCTCATAGACATACTTGTGTACCTTTGAAAACTAGAATAAGGGAGATTACAGTAGGATGTGCCACCACTGTCATGGTGACATTATTATTATTATTATTATTATTATAATTTTATTTATAAGGCGCCACAAATGTTTCGCAGCGCCGTATAAAGGAACAATACAGGGAGACAAAGCTTGGCATAACATTTTTATTATTTATTTATTTGCAGTTTCTTATATAGCGCAGCAGATTCCGTTGCGCTTTACAATAGTAGACAGTGATAAAACAAACTGGGTAACAGACAGACTTGGAGGTTAGAGGGCCCTGCTGCAAGCTTACAATCTATTAGGTATATAGGAGGGAAACACAAGGACAGGCATCAGTAATAGCATAGCAGTCCCAACAAGTTACAAGTCCAGAAGGGAAGCTATATAATACATAAGTGCATCAGAGGGTTATGCATGTAGAACTTAAATATGATAGGCTTGCCTGAAGAGGTTTTCATTGAACTCTTGAAAGTTTGGAGGCTAGCGGAGAGTCTTATTGTGCATGAAAGGGCATTCCATAGGATGGGAGCAGCCCGATGAAAGTCCTGTAATAGTGAATGGGAGCTAGTGATCCGCTCAGATGAGAGACGCAAATCTTGTGCAGAGCGGAGTGGTCGAGATGGGAGATATTTTGTGATAAGTGCAGAGATATATGCTGGTGCAGTATGGTTAATAGCTTTATGTGCGAGTAGAAGTGTTTTATATTGAATACGGTAATATACAGGCAACGAATGGAGGGACTGGCAGAGCGGATCAGCAGACGATGAGCGTCTTGCAAGGAAGATCAGCCTAGCAGCAGCATTTAAAATGGATTGCAGTGGTGAGAGTCTGTTCTTGGGAAGACCAGTCAGGAGACTATTGCAATAATCAATGCGGGATATAATGAGTGCATGGATAAGAGATTTAGTAGTGTCTTGTGTGAGATACGGTCGTATTTTGGATATGTTTTTTAGATGCATGTAACATGATTTGGAGACAGATTGAATGTGGGGAACATAGGACAGGTCAGTGTCGAGGGTGACCCCTAAGCAACGAGCTTGTGGGGTGGGGTAGGGTAGATTGTCGGGTTGTCAACAGTGATGGAGATATCAGGATGGTAACTGTTCTTAGTTGGCGGGAATATAAGTAATAACATTGAATAAATAACAAAAATGCAGTACAAATAAAGAGCGCCACAGTTCAATACACATTACAGCTTGGATATAAGTAGTGAGGACTCAATCAACATACAACTAGAGGCTAGATGCCAATGATGGAGATGTGTATGAGGACGAAAATGGTCACTGAGTGTTGGAGTATAGGAGAGCTGTGAGTGACATGTGAAGAGAAGTGGGCTTTGACAACAGGAGGGAAGAGGGCCCTACTCGGAGGAGCTTACAATCTAGTAGGAAGGGGAGACAGACAGATTACAAGAGGTGCAAGCAAGTGGGTGGTGGTTAGATAGCAGGATGTAAACAGGCAAGAGGTCGGAGAACCATCTGGTTTATGCAGTGGAAGGGTACGCTTTGATGAATAGGTGAGTTTTCAGTGCCCGTTTGAAGCTTTGCAAGGTCGGGGAGAGTCTAATGGAGCGAGGGAGTGCGTTCCACTGAAGGGGTGCAGCACGGGCAAAGTCCTGTACTCTAGCATGGGAAGCAGTGATCAGGGTGGAGGAGAGACGACAGTCGTCAGCCGACCATAGAGGGCGGGAGGGTTTATGAATGGAGATGAGGTTAGAGATATATGGAGCAATGGAATTAGAGATGGCCCTGTATGTGAGTGTGAGGTGTTTGAAGAGGATTCTGTAGGGGAATAGAAGCCAGTGCAGATTTTGTTGAAGGGGAGTGGCAGAATTAGAGCGGCAGGAGATGAAGATAAGCCTGGCTGCAGCATTGAGGACAGATTGGAGAGGAGCCAGTTGGGATTGAGCGAGGCCGGTGAGGAGAACATTGCAGTAGTCGAGCCGTGAGATGACCAATGAGTGGATGATCAGCTTAGTTGCACTCTGTGAGAGAAAGGGCCTGATGCGAGCAATGTTGCGTAACTGGAACCGGCAAGAATGGGCCAGGGCTTGGATGTGTCATGCAAAGGAGAGAAAGGAGTCAAGAGTGACACCCAGGCAGCGGAGTTGGGGAACGGGGGAGATGATGGTGTTGTTAACAGTGATAGAGATATTAGTAGGGGCATAGCTCTGGGTGGGGGAAAGATAATAAGTTCGGTTTTGTCCATATTCAGCTTCAGAAATCGCTCAGACATCCAGGTGGAGATGGCAGAGAGGCAGTTGGAAACTTGAGAGAAAACAGTGGGGGACAGATCAGGAGAGGAGAGGTAGATTTGGGTGTCATCCGCATAGAGGTGATATTGGAAGCCAAGGAGTTAATGAGTGCACCCAGAGAGGAGGTGTACAGAGAGAACAGAAGGGGGCCAAGGACGGAACCCTGAGGGACCCCGACAGGAAGGATAGAAGGTGGTGAGGTAGAGCCAGAGGCAGAGACTGAGAAGGAACGGTTGAAGAGGTAAGAGGAAAACCAGTTGAAGACTTTGCCAGAGAGGCCAATGTTTTGGAGTGTGTGGAGGAGGAGAGGGTGATCCACAGTGTCAAAGGCAGCAGATAGGTCCAAAAGGATAAGCAGGGAGAAGTGACCCTTTGATTTGGCTAACAGCTGGTCATTGGTGACTTTCACTAGGGCAGTCTCAGTGGAATGAAGTGGGCGAAAGCCAGATTGAAGGGGATCAAGGATGGAGTGGTCAGACAAGTAGCTGGTGAGACGCCTGTAAACCAGCCGTTCTAGTATTTTAGAGGTAAATGGGAGAAGATAGATAGGGCGGTAGCTTGTGGGAGATAAAGGGTCCAGGTTTGGTTTTTTAAGAATAGGAGAGACCAGAGCATGTTTGAAGGGTGAGGGAAAGATGCCAGTAGAAAGAGATAGGTTAAAGAGGTGAGCAAGGTGGGAGCAGCCAGTGGGGGAGAGGGAACTGAGGAGACAGGAGGGGAGAGGGTCCAAGGGACAGGTAGAGGGGGGAGAGGATGAGATGAGGGAGTGGACTTCCTCAGCTGTAGTAGGGCAGAAGGATGACAGAGTGGGGTAGTTGGGAGGGGAGGATGATTGGGGTGGGTGGGCAGCAGCATACTCTGTTCAATGGGTGTGTCTAACTTCCTCAAGGGTTGATATAACCATTGCTGTCTGCATAATGAATTTTCTTGTTTGCAACTATATATTTGCTGTGATATTTCATGTCAATATTCACCTGTGCGTATCATCTCAGAGTCCAGCAGCATTGCTTGCTTCAGCAAAGGCTGAGTGGTACCAGGCTGGAGTCTTCCTGTCCTCTATTGTAGATGTTAGCAGGGCTCCTGGCATAGAGCCAATTAACTCTAGCTGAACTGCAGGGCTCCATTGCAAGAGCGGTGGTCAAACTTGGCTTCCACTATGAACCACTCTTGTGCCATTTCTCTCTATCACTATCTATCCATGAGTCTCTCTCTCTGGCCCTGTCTCTCTTGCAATGTCTATCTCTCTCTCCATGCCTCTGCGTATATGTCAGCACCGGGAGAAGCATGCGGCTGTGTCTTCTGGCGGCTCTAGCAAGGTCCCGTATATTTACATTATTCATCCTGTAAGATGATTGCAAGATCTGGGCTCAAAAGAAATATACAGTACATGCAGCATAGAGGGTCTGCATGCCTATGAAGCACTGTATTACATAAATTGCTTTTGATTTGAGGAAGAATAAGACTTCTTACATTGTAAATGTGCATCCTTCATGGGCAGGCAACAATCAGTATAAAACTCAACATTTCTGAACATATAGAGGGAAATTTACTAACATGTAAGTAGTATTTCACATGGAATGTTGAATAGAGAGCACATTTATTCACGATATGCTACACCATTGTGTTCTGTATGTATTCTTAAAAATAACTTATTTAAATTAATCAAAATAATTAAATGTTTCCCTTGGTGAAAATCAAGTGTTTATATAAATACATCTTTGTTAAGTAACCCAGTCCTAAACCATCCTAAAGACATTTCCTATAAGTATTCAAACAGGAAGTCCCATACAAAGACATCTAGCAATAGTAACAGTTTGCTGCTGACTACATAAGGAAAACCATAATATGGAGATCGATATATGATGGTATTAAAAAAAATAGTCATTTGGAATATAATAAGAAAACTTAGGAAGATTAATGAAGCTTCTGTAAATGTAATTTGTTAAATCCAAGCTATATATTTGAACATAAATTTACTTATATCATTTTGGTTTTGGTCCTAATTTTATTGTTGTGTTTTGCAAAACCACCTTTAGGTGTTTTGGGTTTGAAATTTGGATTTCAAATCCAAATTCCAAACCATCGGAAGATTCAAGCCAGGACTCATTTTGGCCCAGATCTCCTTTGAACATCCCAACCAGTACTCGGTTTGGCTGGGATCTGTTAAATTCAGGTGGGTTTGGATTTCTACAGAACTGAAGCTCTCATCTTTAGTTTCTAATTATCATTATAAGGAGTTCCAGATGATACAGGATTGAGAGATATTAGTTATACATAATTATGGTTGTTGGATTATATTAAGATTAAGTCATGTAAAATCTTCTTCAGAGTCTGGATTTTACAAAAACACTAATTGATGCAAATGATACTTTTGCTTTGAAATCAGCACTTATCTGTTTTCCATATTTTAATTTGTTGCCTGAACAAGATACTGTCAGCTGAAGTAGAGTATTATGTTAAATGGTTATCTCTACGCTGCCAGATGATTATACTTACTCATACAGTGTAAATATATTTACTCGCAATATGCTATTGACTACCTTAAATAGAAAACAAGCATTTTATACCATTTGTCTAACACATCACGTTTACCATTTGTCTAACACACCACATTACAGGCATAAAAGTTCTACAAGCACAGGATTAAGTTTTAGTTGATAGATGGAACATTGTGCGCGCTAATCGGTACTTACTGAATCTTAGCCATTCTTCTTTACTATGTTCAATTTTAAGACAAAGTCTGACAAAATGTAAGTATGCTGTATGGCTTACTAGGATTTTAGAAAAGGCATTTTCTGTAATGTATAACTAGCAGTGAATTTCTTTTGAAGCTTCTGTAATTTTTTTTTCCATCACAGACCTAATCTTTTCCATCAGAAAGGCACGCTATGCCATTCTAAGAAAACTGTGAAAAGCTTTTGTAAAAAGGTATTGTGAAGCTGGAAATTATCTGTCTATCCATTTTTATTTTCCAAGTATTCTTTTTTTCTCCCTTATAATTCTTTATGCAAACTCATTTGAAGCACAATGGTTTTGTATATGTTACTTTTACTCTAGTACATGTCATACTGTAGATACACCCCCTGTTGCTATTCATTATGATGCATAAAAGGGAACTCTATTCAGGCTTGCAGATTTTGAACAAGTCTGTTGCTGGCAAACAACAAAAATGCATCTCTGCCTGCACAATATATCTTCAGAGGTTTATTCGGTAACAAATATATACTGTATACTCAGTAAATAAATAGAAAGTGGGTCAGATGGGTAAGTTTATGCAATGAAGAGTAAATATGACAGAGGACATAAGAAAATAGAATAAACGTCCCTTTTAGATAAATGGATATCTTTTCCCAGTGCATGCACATTCTGCAATTCATGCCATATGCCATTGTGGTTCACTACCCTGTATTTATAACAACTATTGTACAGTGACTCAATGGTCACTGAGAACTGACGTTCTGTCAGTGACAGAACATAGTGTAATCCCCCCTTCTCAAGATGCAGTATAGCAATATACAGGTCGAGTATCCCGTATCCGAGTATCCGTTATCCGAATTATTCCGAAATACGGACATTCCAGAAAGTGAAAAAAAAATATTTTTTTGCTAAAAACTCACTGGGGACATTTGTAACAGCATCACTGGGGACATGATATGTAACTGGCACTATATATGTGCAAGACAATGATTGCTTGGCATTCAAATTCAGTGCTGAGATAGTACACACATTTTGTTTCACGTTTTGAAACCTTGTTTTTTGAATATATTTGTGTGTATTTTATGTGGTAATAAAATATATTTGTGTGTATATTATGTGTTTATACAGCATACATGCAAGATACTTCAAAATACATCATTGAAATATTAAAATATTCCGAAATACGGAATAATCCGTTATCCAAAATTCTCCTGGTCCCGAGCATTTTGGATACGGGATACTCAACCTGTAATAGCTAATACATTCATGCAAGGTGAAAGATTACTAGATTCAAGGGAAAGTAGGCCAAGATGGATTCCATCTCTGGGCTCTCCTTACCTCCAAAATCAGGATCTTCATTCAATATAGTGTGACAAGGATCACAAACAAGGGGACTCAGATGAAGACTCTGCCCTGTAAACCCTTATATCAGGAAATCCCAGGTGCTGCTGATTACACCTAAGATTCTACTACTGCTACCAAAACCTGGTCTGCATCCTTCACATTGCTTTCATGTGAGAGAATGCTGGCTCTGCCACAATAGGTAAAGGTTAGCACTCATGACACCAACGTGTTTCTAGGTATGTATTTCCTTTTGTAGGGCAGTGTTTGGTTATTGGGTTATAACCAGGATCAGGAGGTTGCTGCTATTGCTTTATTTAGATATTTGCACCAGCTACTTGCCCAACTTACTATATGCAAACTATTGTATACAGTATAACAGGTTGAGGCTCCTACATCCAAATTCTGTATTGTGGAACGTTTTGATCTTATTGAGATATTTTTAGTTCTGCTTTCTAATGGTTCAATGTATGAAAACTTTGCTAATGTAAAAAATGATTCAAAATATTGTATAAAACCATCTTCAGGATATGGACAATATCCAAGTAACTGCAGTCATGTGCTGTGGTAAATGAATTAGTCCATGGGCTATTCAATTAGCACAGATAGCCGGCACTTATTGCGCAATATGCACAGGAACCCAAAGCATTATCCACGATAAGTAGCCCTTAGAGCAGTGGTTCCCAACCTTTTTTGTCTCCCGTACCCCTTGATTAGGCTTTTCATTTATGAGTACCCCCTCGTGAAATTTCAGGGGGCGTGGTCTAAAAGGGGTGTGGCCTCATTTGAAGGGTGTGGCTTAACAGGTGCAAGTCATACTGGCAATGAAGAGAAAAAAAAAAAGTGCAACCACTTGACCACAATATAAGCTCAGCCCATTCTGCGGACAGCATATAAAATAACAGAACACTGTCAAATCTCTATTATTAAAGTAACAGACATTCCAAGGGATCACGTTAGTCTTCCAATAGTGCCAGATACAGATATGCTCCAATGGTGCCAGGTATGCCCCCACAGTGCCAGAAACGGGAATGCCACCACGGTGCCAGGTATGACCCCATGGTACTGGGTATGCGCCCACAGTGCTAACAATGCCCCTACAGTGCCAGCAACAAGTATGCCCCCATAGTGCCAGCAACAAGTATGCCCCACAGTGCCAACAATGCCCCACAGTGCCAGCAACAAATATGCCCCAGTGCCAGCAATGCCCCAGTGCCAGTAACAAGTATGCCCCACAGTGCCAGCAATGCCCCAGTGCCAGTAACAAGTATGCCCCACAGTGCCAGCAATGCCCCAGTGCCAGTAACAAGTATGCCCCACAGTGCCAGCAATGCCCCAGTGCCAGTAACAAGTATGCCCCACAGTGCCAGCAACAAATATGCCCCACAGTGCCAGCAATGCCCCAGTGCCAGCAACAAATATGCCCCAGTGCCAGCAATGCCCCACAGTGCCAGTAACAAGTATGCCCCACAGTGCCAGCAATGCCCCAGTGCCAGTAACAAGTATGCCCCACAGTGGTTGGTACTAGTGACTTAACCCTCAGAGGAGAGGGGTTGGTGATCCCTCTGCGGTATGGGGAGGGCATGTGTAGGTGCATCTGCTGTCTGCCTGGGGTGGCGGGAAGCGCAAATACCTGTAGCCAGGAACAAGTTTCAGGCTCCTGCCCGTCGCTACTCTGTCCTTTGATGTCCGCATGGCTGGCTGTTGGGTGCCGGCCTCCTGCGCTCCAAGCTCCGTCTCCTTTTCTGCCGGGGGGCGCACTAGTGCGGGCACCGCAGCGTTGCCGCACTCAGTCGCCCCTCCGGTCTGCCGGCTGCTGGATACGCTAATCGGGGCGGCACTGGAGTGGTACCTCACTCCCTGCCCCTCCACCGTCTCTCCCCGGCTCCGGCACTCTCTCCACGGCTGCACGCGCTGGCTCTCCGACTTCCTCCTCTCCTCACGCGTCAGCCCACACGCTTCTCCGTGCCCTCCTCTCTGTCTCCCGAGTCCCGATCAGACCCGCTCACCATCGCTTCCGGGACCTCTCACCCCCCGCTAACACCTGCCCTCTGCTCCTATTGGTCCCCCTTTGGCTGTCACTCAGCCCGGGGGCTCCTTTTCGCGCCCTCTGCTGCGTCCAATTTTTAACCCCTTGGGCACCGACTGCCGCGGCCGCCATTACAGTGCGGGCTGCAGCGTACCCCCGAGCTGGTGGACGCGTACCCCCAGGGGTACGCGTACCACAGGTTGGGAACCGCTGCCTTAGAGCCACAATAACACATGGGTCATGGAACTTATCCAGGACAGGGTCAAAAGATTGACAGGGTAAAAAGTTTGACATAAAAAAAGTTCAACAAGGATAAAAGGTTGAGGTCAAAAGCTGAACATGAAGCATTCCATAGCTGGGAAAGTGGATGCTTGTATAGAACTGTAGTATGATATAGGGCGAGATTCTCTGTCACAGAAATGCGGTAAAAACCCCGTTATCTGGGTTTTTACCGCATTTCTGTATTCTCTAACCTCCCTCCGCAGTGTCACCGCTGCGGAGGGAATCGCCAGCAAAAGCTGGCGGTTCCCTGCAGAAGCCTATGGGCTTCTTACCGCAGCAGTGTGTGAGGGATCCGTCACGGATCCCTCCCAGCATGCCCTGCGGCCGGCGCGTCACTCTGCGCATGCGCAGACGGACTCCCGGGTCATAGACCCGGAAGTCCAGCAACGGCGCCGCATCGCAAGGGACAGCTCTTACCGCAAGAGCTGTCCCTTGCGTTAATGTGCGGTCATTATAAATGCGGTGGCCGGCGAAGAGGGCCGCGGATTTTAGAGAATCCCGCCCATAGCCTGTATGGAAATGTGAAGCACATCCTGATGCGTGGGGTGAACTGCATAGGTTGCCACTTTTAGTCTGTGCAATCAGTGGACGTACACATTACTGGAATAGCACACAGTGAGGTGAAATTACACTATATGGGGGTGGGAAACACATGATAAAAACATATTTGCAGGGAGCCAATGAATAGGGGAAAATTTGTCAAACCGTATTTTGACAAAAAATGTAATGTCCTGCTCTCATGGGAGCAGTATGGGTGGGTGTTACAAGGTGAAGAGCACATTCAAGTCCACTGGAAGTGTTCCTACTGAGTATGTCCCTGGTGATGTCTACCCTTAGCCCCTTACCCCCTGCGGAATTGTGAAGCTGGAAATTATCTGTCTATCCATTTTTAGTGGGTCAGATGGGTAAGTTTATGAAATGAAGAGTGAATATGACAGAGGACATAAGAAAATAGAATAAACTTCCCTTTTAGATAAATGGATATCTTTTCCCAGTGCATGCATATTCGGCAATTCATGACATATGCAGGGGTGTCAAATTATGTTTTTGCTGGAGGGTGCTCAAGGAGGTGTGGCCTAATGAAAAGGGGCATGTCATTTTGGGAGGGGGTGTGGCCCTGCAATATGCTGACCTGATCAGTCCTGACTCACAATTTTTTTTATGGTCATTACCATTAGTTCAAGTTACCTACTGTATCTTGTATGTTTCCTTTTATTGATTTCACTGTTACGGTTTATATAAAATACAGTACATAAAAGCAGTAGCAATCCACATACCTCCCAACTTCTTGAATGCTCGCAACAGGACACCTGCAGGCGCCTTCAATCTGTGCTCGAAATTTGGGGGCATGGCCTGCCGGGAAGGGGGCGTGGCCTACTAATTGAGTAATTCCACTAGGTCACGCCCATGTTTTGCCGCTGTAGGGGGCATTGCCCAGAGGCTCTGTGAGCTTCTAGCCCATCTTGCTGTGGGAATAGATGCTGTGCACTGTGCTGTCCTTTTAATGGAGATGGGCAGGGTTAGAGGGGGTGCGGGGGGCTGTGGGCACTGACGGGGAGCACCTTGGAGGCAGCGGAGAGTGGCGGTGGGCTCCATCAGAAGGGGACACGTGAGCTTCTATGCGTATGCTTCTTCTTCCGGTGGCTGGCGGGGGCTGGTGATTCGACCACCAGCCCCTGCTAGACCACAGGCGCTCCGTCTGTATGTTATGAATCTGGTACATTATCATGCATGCACTAGCAGTACTTACTATATTTATCAAAGGGTCCACACATGTACTCTCTAATGGTTGGCCAAGCCTTTGTGGTGATTGGCCACACCCCTTCTTGAGGCTGGCTACACCCCTAAACTTGAGCTCCTACCACTGCAATCCCCCGGTGGTGCCTTCATGCCCCAATCCATCACTGACCTTTTTCATGTAACTAGATTTATGTAGCTTTCACATCACACCGTTTTTTTGCCTTTTAAAACGTTTAAGGCTGCAGTGTGAAAGTGTCATAGTTGAAATACCATTTAAAGTTAACTGGTATTTAAACACGTTTAAAAAGCAGAGTCCTACCCGTTTTAAAGCCAATTCAGAGCCGTTTTTTGTGCTGTCTGAATGGCACTGAAATGGTATTTAGTAAAAAATAAAGGTTAGAGCACTGTGATAGGCTGTCCCTTGTCTTGTGTCCCTTCCCTGAACCAGGAAATAAGCTGTGGGTAGAAACGTGTTCAGAGGTTAAACGGCTTGACTGGTGATGTGAATGGAACTTAAACTGTATTTTTAAATGGTAATCTGCTGCAATATGAACACTAGACCCGTTTAAAATACCATTTAAAATTACAGTTTTTCAAAACGTTTCAAAATGTTTTATGTGATGTGAAAGCTACATTAGTGGAATATTGTCTACTTAAGTCATCAATTACTAATTTGAAGCTCAAAAATATGTTTTTCAGGTAATTTGCTTGCAAATATGTTCAAAGTCTGGGTTTGAAATAAAAGTTTTAGTCCTACAGTATGTGAACACGTTATAGCAGTTACACCAACTTTGGAAGACTTTCACACTTGGAAATTACTATCTTTTTCTGTATGCAACAATGATTTTTTTGTTTCTAAATTGATGTGAAAGTTTTACCACCCTGTCATTTTTAATACGTTTTGATAAAGTTTCCAGAAAACAATTCTGCTTTCAAGATGCCGGAGGCTACCATACACCTAGTACTTTCAAATGCAAAATCAGTGGAGCTGAATTCTGCTGTATGTTTTCCCACATCTAGGAACAGTAATGGGATTAGTAGCCCAGCAAGCAACACTTATGCAGAGCCCAACTCTTTTAGATACACAAGATCAATAGTAATTGCATGCATTGTGAGCATCAGTAAAGGCATTTCTCATGATGTTTTTGCCCTTTGAACCTGTAGAATCACAAGAATTGCAATGTGAACCTGAATGCCCTTAGCACCTGATGTTCACAGATGTGCAGATACCATAAACCTAATTCCTCCCTCCACCAAACGAAGAGAATCAAAACACCCTAATGAATCCTGCTGGGAATTAAAGCCTATGTTCTCCAGATTTCATTTCAAAGTCGTAAATGCTTACATAAAAACAGGGTGAGGTTTGTGATATAATTCTTAACCTTCCTGAAATGCTATCTTTTCTCCTTGCTTTCAGGCTTGCTTTTTTAACGGCTATCAGTATCTCAAAGCATTTGACATTTGTTTTTGCAAAAATGCTAATCTTTAGTATCTCTTTTTTTACTACATTTTAATGAGGGTGTTTAATTATATCCAGTTGATAATAACATATTATGGTACATCCATAGGCCTAATTCATGTTCGTATGCAGAAACAATTGCAACTGAGATTTTTCTAGGCTACAGAGCTGCTAATGGGCCTGATTCAGAGTTGATGCCCACCAGAGCAATCCCAAACTCATTTAGAGTTGTGTACACATTCACGGCCTATATGCAAAAACATTAATTATCAATAGGGTTACACAGACTGGGCATGGCAGTAATAATGCTGGCAACATGTGTGCCTGATCTGACACTCCTGCGCTTTTGCAGCCACCCCCCATTATCTTCACCAAACAGTCACTTCCTGTCAATCACTCTGCAATGAAATCCTCTATGCTAGTGCAGCACATGTGCAGTCGGCTGATATTCATTTCATTGCGTGAACATTGGCCATTGTGTACAAAATGAATTGCTTTAAAAACTGACACCTCCAGTATGCTTAAAGCACGTACTGTTACATACAGTGGTATATCAATGCCACCAAAGTCCAAATGTTGGCTTGGGAGAGTTCAGAGACTGCAGATTTCATGCAGTCTGGCTGTCCCCAATCTGCTAATAGAGGTCCTCTGATGGGCACCACCTTGGAGGAGACTGATGCTAGAGGTCCTATTGTTTGGTCTGTCAGGGGAGCGCAGTGTAAACAGTGTGACCCAGAAGTGTCACATTCTAGGAACTTTTGCAAGCATGTAACTTTGCAAGCATGGCAACAACCAATAAACCCCCTGGTAATGAGCATGTAAACCCTGGCAACAAGCATGAAAGCCCTGCCAGAAACCAAGAAAACCTTGGGAACAAGCATGTAACCCCAGGCAACGAGCATGGAACCCATGGCAATTAGCATGTAGGCAAAGGGGAAATTTACTAAGATGTGTGTTCTACTTCACATGTGATGTTGCTATGGGCAACCAATCAGATCCTGTCTACTATCTTCTAGAGCAGATATGTCCAAACTGTGGCCCTCCAGCTGTTGTGAAACTACACATCCCAGTATGCCTTGCCATAGCTTTACCATTCCCCAATAGCAAAACTGTGGCAAGGCATGATTGGACTTAACAACAGCTGGAGGTCCATAGTTTGGACATGCCTGTTCTAGAGGGTGCTAAATAAATAAGAAGTAGATTCTGATTGGTTGCCCATAGCAAGAGCACATGTGAAGTAGAATACACATCTTATTAAATTCCCCCCAAAGTATAATTAATGTATGGGTGGGGCGCCAGAAACTCTGACAGGGGGACGCAAAATTTCTAGTAATGCACTCTGGTTACATGGATAAAATAGAAATCAAATTGACAAGAAATCCAACATTTGCCGGAACCCAAGACTTCATAATTATTTTTTTATGTTATATTAATTATGACATTTTAGCTACACAATTTTGATTCCAATTAAGAGGAACCTATAATAGCTGCAGATTTTCTTATTTTGTTATCCCATGCTATAGACACTGCAATATGGATTGTGTAGGGCCATTAACAAACTGCAAAAATACACTTTCAGGACTGTTTTATTCATACAAATGTGTATATAATTACATACTGCAAATGACATTTGATACAAAAGTGTAATATCCAATGGCAGCTCCTATGAGGGGGGCTGCAGTTGGCTGCGATGCCGGCACCCACCACTGCCGCTCACCCACTGTGTCCAGTCCCACATGCCTATCATGGTCCCAGCACCTGCAAAATGCAGATGACGGGCACTGGTAGCAGCACATGTACAGTATCGTAACGTTACTGCGCACGTGCATACTCCCAGCTTCTATGGATATTTGTTCTTGTTTTCAATTTTATGATTAACAAGGTGGCCAAACAGAGGCCTTGCATAGTGCTGAAGTTCCTCATCCTATTGTGGTGGACGTATATGCCACTGAAGGACAACCACCACAAGCACAAGGTTTACCTGTCTTCCCAGGCAGAGATATGAAGCCGACTGGGGTGTCTGTTCATGAAGAGATGAGTGAAGTGAGCCAGTGGAGAAGTTGCCCATGACAACCAATCCGCATTGAAGTAGCATTTATCAAGTGCATTCTATAAATTAATAGATTGCAGCTTATTGGTTGCCATGGGCAACTTCTCCACTGGCTCACTTCTGCACTTTTTTCACAGCTTTATTAAATAGACCCCTGGGTCACCAGTGAAGCTACAGCTTACTACATACCCTCCAACATGACCCATTCCAATAGGTACAAAATGCTCTTTTCCTGGACTTCCCTGCCAGTGTCAGTTACAGAGGTTGGACATCAGCACAGTCCAAAATTCAAACAGGGGGGTCACATCAACTGCCAGTGAGTCCAGGACATGTATGGTGTGGAATTAGGTGTGGCTCCCCTTTTTGAATATTGGACTGTGCTGCAGCTCTACCTCTGCAACTGCCACTGGTAAGGAAGTCCAGAAACAGAGTATTTTGTACCTAATTGTTTTGATGCTTATTAGTTAGGAATAGGGCTAGGACAAGAACTATTCTAGGGTCTGTTCTTTTGGTCGGAGTTGGTATTGAGTCCCGCTTAATGAACAACGCAGATCTTTTAAACATAATGACAACATTATTTATTTATTACCAATTACTTACTGTATATAGCACACACACATATTCTGCAGCGCTTTACAGAAAGAATATTTGAATATTCACATCAGTACCTGCCCCAGTGGTGCTCTATATTCTGTACCAGATGGATACACACACATACAGGCATTCTAGGGTTAAAAAACATTTTTTTAAGCCAATTAACCTACCAGTATATTTTTGGATTATGGGAGGAAACAGGAGTACCCGGAGGAAACCAACGCAAGCAGGGGGAGAATATACAAACTCTGCACAGTTAGGATCATGGTGGGAATCAAACCCATGCTGTGAGGCAGTAACGCTAACCATTCCACATCCGTGCTGCCCAACATCTATAGAAGCAAAACATTTCTAATCAGATGACACAACTTGTCCCTTAAGCAGCAAATTAGAGGCCATTCATGGACACTCTGTTTAGGAATGAATAGTAATCCACTGATTGGTCAGAGCGCGGAAGCTGCCATGCAGAAATTGTCCCAGGCCAATTTATCCCTATGGAGTGTTCACAAGTTCATCATAACTGAGATGATCACTCAAAAAATGGTTGCACATGCAGTACATATAGCCACTGTACACTATAAACAAAAATAAATGATAATAATAACTAAAATAAAAATCATGTAAGCTTAACTAAAATGAGAATATTTACTGTATTTACACAACATTGAAGACGAAAACAAAGAACCCAGGTATTAAGATGTAGTAAGTGTTGGCCACAGGCCATTACTTTTCTTTCTTTTGGTTGGCACACTTCAACATCGTCATTTTAAATACAATGTCTCTTTAATGCTGCACTGTGTAGTTCGGGTGGTTGAAAATTAGTATAACAGTATCTTACGCCTTAGTATAATATGCTGTTACGAAGGTCACCAGAATGCACTACGTTTGACTTTATCATATACTAATAGTACTTTATTTTGTAAACTTTTTTTTTTAAATTAGCAATGAATAATGATGCAATAAAAAAATCGAGTTACATAGTGCCTAAAGGCCAAAATGTATGCGATTAGAACTCTAGGGTGATATTTGGCTGCTTATTAAACATTGAAAAATATCTGCAGATTACTGTATTATGGAGATAAAAAAGCCAACAGAACACACTTTAGGGGTATTCAATCCTACTCAATGCTGATGTTTCCGAAAGCATTGAAGGCCGACAAAACTTTAAAACCAGTCGGATCTGTTTTGTCAGAAACGGCAATGGATTGTCAAATTCACAGACATTTTTCGACAATCCAAGTCTGTTTTGCAGGCACTTGACACACGGAACATTGAATTCCGCCTTTCAAAGTTGCAGGCTAGCTGGCTGAAAATGACCCGGGACTTGGACTGTTGGGATGTTCCGACAGTCGGAATCCCAAATTGAACCCCCCCCCTTAGATGCTACTATTACAATTCTCAATATATAAAACAAGAGATATGATAATAAAGTGCTGTTAACCAGACCAGTAAGATTTAATCACCAACACAAATAACACTGTTAAGTGCTAATATTCACACGGCTGGTGTAAAACAAATAAAATACCATTCATCCATCAAGACCTAAAATACTGTATATGCTAAAATTTATATAGACGCAAGTGTAACAATTCTTCATAGTCTCCTTATATTTATAGCTGATCATAAACTAGAATCCATACAGTATATTAATATTTTTACAAGATTTTCCATACATTGGTTTATAGGCAAGTTGGTAACATTTTGCATTAGTAGATATTTTGCTAATATCAGTTGCATTAGTAGATATCTTGCACAGAAGTTAGCATTAATTAAGCTAGTATTCATTTCCTTCCAATCATTTGCATACATGTATATACTGTAGGATGTTTTCTATTTGCATTAGGAAATCTCATGTTAGTGGCCACAAGGTTCAACTCCAGGATTGGTAAATAAGCAGAAAATATATGTTATCTCCTGGCTTGGATTCACCAGACTGCAGCCTACAGGAGGAGTCTTTTTGCATCTCTCAAGGTTGATTACTTTCCCAATTCATGCTTTGACTCTGACACAAAACTCATGTGTCATAGTGCTGCTTTCCTACATCTTCAGCAGCTCTCTCCCCCCATAACATAAATACTGGTTTCCACACGCGGAATCCTCACCATCATCGACGTCTGGACACCACCATGTTAGTCTATATGAGGTTACTATGCAAACACCAATGGGTGTCCAGCTTTCTTTCATATGCTGTGAACTACCAGTCATCTCTCAGCTAAGAATATATAAGGGCACTTCTGGTATACAGCTTTTACAATGTAATGTTGCCTCCTGCCTAGCTATATGCTAGACCTTTGAGTTCTTACAGACTGCTGAACCTGCTTTGACTCCAAGAGCAACTTCCATCACTCAGCACTCCTGGCACGAGTATTCCGGTTCAATGGCAATATCCAGTATTCTGGTTCAAGCCTGGATTCCAGTATTCTGATTTAAACGTGACTGGCATTTTGGTTCAATTCTGGTGTCCAATATTGATCTCAGTGACTCCAGTATTCTGTTATGACAGTAATATGCATGTGCATGGCCTTGCAGGAAAAGAGTTATTTACACCAACAGATAATAAACGTACACCATACATTTCCCCTTGCACCATATTTACAAATAATGCACCACACAGCAATGCCCATTGCACCATATTATCATATAATGCCCCTCACAGAAATACCCCTTACACCTTATTATGCTTGTTGTCAGGGGTTATTTCATCATGCTGCTGCCGCCATGGTCCCAGCACTGCTGTCAACACCTGCCTCCACCCTCCATCTCTCCCAAAATGTTCACCACCTTCTCTAGCTTCCTTCAGAGATGTCTTTTTTGAGGCAGGTACTATTTTGTAATGTGACATTTTCAACAGTATTCCCTGCAAGCGGCCAGACCGCATGGAATACTGTGTGAAAGGGACAGTGGCCATGATCGCAGGCACCCCATGCGATTGTACAGCTTGCCTAGCCATAGAAACAGGCCTGCTGTCCCCCATCCCCATACACTAGTATTGGGATCCACATTCATTAACTTTGGAAAACTGAAAGCTTTTAGAGTTGACTGTGGGAACAAATGCCTTCTTCAAGTGGCATTAGTTCCCCAAACCCCCTAATTTCTATGGAATTCCTCAAATGTAAATCTGGCCAGACACTACTGTGATGTATCCAACCCCCCTTAAGCCGCATGGGACATCACATGCAATGTATGTCATGCGACACCATTCACCGCCACCGGGAGGGAGTCAGAGTAAGAGGGTGGACCTACATGAAGGTCCGACCTCCGACTTCGGTCTGATGGGCACCGGACTGCGCAATGGATCCGATGTGATGTCAAACACATTCGATTTAGGATGATATCTCGGCCCGATCTGTCGGGATCGGGTCAAATTGGCCCAAATCGGACTACTGTATGGGGGTCTTAACACTTTACCCTGACAGAGATATTGATGATTTATAAATTAAAATAATCATATTCTCAAAGTTCTATATGTGGACAGAGTCTAACTACACTTCAAATCAAAAGGCATATACTGTACAGTAGTGTTCAATACAGTGACATCAGTTTGTCTGTGGGATAAAATCCAATACTGGTATGTCTCTCCCTTATACTAAAACATGTTATCCAGTTCTTAATATCTCAAACGGAGGAACTGCACTTGTACTTCATATTTACTTGCTTTGCGGCACCTTTATTGAGCTGTTTTTTTTTCTTAGTTACATGATTAGTTACTTTAACATCATAGTCTCTTATGGCAGTGATTTATTTACCATCCTCTGAAATTCTTTTTACATGTTGAAAGCACTGACATCATGATGATTCACTGTTTGATGTTCTGCTGCCAATTATGTCAGATTGTTTATAAGGTCTCTTTCTAGTAACTTTACAACCTTGCCATATGAGACATACCATTTAGTATGTCACCTTAATAACCCATAAATGTACTACTCATTATAACCTTAATATGTTGCATAAAGCCATTATTGATTTATTTTCAGAACAGAATATATTAATGATATGTCTTATTCCTACCAAACTTAGTCAAAATAAAATATTAGCTACCTAAATAAAAATTTTGAGTAGCACACACCAGTTCTCTGCATATACATCAGACCCACTCCACAGCTTATGTAATACGCCGTAATAGGTGCTCCCCTAGGCCCATGCCTTATGCCTGTCTAGTGACAAATTCGGCCCTGACTGTATGTACTAAGCCATGGAGAGAGATAAAGTGCAAGAGATAAAGAACCAACTAATCAGCTCCTAACAGACATTTTTCATGGCTTCAGTTTGCTACTACCCAGTTGGTTTTATCACTGTTGTTTCCAATTGTGTATATCATCTATATATATATATATATATATATATATATATATATACATACACACACACACACACAGGAGGATCCTGGCCAGAGGGGAGGTCCTTCATACACCAGCACTATGAGTAAGCACCATCTAGTGTCTGATTATGTGTCTCTGAAACACTGCCATCTGTTGGTAGCTAGTGAAACGACATCCCTTTCTTTCTCACACATTCACAAACACAGAGGCAATCACAAGGTAGCAGACTAGATTTCCAGCGGGCTTACTTTATATATAATATATATATATATATATATATATATATATAATGTGTGTGTGTGTGTGTGTATATATATATATATATATATATATATATATATAAATATATATATAGAGAGAGATCTATCTCTATATATATATATATATATATATATATATATATATATATATATATATATATATATATAGTTTGGTTTGTAGGACCGGCACTCCACGCTGAACCGATAACTTGCACCGGTGCCTTCACAGCTCCACAGCTTGGTGAAGCGGTAATACCAGGGGTTTGGGGTGCGGCACTCGGTAATGATACTGCAAATAACGACAGTACAGTGTCGATTTACATCAACGTTTCAGTGCTCTTTAATGTCGGCACTATCGTCAGGATAAGTGAAAAGCAATACAAACAGATCTTATATACATCACCCATGTGCAAAACGAAGGAGGAGGAAGCACGTCGCACGTCAGGGCTGTCCGTCAATTGCTGATGACGTAATGCGGGTCAAACCTCCTGATTTCGTGAAAAAACCATCACCAAACTGAGAAATAATGGAAAAAGAAAATTACATAAGTTACAATGTAAAGTGCAAATGCATAAGAAAATTGTTGCATTATTATAAAGTGCATAGAAGGAATTAAAACAGAATGTTACAATATCAGAAAAACGGCAATGGGATATCATCTAGAAAAAATCTAGAAAAAACATTTTAAAAAGCAGCAAATGATAAATATTCATTTAACCCTCTCGGGGAGATTACATCCAGACGATGAATCCATTCTGCTTCTCTCTTAAGTAATAATCGACCCCGGTCGCCACCATTTACATTGGGTCTTTCCAATGGGTCTTTTGACCTGTAATAGTACCTACGTGGTCTACCAAATTTTGTGCCCTTGTGGCTTAACGTACATTGGAAAGACCCAATGTAAATTCAAAGACAGGATGGCCGGTCACCGTTCCACCATCAAAGCTGCGTTAATTAATAAACGCAGCGATCAGCCGGTGGCCCGGCATTTCTTTGAAAAAAATCATTCGCTGAGCAGCCTGAGATATCGTATGATTGACCAGATCGCCAGACCTATCCGAGGTGGCGACCGGGGTCGATTATTACTTAAGAGAGAAGCAGAATGGATTCATCGTCTGGATGTAATCTCCCCGAGAGGGTTAAATGAATATTTATCATTTGCTGCTTTTTAAAATGTTTTTTCTAGATTTTTTCTAGATGATATCCCATTGCCGTTTTTCTGATATTGTAACATTCTGTTTTAATTCCTTCTATGCACTTTATAATAATGCAACAATTTTCTTATGCATTTGCACTTTACATTGTAACTTATGTAATTTTCTTTTTCCATTATTTCTCAGTTTGGTGATGGTTTTTTCACGAAATCAGGAGGTTTGACCCGCATTACGTCATCAGCAATTGACGGACAGCCCTGACGTGCGGCGTGCTTCCTCCTCCTTCGTTTTGCACATGGGTGATGTATATAAGATCTGTTTGTATTGCTTTTCACTTATCCTGACGATAGTGCCGACATTAAAGAGCACTGAAACGTTGATGTAAATCGACACTGTACTGTCGTTATTTGCAGTATCATTACCGAGTGCCGCACCCCAAACCCCTGGTATATATATATATATATATATATATATATATATATATAGCAAACGGGCAGGATGGCACTCCCAAGATTTCGACAATGTAGATAAAGAAATAACAGTCAAACACCAATAGCTTGTGTCAACGTTTCGGGCTGAGCCCTTTATCAAGACATGGCAAGTGAACAAAACAGTACTTACATTTATAGGGAAATGGGGGGAAAAAGAACTCGTGCAGCGGGAAGAGAACGTAAACTGCCTGAAATGCAGGCGCTGTGGGCATTTCAGGCAGTTTACGTTCTCTTCCCGCTGTCTCTTTACTCTCCCCCTCTCCTGCCCTTTGCCTTGTCCAGTGGTCCCAGTATTTCTTTTTATTTCACATACAGGTTTTTCTGTTAGGCTCTGCCATCCCATATATGCCTGTTTGTCTCTTTGGACTCATTTGGTCCGCTTTTGCCATTCGCTGTCCATATCTGCTTCCATATCATGTTTGTTGTTGCTGCATAATTTACCATGTTTTGAGCCCTCATTTTGTCTACAGCATGTACGTTTTATTATATGCTCGTCATATGTTATGCAAGTTGAAATACTCGCTGCAGCCTCCAGCAACAAGCTCTAGCCACCTTTGTCTTCTGCCCATTAGTGCTCAGTCACACTAGCTAGCTATGTTCTTGCACTGGGCAGGCGGTGTCCTCGCTCCTGCCCGTTCCCCGGCTATTTACAGTCGCGTCTTTCAGCGTCTGTGTTGCCATGACTCCCTCACTCCGGGTGTTCCAGACACACCCCCCGGTGACCCCGATTAGTAGTCTAGTGCGCCTTCTGACATCACTGACTACCCGCCGGGGCTGCGTTGGTGTTGGCTGCACGAGTTCTTTTCCCCCCCATTTCCCTATAAATGTAAGTACTGTTTTGTTCACTTGCCATGTCTTGATAAAGGGCTCAGCCCGAAACGTTGACACAAGCTATTGGTGTTTGACTGTTATTTCTTTATCTACATTGTCGAAATCTTGGGAGTGCCATCCTGCCCGTTTGCTACATTTGTCCTAATTTGGATTGGAAAGGCAACCCAAGTCGCCGCTTGCCCTCATTCCAGAGTGCCGGGACCCATTCTACTATATATATATATATATATATATATATATATATATATATATATATATATATATATATATATATATATATATATATATATATATATTTATTTACATATTTATAACTTTTTATTATAAACTATCTTATTTTTCACACAACATAATATAATATAACACAACATAATATTCAGCAGATGCTAATTAAAAGTCTGTTGGATTCTGTGTTGGTAGCTCTGTTAAAGCCGAAGCAGCCTGGTGTATTGAGATACTCAATACTCCAGGGGGAGGCAGTGTGCAGCACGCCTGTATTGCTCAGATACTGTTGAGATAACAGTGTCATTTTGATGATGTTTCATCCTCTTTACTCCGTGCACCTGCTCTAACAGTGTGTCAGGTTCTGCGGGTTTATCTCCTGGCAGATATTGGTGTAACTGCATTAAGTTATGTGTGGGTGAGGGAAGTGGGTAGACTTGCTTCTGCTTGCTGCTCTGCTTCTGAACTCCAACCTGACATGATATAGTATCAAAAAACAGTCTAACCACCCGCAGGGGCAAACAGTCAGTTTTAAATATAGCTTACAGAAGAAATACTGCAGTTTATACAGCTAGAAAGTAGCTTCAGTACAGGAGCATGACGATTACCAGTATCAATTTTTTTTTCATGAAAATATACAGTCATTTTGTTTTTTTGGGATGCAATTGCACCTGCAAACTAAGATATAGTGATATGGTATGTACTATCTTTCTTATCAAGATTGCTAAAAACTATTTAAAATTGACCCTGAAAAAAGTAATATACTGAATAAATGTAGTTTACATATCAAAATAATCCATAGTGTGCTTCCACTTGTAAAATGCAACAGAATATGCTGAGCTATATAAGAAACTGTAAATAAATAAATATTGTGTAAAAATTTGCATTATGTACGTATTGTATTATGTTTTTATAAGGGGCCAGCCATGTTTAATTACTGATTACAGTTAATTAACTGCCAAAAACCTTATGTAACTTAAAATAAGCTCATCGTACCCATTGGAAAGCCAAGGATAGCTGACTTGATAGCTGTACTTGCTCAGTACCTTTCTGAGACCATGCGTCTGATTCAGTACTGAGAATGTGTGGGCCACATGTAATTGTCCAGGAACAGCCCTTACATTTCTGGGATAAAGCAAATACAAATAAATCACCGTCGAGCTCAGAAGCTAAATTACATCCACACCTTTTAGAGAGTCACACATCTCTGATAGCAAGCAATGGAAGATGGATAAAGTTGTATAGAACAATGTATGAGAAATGTGATTTCCCTTCTTTGTCATGATTGGAGATTCTTTAGGATCTAGATTGTCTGTACTTCACCTCTTCTCCACCGGGAAAGGCAGAAAAGAATATATGGTGTAGTATGTATAGGTATAGATTATCTTATCAAACATCTCAGTGCTGGTTTTTCTATGTGGAATGTTTATATCCTTTCACCAGTTTAGGGAAAAAGATGTTGTACTGTACCATACTTACATACTGCATGTGAGACATAAAAAATACTTATAAAGGTTTATTTTTTAAACCATCCTACCCCAACTCATTGTACAACAGGAGATCTTTCATATAATGGTCTCTCTATAACACTAAAGGAAAAGAGGAGCATACCCCAACTTACTGTTCAATAGGTTATGCAGCTCGCATCAAGGTATCTTTACATCACACAAAAATGATCATACATGATGTTTATTTGAATCACTACAATAGACATAAAATACAAACAAAATACAAAAAATAAAAAAGGGGGGAATCTTCTACAATAACCAATATAGAAATGGAACTGGACAAGATGTATAAAAGATGACATCCTAAGTGGAATGAGGTCCAGATGCTCCTAACTGATCTGTAGATGGCGTAGAAAGAAATCCCATTCAGCTTCCCAATGCATTTGAACCTCCTGGGATCTTTTTCAATTTATAAACATTGCAGCATCAGGAGTCATAATACTCCCATAAGCAACAGGGCAAACGAAACCAAGGGTTAGGCACTGTCTTAGGCAGTGGGGAGGAGGGGATGCAGTCAATTTACCTACAATCAAATACCGACAACCATTGACCGACGGTCAAAATACTAACAAGATCAAAATACAGACAAGGTCAAAATACCGACATTTAACCCCTTGAGTGGTAGGTTTTGCTGGGGCAGGACAAACCTACCAGGGCAGGTTTGTCCTGCCCCAGCAAAACCCACCACAGTTGGAAGCCGGGCCCCCCTCCCTCACCTCTGCTCCGGCGTTAGTACGCTGGAGCTTCCCTGCCGCCGCTGTCCCCGCTGCCTTAGCCGCCGGCCTGTCACATTCAGCAGTGACGTTGGTGGCAGACTGGGGCATGTTCGTGGTGGCTCGGGAGGACTTGGGTGTCTCAGCGCTCCTAAGTCGTCGCCCCCCCTGAGCCGCCCGAACATCCCTGAGCCTGCCGCCTACATCATTGCTACTAAAAGTATGGTGGTAGGCGGCTGGGGGAGCGGGGTTAGAAGAGCTCTGGCATGCGATCGCCGGAGCACAGGTGATGGGAGGGTATGGAGACTAACTGGGGGGGGGGGGGGCTCTAGAGGTGCTGCGCCAGTGGTGCACACCTGGACACCACTGGCACGCACATACAGTATTTCATATTTGTGGTATGCCCGGAATTTTACCAGGACAGCTGCGGCAGCGCAGCTGAGCCCGGAAAACTTCCAGGTATTTTAAATGTCGGTATTTTGACCTTGTCTGTATTTTGACCATCGGTCAATGGTTGTCGGTATTTTGACCGTCGGGATTTTGATTGTAGGTATATCATACCGAATTCGGGAGGAGATTATGGTATAAGTAAGGGAAGAAAAGCATATAAGGCAAAAGGGCCCTCCTTGTGGGAGTTGTTTATCTTTTATGTTTTAGTTAATGGGACTGTATCCCTATAATTAACAAAACTGATTCCTCTATACCGTTCCTGGCATGTATGCCAAACTATACAAAATATTGTTAATTTTATTGATTATGTAATTGTATATTGAATTAAAAGGTTTTAGATAATTAATACTGCGTTCTTAAGTGTACTTAAGTCAGCATAACACTAGTCCATGTTAATAATTAAATACTTAAATGCTTGTAGCAAATGCTTGTTTTCCAATCTAAGATAGTTACGCAGTATTGGCCAACATTATTCTCAGTTTATCTCGAATCGAGCAACAGCTGGGCTATCTTCCTCAAACATGTAGATAAAATAGCCAATTTTCCTGCTAAAGAGGTGTTTTGTGGATTCTCCATACAATCTGGAAGAAAATGAAATGACACACATGCTCTGCTCCAGCCAAACCTAGAGTTTAGTCAGTTGCTTCACAAACATTTCAGAAGCCAGTCTGCTTTTCTGAGATATTTAGTTTAGACTAATACAGAAAGAAAACAGTTACCTTGGCATGCATTTACATTTACACAGTGCCTTATTAAATAAGATTTTACTTTAATAACTTCAACTTGGAAAATTGGCTGAATGGGTTTCCCAGTTACTAGTTTGCAGTGTCACATCAGAATGCATCTGTCCATGGATCAACCAGTAAAATTACTTTAGAGTTGATGTCCTAGGTGTTAAAATGAAATGTGTCTAGCTAAATTCTGAGTATGTTGTTGTTGGATTCCCTAAACATTATGTAAATCAGTTCTATAAAAGGCAAATTGTAAAATGTGATTGCTATTCGTAGAAAATTGTCTTACAATGCGGGTGCTGATCAAAATTCCAGTTTTTATATTACAATAATCAATCCTTGTCTTTTTACATGTTGACGCTGATTGAGTAAAAGCTGACACTGTTTCTATAGGCAGAAAAGCAGAGGTATCACAATTTTCTTTATAATATACTTCATAATATCCAATGTAGCTTCCAAACACTCTGCAAGGGAGGCTCAGGCTTAGGTGTTTTGTATTTACTTTCACCTCAAAGTACGCAAGAGTTTTAGTAACAGTATGTTTCCTCAGAAAATATGCCTAAAACCTGCCTACAGTACTTGATACTGGTTTTTGGAGCTTGACAAATGGGGCATAATAATAATTTATGAGAAGATGATGAAAGATTGAAGCCATCTATTAGCACAATTTAAGACTTCCTAAAGGACATTTTCCTAGATGAGGATTATTTTCAGTATTTTAATGTCTCTTGGTCTACAGAAGAGTACTGACTGCTATACAATTACTATTAGTTGCTTCTCTTGTTACATAAGGAAAAGGCATTTTACTGTCTCCACTAGTATGTTTCCTGACTATTGAACTATTTGCCTAATATTGGAAACTCTATTGATTTCTCTAGTGTTAAGTTCTGTACAAATTCCCATAAGCTCCCATATATTTGCAATGTTGTGCTACTACAGATGGAGCGTCTCTCATACAGCCAGCAGCTATAGAATCACCAGATGCCAGCCCCCGCCATCCGCCAGAAGGGGGCGTGTTTTTGCGAGACACTGCCACACATGTTTCGGCTCTCCGCCTCCTCCGTGTGTCAGATCAGATGGAGCACCTCTCCGCCAGCTCTCTCCAGTGGAGGAGATCTGGTGAGGGCTGAGGATTAATGAGAGGCGCTCCTTCTGTATATGGCTACTCAGAGACCATATTAGCAATACATAACATTACTACACTATATTAATACAGTACATGCCAGTACTATATATCTCTACTACACTATAGTGATGCAAACCACTATGAAATGCCATTTCTACACCACAACAATACGCAATGAGACTACATATCATTACAACACTATAGTAATACAAACCAATACTACACAGTAGCAGTATATGCATCTACTACTGTATATCACTACTACAATACAGCTGTCCATACTATGACAACATGCCATTACTACACTAATGTAATATATACCGCTACTACTGTACATATAATTTCAACACTACAGTAATACCTGCACAATAACAATAAATGGATCTCACAGCAGTGAGTTAGCAGCACCGAGTGATCAGCGATCATCGTGCAAAAGCCGCCACCCTGCCAGAGTGTAATACCGCCCTTTGCAAGCCTGCTCTGTTCCTGGACATCACTCTTAATGTATGATTGTCATCACCTGTGTTGAAACACCTTTCTTATCACTTAACCTGTACAACATACAGAGGGTAATCACACATTAAGTGGGTAGTCCAAGAGCAGAGCATTGTGTCTCCCCTGCAATGGGTCATTGCCCTCCAGCTGTTGTGAAACTATACATCCCAGCATGCCTTGTAATAGTTTTAGCATTCCCGAATAGCAAAACTGTGGCAAGGCATTATGGAACTTGCAGTTTCACAACAACTGGAGGGCCAAGGTTGGACATTCCTGGTAGGAAAAAAATATTTAAATAGGAAAAAGGTTTAGGGCAGGTATTTAATATGCTGAGGTTATAATCTGTTTAACTGGGTACTACATGCTAAATGTATCATATAGATAGCTCTTATTCCAGCAATTGTGGAAAATGTAAAAATCAAGCCATCACAACCAAGGTAATAATGGAAAAGGTCAGAGATGGAATGGGAGGCAATTGTAAAAGTCTCTTTCTAGGTCTGTTTGTCATTACCATGTCTACCAATTATTATTAAATCTAGTAACATTTAGTTAGCTTAGAAATAGAAAGGTCAGGAAAGTTCACAAGCTTACCAAATATTTTAAATAAAACTTATCTATTAATAGAAATGCATTAAAAATAGATAAAAACATCTCAAAGGAATACACATCTACAAACAGTGTATCTTATGAGTAAAAGTTCACAAACAAACAATTAGAATATATCAGCAGTATGTGATTGGACCCTCTGTGAAATAATAATTGTTAATGCATGTTATTTTTAAGTCAACTGTGCTTAGAGAATAATCATTCTGCATCACAACAGCTTTATTGTGACCTCCTATCAGGATAGTCATTCAATATTGCAAATATGGCTCCTTGGTAAATATATAAAGGTAATGTAATATATAATTACTTGGCTCCTTTGCAGCATAAAAGTCTGTGGCTCTCATTGAATTTGGAATGACACTGTATACCTAATGCCCCTTTCCCACTGCAGGCTTTACACGGTAAAATGCTGTTTTTTTAGCCTTTTTAAACGGCTAGAGCTGCAGTGGGAAAGCTCCAGGTTGCTTTACACGGCTAACAAATACCGGTATTTGTTAACCGGGTAAAAAGCAGTGTTTTTACCGTGTAAGAGCCGTTTTTTCGGCAGTGGGAAAGGGGTAGCCCTTTACCCGTTAAAAAAAAAATCGGCATGGGGTCCCCCCCACTGCCGTAACCAGCACCAGGCTGAAGGAGCCGGGGCTGGTATTAAAAAAATAAGGAAACCCGACAAATAGGGGTTCCCTGATTTTTTACAACCAGCCCCAGGCTCCAGGTCCGGGGCTGGTTCCCAAAATACGGGGGACAAAATGACTAGGGGTCGCCCGTATTTTAAGAACCAGCCCCAGGCACAACCAGCCAGCAGGGTAATGCCACAGCCGGGGGACACTTATTATATAAGTTCCCGCGGCCAAAGCATTAACCCTACCGACCAGTCAGCCTGGCCAGGGGCCCTGGGGGAGTGGGGACCCCCCCAATGAAGGGGTCCCCCCCTCCAGGACTTACCTGACCAGGCTGAAGCCTGGTGCTGTCCTCGATGCCCCTGGGCGGTGGGCATCGAGCTGATGGTATGGTGTAAAAAATAGAATAAAAACCATTGTCTTTTACTGGTGAACTATGAGTCCCAGCAAGCCTCCCCCGCAAGCTGGGACTTGGAGAACCACAAGTCCCAGCCTGCGGGGCATTAAAGGGCCCGCTGGGTCTTGTAGTTCCACAGTAAAAGAAAGAGTTAAATAAACACACTGACACACGTGAAAAATAAAAGTTTAATACATACATAACACATACATACTGATACTTACCTATCTTGAGCCCGTAGGTAGCCCTGGTCCTGATGTCCTGGTCCGTGTCGGCGTCTGTATCCATGTCGGCATCCCTGTCGGCGACGGCGTCGGCGGTCCGGAGTCCGAAGAAATCCATTTGGGAAGCTGTGGAAGGAAACCATACTCACCTGTCCCAGCGCGACGTAGTCCAGGTAAGTTCTTTGCAAAAAAACAAACTGAACACCCGAAACCAAGCGGACACGGAGACGCACGGTGTTTGTTTACATCGTGCGGCTCCGCCTCCCGAATGCCGCTATTGGCCGCCTTGGCCGCAAGGCGGCCAATAGCGGCATTCGGGAGGCGGAGCCGCACGATGTAAACAAACACTGTGCGTCTCCGTGTCCGCTTGGTTTCGGGTGTACACAATTGGCCAATGCCGATGCATTGTCCCGCATCTTCTGTTTGGGGGCTACAAGTGATCCGGCCCCTATGTCGAAACAGGGGAGGGGGATATGGGACAAGAACACTGGAATAGTGTTTGAGGGCAGGTATGTTTGTCCCAGGTCATGTCTTACACATATTAGAAACAGGAAAACGTCCATGTTTCCTTTTTGATAAAGCTGAGTTAAGGCCCAGTTCAGGTGTTTGGCCTCAGAGAGGGATAATCAAGGCTTTCAGCTGTGGGAGGGCCTGATAAAGCTGTTGCAGCTAGACTGATCAGTGTGTGCTGACTGCCTGGGGAGGCTGCAGAATCTCTGTGAGAGAAACAAGCTTACTTATGCAAGTGAGCCATCCAGTAGTGACTGGAAAACTTGGTGGTTTGTTTAGAAACAGTTAGGAATATCTTGTGTTTAGTTAGTGCCAGACAGGCAAGGTATTTTCTTTTAATGTTTATTTTATTTTCTGCTTAATAAAACTGGTTGCGGCCAGTTGCATCCCAAAGACTGGACTTGTGTGATTTTCAGCTGCTGCTTGCTGCCTTCTACCCCAGGAAAAGGCATCCAGTTCCCCTACAGTGCTACAATATTAAGGAAGTACAGATCCCACCAGCATCCAAAAGAAGTAATCTTTTACACAGATACTACATTGTAATCATCCACATTATTTGCTATGCACAACGCACTTTCTATATATGATTTAATGGTGTTTAGCAATAATACACTATCAGGCGCCTGTTTTCTCTTTGCAATCCTTCCAGAAGCTACCCAACCGATCTTCCAAATCAGCTAACAGAGAATTAGGCCTCCACCCCACAATCCAAGAGTGTATTGCCATTTACTAGGACATTAATTGAGTATAATTTAAGTACTTTTTGTAAGATTCTCACAACTCACGTACTAACGAACCACACGCCTGAGTCCTAGATATCCTTAGAACTATCAAAACTGAAATCATGTAAGAAACATATTGTTAGATACAGTAGAAGTAATATAATATGGTGCATATACAGTACTACTGTATGTCTACATGTACTGTATTACAAGTATCTTATCCCATGGGATTATTAACCACCCATGAATAAAATGTTAATGATAGATTATTATTTTTGCCAATAGCTGACAGAGTATTTCTGCAGCTGCTCACCGAAACACTGTGTGGTCCTTCAATTCAGATATTTTCCTTTTTTTAAGAACTTTTACTTTCTGCTTTTTTAGTGCTCAAATAACAAAAACTAATACTTAGTGTTACATTTGAAAGAAATTAATCAACAGAAAATGTCACTTAAATGCAAATGTTAGCAACAATGTTGGTTAACTTCAACTTCAAGCTTACTTCTGAATTTTTTGAAAATGAAAAATTATACAACTTGAATCAAAAAAACATTGGGGAGATGTATAAGCTTTGGAGAGTGAAAAAGCAGAGAAAGAGATAAAGTACCAACCATTAAGCTCCTGTCATTTATCAAACACAGTCTGTAAAATGTCAGAAGCTGATGTAATTGATGTAATGTAGGGGCAAGGGTGCGTTCTGTATATAATAATAATGTAATATGTGTTAGTAAAGCAGATATTAATGGAAAGTGTGTGCCATTAATGCATTGTGTGCGTGTTGGTATGGTATATTAATATATTTAATTATTTATTAACAGTTTCTTATATATCACATACATATTCTGCAGCGCTTTACAGAGAATAGTTGAACATTCCATCAACTTACTATGAATTTATGTTTCCGAACATGTGTTTTTTGATGATGCATGCAAATATGTGTTTATTGAATGTGGGGTTATTTTTACCCAAATCCTGACATTTGTGACAACATTGTCTCAATTTTTGAGGCCAAAGTTAGTAGAGGTTGGGATGTTAACCATGTAGATACCTTATCCATGTTACAATATTTGCAGTGAGTTCATGAAATTTAATTTTTGCAAACGACTAATAATATAATAATAACAAGCACTAAAGTATTAGTTGCAAGCAGTTTGGACCAGCCAACGCAATCTCCGCTGCAACATCCTCATTTTCAACCTCATTAGTTATTAGGTAGTCTTTCCAAAGGTTGGGAACCAAACAAACCAAGAACTTCAGCCAGAAAAGTGGTAGTCCATGTTGCTGAAGTGCTTGGTTTGTTAAACTATGCATGTCCTTTTTAATATACAACATAAAAGTATTAGGGTTTGACCCCTTCACTGGTAATACCAATAATTTTCTGGGCTATGCCTTAATGCCCAGGCTGGCAAGCCTGGAAAATTCTCAGGATTCCCAGTGATTAGTGCCGGGCAGCGCTGCTGAGTTCATCACTGAACTCAGGCAGTTGCAGTGCTGCCCTGCTCCCTCTGCTCTGCTGTGCCCACGGCTCACCCCGCCAACCAGCTGCTGCATTACAGCTTGCAGTGCCTGCTTATGACAAGCTGGGTCGCCGCATATAGGGACGGGGCACCAGGGCGCAGGGCCAAGCAGCGGCTGATTGACGGTTCAGCAGTGCTGCCTGGACCCGGGGACACAGAGTGTTTTTTTTTAAGGGAGCGCTCCCCAGAAAAAACTCACCCAGTGGGGAGCGCTCCCTAAAAAAACCACCACTGAAGGGGTTAAAGACAATTCCATCTTGCATCACTTTTCAAAATGGGCTGTATTTTGGTGGTGCACTGGGGGGGGCAGTCTTTTTTACATAAACATTTTTACTGGTTATTGCTCTAATACATTATTCATTTGCAACATTTTTTTTTTTAAATATCTGACGTATGTTTGTGCCACTGCTCTTTTGCTTAGTGTAGTGGTGAAAAATATTGTGCACTGTGAGGTGGTCAAACTGAATGGAAATTACTGGAAATTAATGTTACTGAGGTTAATAATACTGTAGGAACAAAATCAGGTCCAAATAGGCTGTTTCAAAAAAACAAAACACCTGATGACAGTTTTGCAAAACCAGAACCAAAACATTAAAATCAAACACGTTTTGGATTTCAAGTTATTTCCACTCTACATTAGTGTAGCTCAGCCAAAAAAAAAAAATCTTTTTGTTTTAGTTTTCTCACATAACATTATGGTAATTACTTTATTTATATTGGTGCAGTCACTAAATGAAAATTCTGCCTGGCATTTCATTTGCCTTTGCAGTTTACAAACATGTTTCAGTATGGGCTTGGTAATGGCAAGATGTTCTTTATTACTAAACATTCATACACTTGATTAGATTACAGATATATATTTTTGTAAGCTTAAAAACAATGTAATTGAAAGTTGATGATACATTTGTCAGTATTATGGTTATTTAATTCTTAAATTATGTTTATTCTGCAGAAATATAAAGTAACTGCCCTCTTGAGCAGCCATTACTGACAGTTTATTGATATTTTGCTTGGAATTAAATGGTATACTGTATGATGACAGGCATTGTTCACATACATTTACATTAATTATGTTCATTGTAAACTACAACAAATCTTGTTTTTTTGTTTTTTTCTCTCTTAAATATCAATGCAGGATTACTGTATTTCAAAGTTCAGATACAGTATTATTAGATGAATATTACCAGCTACAGTATAATAGCAATCAAGTATATCTTACTGGAGGGGGGGGGGGCTTAATAACCAGTATATAAGTGAGTCCTCCTCCCTTGTGCCGGCATATGGACATGGTTGTCTCTGGTATACTGCGCATGCACATTCCTCCAGGAAAAATCTGATTGATTTTTTGCACAAAACCTCAGTTTTAGAGGATGGTCTGTTCTATGCAAATTCAGTTTGGCTACGTACTTTTCTCTATGGGAGATTTAGCAATGCCTCAATGGAAATAAAACATTTAAAATTGAGAATTACATGGAAACATCAGTACATCTAGATCAGGCATGTCCAACCTGCGGCCCTCCAGATGTGCTAAAACTACACATCCCAGCATGCCTTGCCACAATTTGGCTATTAGGGAATGCTAGAATGATGGCAATGCATGCTGGGATGTGTAGTTTTAGCACATCTGGAGGGCCACAGGTTGGACATGCCTGATCTAGATGGTAGTAGGGCAACTCCTACCAACCCAATCAAATTAAGCCTTCAATTTACACCAATTATGATTACTATCAAGAATTCAAAAGCCTTCTGAAGACCTGCTGAAACTTAATGGACACCTCAATCAATATCTTAGTGGATATAAATCTGGAGGCTTCCTGGGCCTTTAAAAATCTTATAATAGAATAAAAAAGTGTGAAAAAGTCCATATAATGGGAAAATCCTTTCCCTATTACAGATGTGTCCTCCATGGTTGATGAGTTTGTATTAAACAACCCTTCTTTCAGCCCATATCATAAGATGCCCACAGCTGACCGAGTTGCTCTGGAATTGGCGGTTCTCATGCATCCTGCAAAATGCGACTCATAACATACAAATGATAGATGAGGACTTGTGTACCTTAAATATAATTTGAATCTAGCATCCTATACTAGGTGATTAATCTGTACTACTTGGATATAGTTTGCTTGTTGAATGTTTTAACTCCACGTTTTACGCTTTGCTTTCCTTCTTTTCTTCTGTCAGTTGGACCTGCCTCTGTTTCTCCATAATTAGAGACTGCTGTTATCCTATTAGTGCAATTAGTGTGAACTGTATATACATGTAAGCAAATAATTTTACTTAATATAAACATATTAATTATTAACTCTGCAATTGGAGTTTAGCATTGATACTCTTGCAATATCTTCATATCGTTGTGATAGTCCCAATTTAACAAGAAGCGAAATACTATTTACTCAAGCCCATAACAATTGCAGCTTACTCCTGAGGTTTGGTCCCCCCTGAAACAATTTTAAATGTACTGTACATTAGTCTTTTTTAAATGTAAGCAAGGCAAGCTAACAAATCCTAGGTCATATAATTTTCATGTCTATCTTCACCTTTAAATTACTTTAGAATGTCAACTTATGAAAGCATCAATGTTTGTTATATGCGTAAGAGTTCAACTTCACAACACAAAGGGCAGTATTCAATGAGAAAAATTCGCTGTGATTTCTGGAGAGTTTGTGCTTTTCACGCGGTGGAGAGAGGTTTTTTTTCTCCAAAGGCGAGCCACCCTATTCAATGTGAAATATTCTCCGTCTTTCTAAGTGATTCTCGCCGTCTCTCTCCGTGTAGAAATTCCCCATCTTTTGATGGAGAGCAGGAATGTGAACTTTTAAACTAAAAGGGTGTTTTTTTTAATTTTGGTGTCAAAAAATCAGGTTTTTTTTTCTGTGAAGGGCCATGTTATTTTTATTCATGTGCCTATAGCACATGAATATATATTTAATTTTTAAAAAAATATTTTTTTACATTTTTTTTTTTTTTTTACACAGTGCAGCCAGCAGGGGGCCGGAGCGCTCGAGCCGCTCATTAGATATTCATATATTCACTGCACCCGAAGCACGTTCGGGTACAGTGAATACTGGGTCCCCCGCTGGCTATAGGGGGGGCAGCCTGTGCTGCCTGGGTCCAGGGGAGCCCTGCTCCCCACCCCATATCCCCTGCAGCAGCCAAGAGAGACTTTAATCTCTCTTGGCTGCTACGTCCCCCGGCTCCCTGACAGCTCCCTGCCTCGGACGCTCGTCCGCTGCAGGGGTTAAGACTCGCCGCGAGTGGCGGCGAGTCTTAAAAACGTTGAATAGTGGGAGCAGGAGTGGCAGCGAGCCCTCCGGAACACGGAGAGTGCACGGCGAGCAAAAAAAAATGCTCGCCGTGCACGGAGAATATTTTCATTGAATACTGCCCAAAAAGTTGTTATATTGGCTGAAGAAGCCTGACAGTTCTCACCTTATTTAGAAGTGTCTATGTTCTCTAGGTTCTGAGTGGTCATATAATGATCAATAATACAGATGTAATCATGCAAAACTGCAACCCCATCAGTGGGGTACATTTACTAAGGTGGGTGTGCTATTAAAGATCGGGTGTTGCCCATCGCAACCAATCAAATTCTATTTCTAATTTATTTAGCACCTCCTAGAAGATAATAGTTAGAATCTGATTGGTTTCTATGGACAACACCCCATCTTGAACAGAACTCCATCTTAGTAAATTTACCCCAGTGTGTCATATCTGATTTTTTGCAGTAATGTTGGCCACATCCCCAGCTTCAGTCAGTTTCTGACTATCAAAGAGTGGAGGCTGCATTTTATCATCCTTATAGGGAAAGCAGGAGATAGAGAAGTGACTCTGGAGAAAGTGCCTGATTCTGGTTCATTAACAAAAGCAAATTCTCTCTCTAATGGTCAAAACCATGTGCACTGCAGGTGGGGCAGATATAACATGTGTAAAGAGAGTTATATTTGAGTGAGTTATTTTGTTTCTGTGCACGGTAAATACTGGTTGCTTTATTTTTACACTGAAATATAGATATCAGTTTGAAGTACAAACCCCACCTGAATCTAACTCTCTCTGTATAGGTTACATCTGCCCCAAACCTGCGGTGCACTTGGTTTTGCCCTTTAGAGAGATCATTTGTTTTTGCAAGTGAATTAGATTCAGGCCCATTGTGTATGTACTTAAAGTCTGACAAACTATGTTTGAAAAACATTCTACCACTCTGTTTAAAATAAGAAGTGACAATTATATGGCAAAGAGAGACCTGAGAAAAATACATATCTGAGGCTATAGTAGATTACTTTTCAAGTAATAAAAAGAAGATGTGGGAGACCAGTGGCTTATCCAGAGTGTGTGTGTGTGGCCTTCATTACAGTTCAAAATTAAATAGGGGAGCAGAAACTTGTGTAGAATCACGGCTCCCACGATGTCCATCGCATAGCAAAAAATCGCATGCGATTTTTAACAGAAATGCATCCAAATGCATTGAAATTAGTATCAAACATGTTCAATGGCCCCCAAATGTCATTTTTGAGGCTGTACCACCCCCACTATCAACCCGAAGCGTGGCGAGCGCAGCGCGCCCGCGAGGGGCGGCGGTACGCGTCATACGACCTTTTCATACCCCCACTATCCACGTCGGCGTGGAGTTGAGAATAAAAAGTGTGGTGAGCGCAGCGAGCCACCGAGCCCGAAGCGTGGCGAGCGGACACGGATACCTTCACAGGTATACGCGTCCCCTCGCGGGCTTTACAGGTGTCAGCGCTCGCCACGCTTCGGGCTCGGTGGCTCGCTGCGCTCGCCACACTTTCTATTCTCAACTCCACGCCGACGTGGATAGTGGGGGTATGAAAAGGTCTTAGGACGTGTACCGCCGCCCCTCGGGTTCGCGTTGATAGTGGGGGTGGTACAGCCTGAAAAATGACATTTGGGGGACATTGAACATGTTTGATACTAATTTCAATGCATTTGGATGCATTTCTGTTAAAAATCGCATACGATGCGATCGCATGCGATTTTAAAAAAATGGTTAAAAACTGCAAAAATCGCATCCCATCGCATGCCACTACATATGGCATGCGATGGCATGCGATGGGAGCCGTGAAAGTACACAAGTACCGAAACACCTTTTATGCAGTATGTTAAATGCAATGTAATATATAGACTATAGAATGGCAATGAGTTAGCTTGAAATGGCAGTTGGTGTGGCTCCCCTATTTGAATTTTGAACTGTGACCACTCTGGTGCTGCCACTGGTCGCAATATAAATGCAATGTATTTCATTGCATTTATCATACTACAAAAATATGCTTTTATAGCAAAATTATAACTTCAACAATAAGACTCAATCAAACTAACATCCAGGTATACATTTTATGAATGTATTTTATTCTATCTTTTATGAGCTAATGTTACCCCTTCAATCAACAAAATAAATTGGAACTTAATTGCCTAGGGAAAGCAATATACCTTATAGAAGAATGGGTAAAATTGAGATAAATGAGCTACCATACATTCTTTACTTATTTCAGACCATTCAATTGATGAGCCGAAACCATCAAGAAATTCCACAAGGCCTGTAGTACATTTATGTTTGGCACTGTAAAGCTCAGGCTAAAGAGATCATAAATGGTACAGTATGAATATGGGAAATAATTGACACACAACTGCACAAGCTACAGTAGCTGGGAATTGTGTACCTCTACGTTTGGCAGACCAAGAGGAAAATCACCAAATTTCCAAAACCAGAGTTTACCAATACAGTATATAAGTAAATTCTGCATTTTTATCTTCTAGCCGAAGCATTGGCTCCTTTTTAAAACTATGTTTAATAACAGTGGTGTAACAATAGCCCCGCAGACCCCACAGTGGTTGGGAGGAGCTGTCTAAGTATGGGCACCAGGAGCCTGTGGTGCCATTGCTACACCACTGCCACCTGCCGGTACCTGCCGCATCTGTGGCCGGGACCCACCGATTTACTTGTCTGCGGTCATGGCTCCTGATGCTGATGAAACTGAACCATCACAAAATGTCCGCCCCCATACAGCAGACAGTTTGTGAGGATGTTAGAGGAGACGGCGGCCTCCTTTAACATCCATAAAAATGATCTGTTATTAGGAGCAGCCACTTTCATTCGCAGCAGGAGCCGGGACAGCAGACAAGGTCCGTGGGTCCCTGCCACAAAAACGGCATGCGGAAGGGTAATGTGGGGTGGGCAGGGTGTTTTAGTGTTAACTTTACTTGGGTGGGTTAACTTTACTTGAGGGGGGTGTTGCCGCAATTTTTGGTGGGCGAGGTGCAAATCTAGTAGTTGGGCTACAGTATAATAAGGGCACCATGCACTTTCTCCTCAATGGAAGACATGCAATTTTCTCTTTTTTGGTATCCGGTCGATAGGTCTACAATGACTTGGTGGACAGTCAATAGGTCAACATGCAAAATTTTGGACATTGACACAATGTTGGCATGGGTCAAAGGTCAACATGAAAAAAGGTGGACATATGAGACGGTCAACCTGAGTTTTTCACTTTTTCGTACTTTTTCATCTATGTGGACTCGTCGAAGTTTGGGAATAGTAAAGCGTATCAAGTGCCACAGTAGCGGAACTGCATATACCTAAACAGACAGTAGATATGGAGATTGGGAGTCACCCTGACATGTCTATTGGAAGTAAGGTCACTCTAATTCAGTAATACTATATAATATTAATTAACATTGCCACCAATTATATTTATGGCTTATAGTTGTAACTGATTATTCCCTGAATTTAAGCTGCAATTATGTGAATATTGTATTTGGTAACAAATTGTTTGTCACCAGCAGCCAGATGCACTAAGCTTCACAAAATGATCAAATGGAGAGTGATAAACAACCAGCCAATCAGCTCCTTACTGACATTTTTCAAACACAGTCTGTGACATGGCAGGTAGGAGCTGATTGGCTGGTTGTTTATCACTCTCCATTTTATCACTTTTGAAGCATAGTGCCAGTGGCGTAACTTGAAATTTTTCTCCCCCAAGCCAAAAAGTCTCTAGCGCCCTCCCAACATTAATTATACATTTTGTTTCCTACATGCTCATTGCCAGGGGTTTCTTGCTCATTGACAAGGGTTACATGCTTGTTGACAGGGGTTACATGCAGTCACATGCTCATTGCCATACTCAGGGCATGGAGGGAGGTAGGTAGTACCTGGGCAGCTCCAGATGTTCCCGCCCACCACAAGATAGCGCTCCCATTTATTAAGGCTATACACAGTGCCTATTGGCTGCTGTGTAAAACTTTAACCAAAAGGAGCAATACCAGGAGTCTCATGAAGCGCACTGCTGGCCCAGTGGCCAGTCATTCAGAGTGCCTATTGGCTGCTGTGTAAAGCTTTAACCAAAAGGAGCAATATCATGAGTCTCATGAAGTGCACTGCTGGCCCAGTGGCCAGTCATCCGGAGGTGTACCTGTCACATTCTATGTTCCCCTGCACCTCTCCGTTCCCTGTACCCCCTGCACCACTGTATCATACCCCAATAAATAGATGAATAAATAATCAGTGGGGGATTTGTCTCTGTTTGTCATGGCCGCACCCGCGCCACAGCTGCCTCGCCTCCGGTGCTCAGCCAGTGGGCAGCGGCAGGCGACAACATGTCAGTGTGCCGGGCGGTTGCCGGTGTCCGGCCCCACACAGACCCTGTTGCTGCTTGCTCCCCCAAGTGGCAGCAGGGTCTGCCTTACAGTAGTTACGCCACTGCTTAGTGCATATGGCCCCAGAGATGGAAAGAGCTAGCCCTGACAGGAGCGCAGTGTGCCTGTATTAAATTGAGAAAGATCCCAGTGAAAAAAGAAATATGCATGTGTCCAACAGTAGAATATAGCAGAGTTTTCTTAAGTTCCTTCATTTATTGTAGATAAATTAATTTAAACATCACTTTAAAGCCCCATACACCCTACACTACTGTGTCTAATACAGACCATATATTTAACCATATCAGACCCGGGCAGCCAATATTGGCCATACACACTGAACAGTATCTGCCACGGATACCATTCAGTGACATCACCGGGATCTGCTGAACAATGCAAGTTGTTTGGCTGTATTACAAATTTGAGCTGCATGTCCAGTAGATATCACTCATCATTAACAATGCATGGGAGTGCGCATCCTTAACGATATTGAGTGTCCAGACTAGACGATATTGTGACCAATATTTCGCTCAAAAGCCCCTTTCTGAGTGATATTGTTTTCAATATCGCCCAGTGTGTATGAAGCTTCCCGCTTAACTAATAAAGTCGCATACCACTAGGTAAATTGTTCTGCAAAATAATACTATAAAATGTATTATAAATATTAGTGTCTAGAATGAGAGAATAGGGTTTAACAAAATACTACAGTATGTAATCTTCTATTGTATGTGCTCATGTGCCCTTAATAATTGTACAAGTTATTTATTTATTAACAGTTTCTTATATAGCTCACAATATTCTGCAGCGCTTTACATAGAACATTTGAAAACTCACATCAATTCCTGCCCCAGTGAAGCTTACAATCTATATTCCCTACCACATGAACACACACAGACATTCTAGGGTTAATTTTGTTGAGAGCCAATTAGCCTGCCAGTATATTTTTGGGATTGTGCGAGAAAACCAGAGTACCCGGAGGAAACCATGCAAGTATGGGAAGAATATACAAACTCCACACAGTTAGGGCCAAGATGGGATGTTGAATAATAATACTTAATCTCTCCGGAACTGCTGATACCACACTCAGCAGAATAGTTTAATGAGCACATACAGAAGAATAAACCTGTGCACTGCAGTCCATATACTCATTCACAGTATGCGAACAGAAAGTTAAATACTCAACTTTAAAGTTCAAGAACAGATCATGATCCCTTTTGTTAACATCAGACAATTGTATAAAGTCACACTGTACTTGATTCATAGCACAGAGAAACATACTGTAGCTTTGTCAAACTTCCATTTATACACTGAGCATACTGTATAAAATCTTTATACTATACT
>NC_139221.1:110705885-110963385 GCF_055691185.1 Crinia signifera
TGGTACATGTAAAATGCCAGTGTCAATGTCTACAGTGAAGAGGTGGTCTTCTAAGCAGTCCATAAATCTTTTTTTTCCAATCTTCCTCTGTGCAATGTCCGTGTTCTTTTGCCCATATTAATCTTTTCCTTTTATTGGCCAGTCTCAGATATGGCTTTTTCTATGCCACTCTGCCTAGAAGTCCATCATCCCGGAGTCACCTTTTCACTGTAGACTTTGATGCTGGCGTTTTGCGGGTACCATTTAATGAAACTGCCAGTAGAGGACCTGTGAGGTGTCTATCTCAGACTAGAGACTCTAATGTACTTGACTTCATGCTCAGTAGTTCATCAGGGCCTCCACCTTTTCTTTCTAGTCTGACAAGACCCTGTTTGTGCTGTTCTCTGAAGGGAGTAGTACACACCATTGTAGGAAATGTTCAGTTTCATGGCAATTTCTCACATGAAATAGCTTTAATTTCTAAGAACAAGAATAAACTGTTGAGTTTTACATGAAAGTTTGCTTTTTTATGGCAATTTTTCAAGTATAATTGAACCCACAAATATGATGCTCCAGATACTCAACTAGCTGAAAGTAAGGCCAATTTTATGACTTCTCTAACAAGCAAACCCATTTCCAGCTGTACTAACATACTGTAATTGCACAAGGGTTTTCTAACCATCCATTAGTCTTCCAATGCGTTTAGCAAACACAAAGTACCTTTAGAACACTAATGGTTGCTGGAAATGGGCCTGTACTGTATACACCTATGTAGATATTCATTTAAAAAACAGACATTTGCAGCTAGTATAGTCATTTACCACATTAACAATATATAGAGTGTACTTCTGATTAAGTTAATGTTATCTTCATTGGGGAAAAAACTCCAATTCTTTTCTTTAAAAAACAAGGAAAAATCTAACTGACCTCAAAATTATGAAGAGTAGTGCACCCTCAGAAAAACTCATAGCAGACACCCTTAGATTTGTGATAGACAGACTTAAGGCCCATACACACTAGACGACTTTCAGCTGAAAATCGCTCAAAACAGCCGTTTTGAGCGATTTTCACCTGAAAGTCGCCGGGTGTGTATGCCCCCCGACTGCCGACTGGCGATGATGCGCGCTTCCATCCGCCCTGCTGCCTCCAACTTGCTCCACACGGAGCATACTGTACACTGGCCACCAATGCTATTAGCCAGTAATATATACATTGCTGGCACAGGCCAGCAGTGTAAATATTACTGGCACCACTACCCACCAATGAATATTTATATATTGGCCAGTGATAATATATACATTGCTGGCGCATGCCAGCAATGTATATATTACTGGCACCACTACTATATTACTGGCACAGTGATTTATATACATATATACACATATATATATATATACACACATATATATATATATATATATATATATATATACACATATATATATATATATATACACATATATATATATATATATATATATATATATATATATATATATATATATCACATATATATCCAGGATGCTTAATAAAAAGCAGGGGCACTCACCAGTTTAGCTTCAGTCAGCAATTTTAATGCAAAGAATCACTCAAAAAGTCGACGTTTCAACCCTCAAGGGGCCTTTGTCAAGACATAAAGGTTAGCCATCAGCACAGCAGGCAGAGAGAGATATACTGACACATGCCACTGCAGTCATATATATACCCCTTAGATTAACAACATTGCTCACATCTGTGAGGCTCAATCAGCCATTGGTGGTGCTAGTGAAACGCACACAAACTGGACAGATATATCTGTTTTACAGCTTAACCCCTTCCCGCCGCAGCCAGTTTTTGCCTTCCTGACAGAGCCCTTTTTTTCAAATCTGACAGGTATCACTTAAGTGGGGATAACTTTTTTTTGCTTTTACTTATCCCAGTGATTTTGAGATTGTTTTCTCGTGACACATTGTACTTCAAGTTAGTGGTAAATTTTCGTCGATACAGTCTGTTTTTTTGTGAAAAATACCAAAATGTCGTAAAAAAATGGAAAATTTTGCAATTTTCAAAATGTTAAATTTTCTGCTTGTGAGACAAATAATCATACCACTCAAAATAGTTAATAACTAACATAGACCATATGTCTACTTTATGTTGCCATCATTATTTCAACCTCCTTTTATTTTTTTTGGACACTAGGAGGCTTAAAAATATGAATAGCAAATTCTCAAATTTTCAAGAAAATTTCAAACACTGATTTTTTTAGGGACCAGTTCAGTTCTGATGTGACTTTGAGGGACTTGTATGTGAGACACCCCCATAAATGATGCCATTTCAAAAACTGCACCCCTCACAGTATTCAAAACAGCATTTTGGAAGTTTGTTAACCCTTTAGGTGTTTCACAGGAATTAAAACAAAGTGTAGGTGAAATTTCAAAATTTCATTTTTTTTGCAGATTTGCAATTTTAATACATTTTTCTAAGGAACACAGTAGATTTTACTAGAGAAATGTGACTAAAAATTGATTCCCCCAATTCTTTTGTTTTCATAAATATCCTATATGTGGCCCTAGTGTGCACGTTGACCAAACCACAGGCTTCATAATAGAAGGAGCACCTACTTGATTTTGGAGCCTCCTTTTTATGAGATTATTTTTTAGGCACCATGTAGGTTTCTAGGCACCATAAGATGCTAAAAGTTAGGAACCCCCCCACAAGTGACCCCTCAGGGAATTCATCTAGGGGTATAATGTACATTTCAAACCCCCAGGGGTTTCACCAATTGTGGTACAACTGGGCAGTGAAAATGAAAAATTACATTTTTTACACAAAAATGCAGTTCTGGCTCAAAATTTTTCATTTTCACAAGGAATGAAGGAGACAAAGCACCCCAAAATCTGTGCCCCAATTTCTCCCGAGTACGGCAATGCCTCACATGTGACCAAAAAATACCATTTGGGTGCATGGCAGGACTCAGAAGGGAAGGAGTGATTTTTGTATTTTGCAGCTCAGATTCTGGTGGAATTTTGGTGGGTGCTATGTCGCATTAGCAAGACCCCCAAAGCACCAATACAGTGGAAGCCCCCCACAAGTGACCCCATTTTGCAAACTACACCCCTCTGGGAATTCATCTAGGGGTATAATGTACATTTCAAACCCCCAGGGGTTTCACCAATTGTGGTACAACTGGGCAGTGAAAATGAAAAATTAAATTTTTTACACAAAAATGCAGTTCTGGCTCAAAACTTTTAATTTTCACAAGGAATAAAGGAGACAAAGCACCCCAAAATCTGTGCCCCAATTTCTCCCGAGTACGGCAATGCTTCATGTGTGACCAAAAAATGGCAGGACTCAGAAGGGAAGGAGTGATATTTGGATTTTGCAGCACAGATTCTGGTGGAATGTTGGTGGGTGCTATGTCGGATTAGCAAGACCCCCAAAGCACCAATACAGTGGAACCCCCCCACAAGTGACCCCATTTTGCAAACTACACCCCTCAGGGAATTCATCTAGGGGTATAGTGTACATTTCAAACCCCCAGGGGTTTCACCAATTTTGATACAACTGGGCTGTGCAAATGAAAAATTACATTTTTTTACACAAAAATGCAGTTCTGGCTCAAAATTTTTCATTTTCATAAGGTATGAAGGAGAAAAAGCACCCCAAAATCTGTGCCCCAATTTCTCCCGAGTACGGCAATGCCTCACATGTGACCAAAAAATACCAGTTGGGTGCATGGCAGGACTCAGAAGGGAAGGAGTGATTTTTGGATTTTGCGGCTCAGATTCTGGTGGAATGAATGGTGGGTGCTATGTGGCATTAGCAAGACCCCCGAAGCACGGTGAAATGATGAACCTAATAATCCATAGATGTGTGGTATATTTTAAAACACTCCTTTATACATAGGCCGGGTTTGTCGGGGCAAGTGTCACACTGGAAAATAGTTTGCTTTCTTATTCCCTTTTTATAACAAACTTTGCACCTTTTTTGTGTCCTGCCCTTTTTTCCAGTGGAGGGGATTTCATCAGGAAAATGCTGCCCTGGTACAATACGGGGGCCAGTACTAGAAGTACTGGGGCCCTCTGCCTGCTGGTTCCCAAATATTAGGCTCTTTATGACTTCCTCTTGAAAGTGCATAAATGTCCCCCTCTGGCTGGTAGAACGGAATAGCACGTAAGCGTTATACAGTGCCATCTGGATGATATACACGGCCAGCTTCTTGTACCAGATTTTTGTTTTCCGCAGGGCACTGTACGGCTTCAGTACCTGATCTGAAAGATCCACTCCGCCCATGTACTTATTGTAATCCAGGATACAATTAGGTTTTGAGGTGTGGGTACTGGTACCTCGTACAGGGACGGAGGTGGTACTGTCTCCGTGAATTGTTGTCAGTATAAGGACATCCCTCTTGTCCTTATATTTGACCAACAACATATTTTCGGTGGATTGTGCCCTGCTTTCACCCCTTCTCATTACTTGGGCAATGTGCGTTTTTGGGAGGCCTCTTTGGTTCTTGCGCACAGTACCGCAAGCTGCTGTACCTCTTGAACCAAGGGCCTTAAACAGGGGGATGCTGGTGTAAAAGTTATCCACATAGAGGTGATAACCTTTATCCAGGAAGGGGTGCACTAAATCCCAGACAATTTTTCCACTAACACCTACGAGGGAGGGGGGGCATTCTGGCGGTTCAATTCTTGAATCCTTCCCTTCATATACCCTAAACCTGTGGGTGTACCCTGAGGTGCTTTCACACAGCTTATACATTTTTATGCCATACCTTGCCCTCTTATTGGGAAGGTACTGGCGGAATTTAACCCTTCCTTTAAAATGTATAAGGGACTCGTCTATGCAAATGAATTTATCTGGGATGTACATCTCTGGAAATTTGGCACTGAAATGATCAATGACCGGCCTGACTTTGAATAGCCGGTCAAAGGTGGGATCATCTCTGGGTGGGCACTGTGCATTATCGTTGTAATGCAAAAATTTAAGGATTAACTCAAAACGAGTCCGGGTCATGGCCATACGGTAAAGTGGGGTGCTGTACAGAACATCTGTACTCCAATATTGCCTAATTTCTGGCTTTTTTACTATGCCCATATGAAACACCAGACCCCAAAACGTCATCATCTCTACTGCATCTACAGGGGTCCACCTAGCAAATGATGACGTGGGGTTTTGAGCAATAAACTGCTGGGCATATAAATTACTTTGGTCCACCATTAAATTTATAAAATCATCAGAGAAAAATAATTTGAAAAAGTCAATTTCTCTGAGACCTGTGGAATCAAATTGGATTCCTAGGATGGCCAAAAACTCAGGAACCTGGGGCTCAAAATTGTCTGGTGGTGGGGTCCATACGAGATCAATTATTGGGGGGGGGGGGTCTCAGCTGCTCTACGGGGGCATCTTTGAGGGGGTCCCTCATCACTAGAGGAGGAAGAGGAGCTTAAGATGAATCCTTCAAATTCCCCGCTTGCCTCACTGGCTGTGTCAGAGTCAGAGGCAAGCATGGCATATGCCTCCTCCGCTGAATACATTCTTCTGGATGACTGGGATGACATTTGGGATGCCATTTTTATTTTTGTGTTTCTGGTAGTGAAATGTTTCAACACGTGTATAGTGTAGGGGGGGTACAAACTTTATTTCAACACGGGGGGTATGTAGTGTGTAGTGTGTATGTAGTGCAGAAAAAAAAAATACTTTATACAGGAATTTGATCCCAATAAAAAAAAAAAAATTGAAGGGGTTAAAAAAAAAAAAAAAAAAAGGTCCTGCGCCAAAAATTGAGCACAGATGTTAGTCATTAACGTCCGTCACTGAACAGCGCTCAAAGGCAACAGGAATTTGATCAAAAAAAAAAATAGATCAACCCTGTGTACGTCACTGATCAGCGCACAGTGGCCACAGGACACCCACAAAATCACAGTGTGTGTAAAAAAAAAAAATTAAAAAAAGACCCCACAGCACCCTCAAAAAAAAAAAAAAATGATGCGACACTGATTACCAGTGAGGGGCAGCAGGTGCACAACCTTTGGTGCAACTGACAGTGCAACTGGCAGCAACTGACAGGTATATATATATAAAAAAAAAAAACCTGCACCCCCAAAAAGTTGCTGATCAGCACAGATTTACTGATCAGCACAAAAGGGGGGGGTAGCAGACACAAAATATAGCACTCTCTATCACTCTCTGTCACTATCTCTCTATCTCTCACTATCTATCACTATCTATCACTCTATGACACTGCAGCAGCAGCACTGACAGTTATATATATAAAAAAAAACCTGCACCCCCAAAAAGGGGGGGTAGCAGACACAAAATATAGCACTCTCTATCACTATCTCTCTCTATCTCTCTATCTCTCACTATCTATCACTATCTATCACTCTATGACACTGCAACAGCAGCACTGACAGTTATATATATATAAAAAAAAAACCTGCACCCCCAAAAAGGGGGGGTAGCAGACACAAAATATAGCACAATCTGTCACTATCTCTCTCTATCTCTCTTTATCTATCTATCTATCTATAACTCTATCACACTGCAGCAGCAGCAGCAGGAAGTCACAAGAAGTCAGATCCAGGAAGCATCCAGCACGCTACAAGCAGTGATCAGGTGATCAGGCGATCAGGTAAGTATTTTGCAAGGATCAGGTCAGTATATCACGGCAGATAGGTACGGTGATTCGGAATGGCGTCTGCAGTGCAGTCACCGTTAGTTTAAATCACCCTCCATGGCTGTGATTGGTCCGTCGGTCCGGCGAACCAATCACGGCCTTTGGGGGCGGGTTGAGTGAGGTGGGGTGACACCAGTGTCACCCTTACACCCCGTGGTGATTGGTGCTGTACTTTACAGCACCAATCACCACCGATCCCTGTGTCACCGGCGAACGTTATTCGCCGGTACACAGAAAACGCTGTAATTGGCTGTTCACATTTGAACAGCCAATCACAGCGATCGCCGACGGGGGGAGGCATCGCCACCCCCCCTGGGCATGCAGGGACATGTCTGCTGTCAGGGACAGCAGACATGTTTAAACTGTCACCGCGTCTATAGACGCGGTGACAGTTAAATGGCATGACGTACATTTATGCCATGTGTCGGGAAGTACATCCCGGCCATGACGTAAATGTACGTCAAATGTCGGGAAGGGGTTAATACACATATAGATACACTTAGACAGGCTTAGCGCTGGTAAGGACAGAGAAAGTAAATGAAATAAATGAAAATCAAGCGTGTAAACACGCTATTACCTTAATTAGTGAGCCCACTGAAAAGTAGAACATAGTGGATGCTGTTAATTGGAGCAATGTTGATCTAAGCCAGGGGCACAAATGACTGATGATTATAATAAAATACATATACACAAAGACTAGACAATAAAAGGAAACTTATAAAAAGACAAAAAATTATACTATAAAGGATATTGACAGGGATATAGATATATTTGACCAGTGGTTATTATACTAGATAGGTATCACTTCATAATCACTGTTTTATTGGAGAAATATGCTGAAATGATTATACTCGTTGAGACCCTTTGGGTCGATGGTGTTTAAGCGATTAATCCACCTTGCTTCGAGTTTTTCAACTGCAGTTCACGGTTACCGCCCCTTGGGTTTTTCTGCACATGATCAATGATCATACATCTTAAGCTGGACACTTGATGCCCAGCTTGCATAAAATGTCTCGCGACAGGCTTATCCGAGCTACCGGTCAGCAACGCAGCCTTAATCGAGGTTCTGTGATTAGCCATGCGTTCACGGAAGCATCGAGTGGTAAGTCCGGTATAGTACAGTCCGCATGGACATATTAAAATGTATATCACGTGATCCATGGTGCAGATCAATTTTTTATTGATGCAAATTTTTTGGCCACTGTGTGGGTGGGCAAATGTTGCACCAGCCGTCATTGACCTGCACGTAATACATGTAGGACATTTGAAACAGCCCTTCTTTCCAGATGTCAGCCAGGTTGATGTCTTCAGTGACGGATTCATCATCGGCCTCATCAGCATCTGTCGGATATTGGGGCCCCGTCTATAGGCATTCATAGGTGGCACTTTTTGGTCAAGTGCAAGAGCCGGATCCGATCCTACTATCGCCCAAAGTTTTTTATATATCAACTGTGTAAGTCCGGACTGATGGTCATAGGTGCTGACGTGGACCATTCTTTTTGCTTTAGTGGCTGACTGTGACTGTGTTTGAGCCTCAAATTTTTTTATGGCTTTTTTGAGGCAGCGGTCAACACTAGTCGGTGAGTGCCCCTCTCTAAGAATCGTAGACGCATTTCCTCCAATTGGGCGGCTGCGTTGTCCTTAGAGGAATTTATCCTGAGGACTCGCAAGAATTGCGATATCGGCAAACTCTCCTTAGTTGGCGCTGGGTGTTGGCTGTTCGCATGTAAGAGAGTGTTTCGGTCAGTCTCTTTCTTGAAAAGGGTGGAACCGAGTTTAAACCCCTCTCTGTACAACCTCACATCTAAGAACTCGATGGAATCACTTTTGATATTGTAAGTGAATTTTACAGGCTCATTCAGATTGTTCAAATAGCTGATCATCTCAATAAATTCACATTCAGTGCCAGACCACAAAATAAATATATCGTCGATATATCGATAATAACGGAGTATTTTCTGGCCAAATCTGGGATATATATGGGTCGTCTCAAACGCCGCCATATAAAGGTTAGCATATGATGGCGCTATATTTGAGCCCATGGCGGTCCCATTTCTCTGCTCAAAGTACTCCGCCCCATACATAAAAAAGTTTTTTGTCAATATCAACTGTACCAGACTTAACAGGAATTCAACTGGCGGGTGTGTGTGTCCTGCCTGGACTAAACTCATTCGTAGTGTTACACATATATATATACATATATATATATACATATATATATATATACATACACACACACATATATATATATATATATATATACACATATACACACACACACACAATTATGGAAGAAATAATGTACAGTTCATTTCTTCCATGACGTACAGTACTTTTACTGCGCTGCCAATGGCGTTTCGGGATTTCACCTTAACGCTTGGCTCCGAATATACACAGCTCAGCGATCAGTTCTGAATCAGGCCCCAAGAACAGGAATGCACTGAATAAAATGGCCTCTGCTCCCACCCTTGAAATACAAACCCCGCCCATTATGTAAATAGCCTTTTATATAAAAGATTTTCAGCAAAGTCTTTTCGCTCCTGAAAATCTCTCGCGTTTTGGGAAAATAGCTCAGTGTGTACGCACTATTTTGGTGACAGATATATCTATCAAGGATTTTGGCAAAGTCTTTTGAAATGAAAATCTTTGAGTGTGTATGGGCCTTTAGTGGCACCATCCCAGATCCTGGCACCCTAGGCAGTTGCCTAAAGCTGCCTAATGGTAGAGCTGGCCCTGAGCACATGGTATCTTTTCTGTAGTAATAAATTCAGCATTAATATATCATTCATCAGTAGATTTGAACCAGGCCAGAAAACACTGGAAATTGGGCAGCACAGATGGTGCAATGGTTAGCATTACTGCCTCACAGCACTGAGGTCCTGAGTTCAATTCCCACCACAGCCATAACAGTATGGAGTTTTTATGTTCTGCCCATGCTTGTGTGGGTTTCCTCCAGGTACTCGGGTTTTCACCCACAATCTAAAAATATATTAGAAAGTTAATTGGCTTCAACCAAAATTAACACTACCATGAATGTGTGTGTGTGTGTGTGTGTGTGTGTGTGTGTGTGTGTGTGTGTGTGTGTGTGTGTGTGTGTGTGTGTGTGTGTGTGTGTGTGTGTGTGGTATGGAATACAGATTGTAAATTGCACTGCAGAGACTGGTGTGAATGATGGAATATTCCCTGAGAAACATGTGTGCGCTATATAAATAACTGGTAATACATTGTGACAGTTATTGTTTACAGCTAACAGTAACTGAGAGTACAGACAGTTTTATAATATACAGCCTTTATCCTTTTAGGATAAGTGTGTATACAGTAGTTAAAAAAAACCCCAACACAAATACAGATGAAAATTACACCACTAGTCCTCAAGCTAAAAATCAAATGTACAAATCAAATAAGAGTCAAAAAAGGTAAAAAAATGCAGTGTTAACACCCAAAATCTTTATTAGCACATGTAGAGAACATACCAGAATTTTTTTTTGGCATAAAATAATCTCCACCGTCTGATGAGACATCCTTTAACTTTCTTCCTGAAATATTCTTCTTGATCTTGATAAACAGATGATCAATTCCAAGTAATGTAAAATAAAAAGAAATGTAACTACTTTGAAGATTTCACCCAAAAAAGTAAATTGCAAAGCAAAGATGAGAAAATACCTGTGCTACAAAGACTGTACGTATATTATATCAAAATAAAAGTTATTTCAAGGATGATTGCAGTAGTACTGTACAGAGTTTATTCCATGCATCTGTCCATTATGTCAGCAAGCAAGGTCAGCACCTTGTATATGTAGACAAAGTTCAATGAAAAAGGGGACAATCAAAATATTAAGAAAATACATTTAATACTGTAGGTTAGGCAAAAAACTGGATGTCAATATTATCTACCTGGTGACATTTTGTCACTGCAAATACTTTTCATATCAACATTTTGGTTGTCAACACATTTTGCATCTGTTGACATTTTGGTATCGAGATCTGTAACTACGGATTTTGGTGTCCTATTCCAGCAAGTGTATTGCCAAACACGCACAAATATATTCAGAAGGGATAGTGTGTGCCAAAAAAGGGTGTGCTCTCATAGGTGAGGTGTGCCCATACAAGAGCACCCCCAGTTCAAGTTAAGCCACAGAGTAGTGACCATTACTGACATTACACTACATAGTAGTGTTTCTTAGTCACAAAACACTGTATAGTAGTACACCTTGTACATGTTACACCACACAGTAGTACCCCTTATTATGCCACAAAGTAGTGTCTCTTATTCACGCTATGCTACACAGTAGTACCCCTTATACATGGTACACCACACAGTAGTGTCCCTTATTAATATTATTCCACATAGTAGTACCCCTTATACACATTATGCCACACAGTACTTCTCCTTGCACATTAGGCCAAACAGTAGTACTGTAGTTCCCTTTTATACATATATTTATATACTTGTGTGCATGTTATCAGGTCAAAATCTCCAGGGTATGTAAACTTTTGATCAGGGTCATTTGGCTAGTTTCTGTTGTCTTTATGATTTAAAAAGAGTAAACACAGTTGTTTGACAATAAATGGCTTCACCCAACCACTAACCATGAGTGAAAGAAAAGTTTGTGAGTTATCATTCATATTCTCTGACAAATGGCCAGAAAATCATAAATTCTGCTAGGGTATGTAAACTTATGAGCACAACTGTATATAAATAAACCCTATGACTCTCTTTCATGTATACATGTACCTGTTCATTAGTACCCCTGCATTGCCCTCCCCATGCATCTCTCACTCAAATTGAAACTCTTGGTAATGCACCCCCCCGTCATTCATTTATCAATCATTTTCTCAATAACAACATATGCAACAAATAATAGCATATTAGGCCCTGGGAAAAGCCTTTCTCTCAGGCCCATACACACTCATTAACTGGAATCAATCAAAGAAAAATCCTAACTTGCCTCTCCTAAATTTTCATGTCTCCTAAACTTCAAGTAGGGGAGCCACACTAACTGCCATCCACTGCCACCTGGGACTCACTGGCAGTTGCACTGCTTAAATTCCACAATGTTCTTGCAGCAGCAGTTTATTTTATTTTATTTATTTATTAACAGTTTCTTATATAGCGCAGCATATTCCGTTGCGCTTTACAAAGGGGACAGTGATACAACAAAACAGGGTATTTACAGACAGTCAAAATATAGGAGGGCCCTGCTTACAGTTCTAGATTATTTGTTTTACAAAGAGTGTGACATACATTGACCATTTGTGGGAGGTAAAGGGAATTTGCCAATGCGATCTTGTATGCAGAGACAATGCTTTTAACATCCTTCTTCTTGCAGCCTTGGTGTAACTGTAGAGTTACTCAGAAGGTCCATATTGTGTCCAGTATCTATGTCTTTTACTACGCATGCGGTGGTTATGAGACATCTCCAGTGTGCATGTCTATACAAATCCTGATGGCTGCATAATTTGCAGATTTTCACAAAGCCCCTACGCGCACATGGAAAAATCATGTCATTTTAACCAGCAGAAGTTGCTTGTGCACTGTATTTACAGTTTTGCAATTAAGACACATTATAATGAAAAAAAATCACCTGCAAACACGCTCTGCACTATCGAGTCACACAGAGCTGATGCGTTATGTGTACCGTGACTTGTAGTGCATGACGATAGATTTTTTTTTTTGTAGACACATTCGTACATATTTTATTTTAATCCATAATTAATGAATGGCTTCTAGATACATCCAGTTTTCACTTAAATAATCCTTCCTAATCATTTTTTAACTATTTTAGTCTCTGCAATATCTTTTTTATTAATCACAAGTAAAATGCTATTATTATTCTTATTATTATTATTATGTTGCCTTACTAGTATTATCCTTTCTGTCCAATAATCAACTTTAAATTCCCATAACATTGATGGTCTAAAAGGGCAGTAGAGGTTACATGGATCAGTTAGTTCAATATTTCCAACAATTAGATTCACCACCAAATTGCAACTTTTCCCTTGTGGTCTTTATGGGAAATCACTCTCCATTATATGTCTTGATAACTGGGAGGCTCAAAGGAAAAGGAAAATGACTTATATACTTATTGCCTGAGTTTACTAAGAAATATATTAATGTGGTGGGTATTGTACCTAGAAAAGGCTAATAGCGTATTGTCTGTACAGTACCAGGTCAAGAGTTTTATGCACAGGTTATTCTATAAAAAAGGCAATAATTAAAAACAAAGAGTACTTGAAGTATTTAGTGATCACTGATTGTAAAACTCATTTCCTCCAGTGGGTAAATAAATAACTCTCTGATGACCTGGAAAGTCCAACCGGGCGTACATTTGAGCACACATCCAGATGGAGGACACTAACAAGTGCGCAGCTGTTTACATCAGCGGTCTACCAAATCCCTCCAAGACTACTCAGTTAATTGATCATAAGAAGTCTAAGACCTTGAACTAGTTCTCAGGAGCTTGAAATATATTACATATTGAACATTATAACCAACTGCATTCACAATTAACTGGAAAGGAAACTAGTTAAAAAAAAATGTTACAAAAAAATTGAAAAGGTAAAATAAACATATTCCCAGAAGCTGTAAGCAATAATGTGTGGCGGGGGCTTGTATCAGTGGAACATCAGAATATGTTGGCAGGGGAATTTCTCAAGTGAATAATTGACAATGGAGTATATTTTTATTGTCAAATACACCATTTAAAATGAAAACTAGAATGATGCATTTTGGCAGCCTAGTGCACACTACCATTTTTAAGCTGGCGATGGCCTTGGTTGGAAAACAGCCAATGTGAGTTAGCACTGACATGGAAAGGGACCACACCTTTCCATTACTTACCGAACATAGTTGCATGGAACATGACTGCAACCAAATCAGCTCTCTCTCTCTGTCATGGCCGCATCCAATATAACATGCATTCCTTCAGCATTCTTTTAAAATAAATCAGTTCTGCACATGTGTAGAGCTGATTTCTACTGCTTGCCTGACTCCTGCCTTCCCCCGCCTGTAATGTAGCAGTCTTTAGCTGCCAACATCACCTGCAGATTTTGCACCACAGAATGCTATGCAGTAGAAATTCTAAAGTACATGTGAGGATTGCAAAAGAGAAGAACTCTGTAAATGATATTACGCTGATATCAGTAAATGCAGATATCAGCCACAGCTGGTAGAATGGATGAAAAAATACGACCAAGATATAGAGGTGCTTAGATGGGACGCTTAAAGGTCACTAGTGTGACCTTTGATAAAGCTGCCCAGAGCAGTGAAACAATCTGACCACCGTGTAATCATGAGGATATTTCTACTTCGAGACCTTTCCTGGACTCAATACAATTCCTCCATCAGACTTGGTCATACGATCATTATATTGCCTATAATGTACTGCCATTAAGGAACTTTGCTATTGTGAACTGTTGTCCCGCCAGTGACTGTATCAACAAGCTCACCAATTCTATAGGCAAGCTATAAATAGCTGAGATTTCCGGACATTGATGTCCTTGGCAATTAGCAGGACTGTATCAGAGATCAGTGGGATAACTTAGAAGATGTGGAAAACCTCAGAAAATGGCAGATATTTTGGTACTTGTGTAATAGCACGGCGCCCTGCTACGCTACATTTTCAGTGTAGGCTGAAGTACGCTGTCAGCGTAGCCCAACAGCTGCCTAGCATAGTGACTCTGCGGCAGCCCAGGTCTGTCCCCGGCGTCCATGGCAAGCCTAGAGAGCGCCTCTCACACATCGCTGGAAACCGCCAGATCCCCTGCACTGGTGGACACCGGCGGAGAGGGGATCATGCGAGCGCCGGCGGAGAGGCGCTCAAGGTGTCTAAGACGCAGGTGCATCTCAGATGCTCCTGCAGCTCAGAAATTATTGTGGCAGGGTACGGCAACCCTGCCCATGTCCGCTTCAGGGAGACGTGGTTAGGGGATTCGCTAGCACATGCGTCTCGTGCACAAAGGGGTATGCGGGCACAAGTGCGTCTTATGCACAATAAAGGAGGTATTTGCCAGTGCTCCATGTTACATACTGGCAAATGCCTCCTTTTCAAATCCCTACTATCCACGCCAGCCTGAAGCGTGGCGAGCGGACGAGTTACGCTTCCTCCTGACCTGTTCATACCCCCACTATCCACGTTGGCGTGGAGTTGATTTTATAAAGTGCGGCGAGCGAAGCAAGCCACCGAGCCCGAAGCGTGGAGATACATGTAAAGTATTCTGTGTGCGCTCGCCACGCTTCGGGCTCGGCGACTCACTGTATTCGCCACACTTTATAAAATCAGCTCCACACCGACGTGGATAGTGGGGGTATGAACAGGTCGGGAGGGATGCATAACGCGTCCCCTTGCCATGCTTCGGGCTGGCGTGGATAGTGGGGGTGTTTCAGGAACACATTCACACCTGCCATATCATACATCTGAGACATGTGTTAACTGGTAACTGGATTTTAGTGAAAAATAAAGAAGAAGAAAAATAATAAAACAGTTATTCTTCAGTTTCTGCATTCACGGAAACTGCAGCTGAAGTTGACGCAGTTGTGTCTGCATCTGTGTCGTCTGCTTTGTCAGCCTTTGGGAGCAGTGTTAGGGCATATAGAATCCGCTGGAAAGCGTTTTCTGTGCCGACAGTTTTGTGCCAAATGAATTCCAGATTTTGGCGCGCAGTGCCCCTTTGCCTTTTGTTACTCCACTTACAAGATCCCCAAAGGCGTTCAATGTTTTGGGTATGAACCCCAGTCTCCAGATCAACAAAAATATAGCTGTGGTTTACCCGTGCATGGTGGCACCCTGCCTGCTTTAGCTGTTGAGTGTTATATGCACGCCAGCAATCAGAGTATATAGTCGTCCCCGGTTCTATATATTTGTTGATGGCGGACATCAGGGTGCTGGCGTCACGTCTGTCCACAGGCGTTATAAACTCACTGGTGTCTCTGGATATGCCACCAAACAACCAATGTTGAGGCAGCATGCGTCCGACATGACTTTTTCTCTATACAAACAGACTCTCATCCAGCTCCACTCTTTTTCCTGGACCGCCAATCCGGCGTTGGGGCTGTGACATTAAATCCTTGGGTGCAGGCCTCTCGCATAAGGTTATTGTACAGCACTGTGGTTTTGTTCAACAACTTTAGTTGTCGCTCAAAAAATGATATGCTTGTGAGCTCCTCTGCGCATGAAAAAATGAAATGGATGAGGGTAAGAAACGGGATTGACACCCCGAAAACCAATGTGCCGCACGGAGACTTATTTTCTTTCGGCAGGTTATAATGTGGCAGGGCCACATGCACTCCTTCATACTCAAACGCATTGGGTGTCCATTAACACGTTTGTGTCAGTGGCAGCAAATGGTGCTGCTGAAAAAATGGCACCAACTCCTTCTCTGTCTGCGGCAGGTTAAACATCGGGAGAGGTTCTGCAGCCATTCCGCAGTCACTCCCCTTCACCTCTGACTGACTACGGTAACTGTGTAACGCTGACTGACTACGCTAAGCGGCCGCAGGAACCCTACGCTACTTCTGACTGACTACACTAACTACGCTGGCCGCGTGAACACTACGCTGATTATGACAGGGACGCTACGCTAACTACGTAACGGGTGCTGTGCTATTACACAAGTACCGATATTTTATTTTTAATACTTAGTATTGCTTACACATTTACTGCTATTACATATGGAGTAACACAAAGCAGCTAAAATCACACCCACATTGTCAAAAAGCTGCAACATTCCTTCCAATTACTGCACTCTTCCACCGAGAACAAACACCAAACTCAGCGTTCCTGTGGGACTGATTACCCATCTGGCTTCTATCTTGTAGCCAGAAATCAGGTGAGAGCAATCAGTTTAGGCGTAGAGCCATTACACACAGCACTAGATCAGATTAACAGTCTCTGTCCTATGTCGTATTATAACTGTATCTCCAGATCCAGACAAAACAACAACTTCATTTTACAACTAAAAATGAAGTCGTTTTTCTATGAGATTTCTGGTTTTAAGTAATAAACATATAGATTTCCTAGTCAAGCTGTTTCCCATACATGACTCGTTCTAATAGCTCAATAGTTTACAAACCATGAATATCTGTGCAAACAAATACACAAAAGAACAAAATAAGCTGTGCCAAAAATGTGCACTTTTATATTCAACACCTTCAGATTTGGAGACTGTGTATCGCCTGGAAATAATAATTGCTGCAATACCACTCCCCATGTTTGAGATGACAACAACCATCTGGAATACGGCTTTAGAGCTCTGTTCTACACAGGGGAAGAAAAAAGTTTAGGATCCTTAAATAATAGTCTGCCCTTAGACATCAAGCACCCTTTCCCTACTGATGTGAGTTCCTACTTGCATACAATTCCAGGTTCAAGTCAGAGAATAAGGAAAACCTTGTACATCAGTCTGCAGGCCCACCCGCAGACAGCTGTTGAGTCACCACTGGGACTCATCAATGCAGAATTACCATAGGAGACAGTATTTATACGCACAAAAAAAGCATTACTAAGTAAGATTCCTGCTGTTTGTTAACAATGGGAGTTATTTTTATTTCCATATTTGGTGAGTGTAAAAGCCCATACACACTGGGTGATTTTGAGCTGAAAGCAGCTCAGTTTTACCATTTCAGCTCAAAAACCATCCAGTGTGCACGGGCCAGCGATGAGCGATGATGCGCATTCCCGCATCATCGCGGCCGCTCATCTGATGGTATTACCAACAGATAAGCGATGGGGTGAACGGGTCCCGCTATGGAAAGTAAGCCACCCCCTGTGAAAACCGCTGACCATTAGGAAGATCACTCAGTGTGTATGCAATGAGCAATTTTTGGGCCAGCGATTTTTATATCATTGCCGTCCATACACGCTGGTCAGAATTGCCCAGTGTGTATGGACCTCAAAACTTATAATGTGTCAATTTAAGTTCTATTCATTAAGAATATTCAATGTTCATGTGTAGGCATATTCATATCATAACTGTGAAGGCATAAACTACAATGAAGCACCAACATTTTTGTTGTACCTCTATAATAACATTTCTGATAAAAATGATGTAATCATGTTGGAGTTTAATGACAGTTGAAATGAACTATGATACCACCACCACCACCACCAGTGATGATACTTCTTAATACCGGCATAAAACACAAATCTACTGCATATAATAAAATCTAGTGCTGATAAAATGATGTTATCTCATCATCCTGCCACAGGACACACAGACATACTGAGCACCCCACAACCATAGCCCCCTATATAATCCAAAATAATTTCACTTGCCCTTCATAAACCTTACCAATCACAATAAAGGAACCTGGACTTTTGATTAGCTGAGCATGTGGGGGCCAGTGCAGAGACATGTTCAGCACTTGCCACAGTCAGGGTCTGGTTGGAGCCACAACAATTGGGAGAACTGAACATGGACCTGCAGACAATGGCATATATTCAATGCCGTGGGCGAGCGGTAACTGCGAGCAGGACTTTTTGCTCGCAGTCACCGCTCACCCTGTCAGTATTCAACTGACCCCCCTCATTCGCAAATTCCCCCTCGCTCCGTTTTTTGAGCGAGGGGGAATTTGCGAATGTGCCTCCAAAAACTGTGAGAATCGAGGCTAATTACAGCGAGTTTGCTGCACTAGCCTCGGCTCTCGCAGTTTAGGGGAATCCTCGCCGTTCTGTGACTGCGAGGATTCCCCCGGAACGTTGCATAGTGCGAGCGGCCGGCGCGGGGGTTAAACTGCGAGGATCACTGGTTTTCTGTGATCCTCGCAGTTTAACCCCCTCGCACCGGCATTGAATACTTGCCTATGAGGTACAGTACTGAAGTAGATAAAAACAGAGAGATGGAATTGAAGAGCAATAAACCATACATCCCAACATGACCCATTCCTGGAGGGACAACATGCTTGGTTTCTGGACTTCCTTCATAATATATGATTGCAAACACCTGTGGTGAAATGGCTTAGTAAATAGTTCTACACAGGTGATACAGTAAGAGGGAAGTTAAGATATAGAGCAGCGGTGGCCAACCCGCGGCTCGCGAGCCGTATGCGGCTCGCCACGCTGTAATGTGCGGCTCCCATCTGCGAAGCGGGGTTTTGAATTTGGCGCCAATTCGGCTGCCAATTCAAAACGCTGCATCGGCAGCCAATAGGAAACGGCCGCGGCGAGCCAATCAGCGCTCGCCTCGCCGTTTCCGCCCCGCCCCCGGCGTCTGACATCAGACGTCAGCGGGAGGGCGAAAAGTCGTCTCCACGCCGGCGGAGAGCAGGAGCGCTCCTGAAGACGCGAGAAGCCGCCAGAGGACGGCGCAGAAGACGGCGGCGGGGAGAAGAGTTCCGGCCCCGCTGAAGAGGCCAGAAGACGCTGGGATCAAGACAGAAGATCTCCGGCGCCTTCTGCAAGAAGAAAGTAGATGGCTCCTGGAGAGGCCAGCGGGGGTGGGAAGCAAAAGAGCTGACGAAGCTCCCCCCAGCAGCCTCTCCCAACACCAGGTAGGGGCCTTTGGCCTCCTACCCCCCATCCACCCTAGACCACCGGGTGTCGGGCACTAGGTCCATGGGCACATTCATGGCCATTCCGGCCTGTGGGCGCATTAGTCTGGCCCTCTTGGCCCGTGGCTCATTTGTTTGTTGGGCACTCCTTAGTTAGGAAGTTGGGCCCTCCAGCATAGGTGTTGCACTGTGGGCAACACCTGTGCTGGAGGGCCCAGCTTCCTAACTGTGGGGGCATATGATGTTTGGCACTGTGGGGGCATATGATGTTTGGCACTGTGGGGGGCATATGATGTTTGGCACTGTGGGGGGCATATGATGTTTGGCACTGTGGGGGGCATATGATGTTTGGCAATGTGGGGGGCATATGATGTTTGGCACTGTGGGATCATATGATGTTTGGCACTGTGGGGGGCATATGATGTTTGGCACTGTGGGGGCATACAATGTTTGGCACTGTGGATGCATATGATGTTTGGCACTGTGGGGGGCATATGATGTTTGGCACTGTGGGGGGCATATGATGTTTGGCACTGTGGGGGGCATAAAGTTTTGTCATGTGGCCACTCCCCTTGTGCCATATGACCACGCCCCTGGCCACTCCCCCGATCACGCCCCTTTTTGGCACGCGCATGATGTTGGCTCTTTGGCTTGACCAACGATATTTTTCGTCTCTTTACCTCTGACCGGTTGGCCACCCCTGATATAGAGCATTTTGTCCCTCCTGGAATGGGTCATGTTGGGAGGTAAACTGGGGATTAGTAGAAAAGCAAAGATGCAGATACAGAGGGCAAGGAGAGTGAGGGGGTGAAAAAGAGCAAGGCAGAATAGGGGTGTAAAGAGATCGGGCAAAAAGAGGGACAAAGGGACAAAGTACTGTAGCAGGAATACAAGAAAGTGGATAGGAGATAGAGGAGACTGAAGTGAGAAAGCGGAAGAAAGAGAGGGGGACAGAGAAGAGAGGAGAAAAGAAAAGGTGAGAGTTGGAAGCAGTAAATAGCAGTGTCAGCAGACCTTGCCCCAACCGATTTCATCAGCGGACTCATCAGAGGGCTCATCAGATGGATGCAATTACGGAGTGCCTGGTGTAGTACTGTATTGAGCCATGTTGTAACAAGTTCACAGAGATTGTTACTTTAGTATAAAGCTTTGCTGGTCTGTGCTGGAACCTTTTTAATATAAAGTTTATTAAACCAACTTCTACATAATATGGTGTGCCCCCATGTTTATTTTTTATTTCAGAGATGGAGGGCAAGATGTACTAAGCCTTCAAAAGTGATAAAATGGAGAGTGATAAACCACCAACCAATCAGCTCCTACCTGTCATTTTTCAAACACAGCCTTTGAGATGACAGATGGCAACTGATTAGCTTGTGGTTTATCACTTTTCAAGCTTAGTACGAGAGAGATAGCGAGAGAGGGGGGGGGGGGGGTTTAAGTAAAAGTAAATTCTGAGAATGCAAAAAAGATAAAAAATCAGATTACATTTGTCAGCATATACCAGCTATGTGCCCATTTTCAATCATACTGTATATAAAGACAATTCTGATGTTTTGTTAGATGAGTATATTACGTTACAATTTCAGTCCCATCAGTGTTATGGAGCCTTGGCATTGTATAATAACTGAGATGTTATAGAAAGCAGCAATAGGAGTGGGGATGTATCTTCTTCCAGATGCTCTTCTTATGTGTGGGAACAATTAGGTAGAATTAGGAAAGTACATGCCAAGTTATGATAGCACGTATCCTTTCAAGATGTCAACATTTATGTAAGCGTTCTACACGATTACAAACATAAGTAACATATGAATGCATACAGCAGATTACACAACAGAAAGAGTGTCTGGTACAGTCTCATTATACATAATAATGTGAGCAGGTTTCCAATACACATAAGAGGCCATATGAGGTCTAATGACAAGACACATTAAGATTATGGAATCTGAAATGGTTTTGAAATGGAAATTTGATGTTTGTGTGATTGCTGACATTGTGTCTTGCAAATATGTGTTTCAAGATCTGCATACGTACTCCATTATCAATGGTCAACAATGGTCACAAGACACATACAATTATTGTAAATAAAAAAAAATTCCTGGTAAATTCATATACATAAATGTATAACTACCTCTTATGATATGGATATTAGTAATCAGTTGTGTTCCCATAAAAAGACTCTAAGAGGATCACTTAATGCAAGGAACAGAATTGTGAAGAAACTATTGATATCTGTAATACAAAAGGATAAACTAGATAATTTAGACAGATTCTGTAGATACTGTAGGTAGAACGATAGATATATAATATATACAGTGCTAGATAGATTAATAGTAGAGGTAACTATAGTGTGTTTCTAAGACAACTAATGCTGTGTACACGGTGCAATTCAGAGTCACTTTCTATTCGATTTTGGACTATATTGTCTTCATCAGGAAGTTGGCAATACCATAAACGATACAATTATCCGACAGATCATCTGCCAGATCTGGTTGGTTGGAATGAAAATCTGGCAATGGCTAAGGGCAATGACATTGCGATTTCAACACATGCGCAGTCTGCAGTTGATCCCATCATCGTATGAACATCAGTCATGGCATGCAAACATGAACTAGGCCCTAAGTACTATAATGTGCCATGGTATGCACACATATGGACCATTTTATAATCCGTTTTTATTGAATATTAAAAGAAATAACAGGGGAATAATACATTGAATTATGCGAATAGTCAGCTTATCTCGGCGCAGCAAGATGAATAGTTGTCAACAATAAGCAACAATATATTTGCTCTCAATAAGTTCCTCATTAGTGTGTGGAGCCATTTGAATACAATAAGATGAGGCAAGAAATGAAGGGTGCGATTTGGGTATTGGCATTATTGCAGACAGACTGGGGTACATGAGGTTAGGAGGGGGATGCAGAGTAGGAGGGGGAAGGAAAAGAAGAAGAAGAGGATAGAGAGGGGGGGGGGGGCTGACCTTTCCCGAGTATAGGGTGATGATGGCAAGTTAAAGCTGATATAGTCTGAATCTGGATCCAGTTGAGTTACCTACATATAGAATGTTTGTAGTCCTGTGAAGATTTATACTCCAGCCAAGGAAACCATATGGCTGCAAAATCTGAGTGTTTGTCCACTGATGATAGTAAAACGTCCTCCATGGACATGTAATGGTAAATTTTGGCGAACCCGGATTTGCGTGTGGGAGGGATCGTGGATTTCCACAGGACTGGTATACTTGCTCTCGCAGCGTTACCAAGGTGTCTGAGCAATGAGGTTTTGTAGGAGGAAAGCGGGGTGGAGGAGAAGTTCAACAGCCAGAAGGCGGGAGTTGCGGGAAGGGAGATGCGGAGTATTTTTTGTGAGGTTTCAATAACATCAGTCCAAAAGCGTGTGATTAGTGGGCATTCCCACCATATGTGTAGGAGAGTTCCAGTGGCCTTCTTGTACCTCCAGCAATTTGCAGAGATGCTCGGGTTCATGGTATGTAAGATAGATGGATGTCTGTACCATTGTATAATTATTTTGTATTGTGTTTCCCTGGTTTGATTGCAAACAGAACTGGTGTGGGCCTTTAGGAAGATATATTCCCATTCTTTGTCAGCGTTAGATAGGCCTAGATCCCGTTCCCAAGTCCGGGTGAATGTTGAGGATGTCATATGGACAATTTTAATTTGGTTTTCTGGATAATATTAATAAAGTGTGATAGGATTGGGAAATGTGCCATTTCTTTCAGCTATTTGATTTCTGGGATGGTAGATACCAAAGGGTATATTTACTAAAGCTAGAATTTAATTGATTTCAATTTGAGCTTAATCAATGTTGGTCTTCTAGGACTAAAATACACATTTACAAACATTTAAAAAATGGATATAAAAATATACTGTTATCTGTGTTTTAGATCTGAAAGCCAAACATTTATTAAGATACATCTTATTTGATCTAGACTCGATGGAAATTGATTAAAATAGACCTTTAATACATATACCCCAAGCCTCAGCCTATACTTCCACAGTAATGCTTTCTGCTAATGTTAGCTGTGTCACGATCCGAGTACTGAAGCCATGTACCTTATCAGCTAAGTGCCTGCGCAGGCTGAGCTTGCGTTATAGGTCCCGGCGCTGCCGGCATCCTGTGAGCTGTGCGCCTCTCTCCCTGTCCGCCGCCATTGCTCCTGGCCACAAGCATGGCGGATACAAACATACTTTCCCGCCTTAGCCTGACATGGGGGCTGTCATGTTTTCTTGGTCACATGTCTGCCTCAGCCAATGCTAGCCTGGTTTGATCTCCCAGGATACCTGCCCAGCCAATCACGGTTACCCTGTGGGTATAAGTATCCTGGGAGCTCTCACTCCAGTGCTAGTGCTTCATTTGTCTTTTCCTACATGCAAGTGCAAGTGTACCTGCTGGTGTTGTTTCTCTCTCTACTGCATACCCTCTCCAGGTGTTCCAGTTCCAGGACCATCCAGGCTCACCTGTGTCTGTGATCTGCCAGGCGTTCCATCGCCTGTGCCATTCCGGGTTCACCTGTGATCTGCAGCTGCAGCTATACTCACCTGCCGGTCCCAGCCTAGCTCCCATAGTCAGCCGATGTTCCGGCATCGATGCTAATCCGATATTCCGGTTATGAATCTGCTTTCTCCATCCGTTCCATCCGGATCCCACAGTCTTCATCTCACCTCTGCATTCCTGGTCCGATACTCCGGATAACCTCACTCCATCTCCATCCGATGTTCCACCATCGAATCCATATCGGTGTAAGTAGTTCTGTTTCACCATACCAGTGACTGCCATTGCCATTCCATCGCTTTGCAAACTGCTTGTACCATCACCATTCAATAAACCTGTTGTATTTTACCTACTGCCTGATCCTTCCTCTGGGTGCACTGTCGTGCTCATATGTACAAGGGTCTTCTCAAGCCCGCCAGGTTCCAGTACCTATCCAGACCCCCACCAGAGGTCTTAGTCACGCCTACTCAGACCCCTGGTGTGACAAGCTGCAGTTTAGCAACTTCAACCAATGCAATAAGAACATTCAAACACACAGGAGTCACATAAGTAAAGGCTGTGACCACCATCATGCTTCACTGTAGGGATGATATAGGCCTGTTGATGAGCGGTGCCTGGTTTCCTCCAAACATGAAGCCTGTCATTCACGTCAAAGAGTTACATTTTTGGCTCATCAGACCAGGGATTTTTTTTCTCATGGTCTGAGTCCTTCAGGTGCATTTTGGCTGCCATGTGCTTTTTACTAAGGAGTTGCTTCCAACCAGCCACTCTATGTGTGGGGATAAGATACCCTTAGCACCCATAGAGGGTGGGACAGCAGCACAGAGGGATTTCCAGTGTTGTGCAATAGTGGCTCTGGTGGAATATGGCCTAATACATATAGAGCAGACTTAGGTACTACGCTGAGGTACCATTGTAACAGAGCCACAGGGGAATCTGGGGATAATGTAAAACCTCAAACATCATATTAGAATCAGAATCACTTTATTGGCCATGTATACTCTCATATACTAGGATATTTTTGTGGATACAGTGCAGCTTCAAGCATGGTACAAAAGGGATAACAGGACATACATACATTGCATCAGTTGCGCATACAAATGACAATTCACATGTTATGATTTGCATGGTTAGATAGATCAGTTAGGTGTTTAGATTAGCAGTATCTTAGAGTACATTGTTCAATAGCTGAATAGCTATCGGGAAGAAGCCAAAATGTATAAAGGATATACACTTTAAGCCAGAAAGGCTGTAAAATGGAGCAGCCCCAAAAGACATGGAAAATGGTACTTTCGTAACTGCAGAGGAGGCCAAAAGTTTCATATTGGAAAATTCCCCCCAAAATAATAAATAACTAAATTGTATTTATGCCATCCTTCGGTTCAGTGGTGAGTGACCGGAATCACTTCTGTTTTTCCTGAAATTTTATGATTGGAAGTCACAAGCACTGGGTATGCCTGGAACATTAACTATACATAATATAGATAGGTACTGGAGAAGGCATGCTCCATAATAGAGATTTGTTTTCTAGGGTGAGATTTTAATGTTTGGACCATGAGTAAGATTTCGAGGGCAATAGGGTTAATGCAATATAGTCCTTTGCGTGAACTTTAGTGCCTATTCCTTTTTTTAACTTACTACTTTCCGCAACAAACTGTTTTTATTTTATTAGTTGGAAGGGTACATTTACTTTCCAAAATAATCTAGAAATCATATCCAAATAAACCATGGAATAGCTTAAGAAAATGAAGTTCCAAGTCTTGCAATGGTTTGATCAGAGCCCAGACTGCAATCACTTTGAAAACCTGTGAAATGACCTGAAGAGAGTTGCGTGGAGATCACATTGCGATCTGATGGACCATGAACTTTCTCTGCATGGAAGAGGGGATAAAAATGCAAAGTAATAGTGTGTGAAGTTGATAGAGACTTAAAAAAACACCTTACTGCTATATAAGAAAGAAAACTTAAAGGATGCTTCTAGAAATGTTTAGTTTAGGCATACAGTATGTACCGAGTATTGTTAGAATTTTATTTTCCCTTTTTTATTAAGAATCTAGTATTTCTTTTTTGCTTGAAATTTAGGAGGAAAATAAACCCGATTTATCTTGAATTCAGCATTTACAGCACAAAGTGGCTAATTCTGTAGCTCACACAGCAGCACGAAAATTGAAATCAGGCGATTTTTGCCATTCTGGGCATGCGCAGCGCCCACAGGGGACACAAGAAATCTGTAATAGTGACCGCATCCTTCCTCGGTTGATGGGCAACAGGATGACCTCACGGCATTGGGAGGGGGTGGCCTGCACAACGCAGGCATGTCCGGACCATTTTCAGGGTGGCTACATGACGTCACACACAGTCTCTGCGACCTCAATGGCTGCAATTGAATAGCTGTGAGGCACTTTGCATGATGGACAGCATTGCATTATGATGGGCAGCCCCAAGCTTTTGCTATTTTTAGAAAAACTGCAACTGTTGCTGAAGCAGGCCTTAAATCTGCAAGTTCAATATGTATAAATTAGAATTCCACTGCAACTCCACAAATACAAATAATAAAAGTTAAATATAAACATATTATTTTGGTGGCCAAGACTTCATGGCTCAGCATAAATGTGTTTTGAATGTAGTATTGTAACTTTCCCATATAAGGAATTTGAATTGCAGTCTTCACTTTCATGACTTAGAAATGTGCCATTTGGTTCCTCTCAGCACTCTATGGGACTTGTTGGCTATATCAAATAAATACTCATCTCAACATTTTCTGGCTACTATACTTAGCCTGCACTGACTATTACCCAAATATTTGAGGTTACTTTGAATAGTATTTTGAATTTCAGAGTTTTCAGTGGATGGTTATTGTTTCTATTTGTGTATCGAGTTTATTAAGAAACTATGTGCCAAATTATGAAAGCATTTATCCTCTGATGTTGTATAACATTATGGTAGATTGCCACACAATTTCAAACCACACGCAACATATAAATACACACATACAATAACAGTAATGGCAGTATCATGCATACAGTATTAATACAATATTACCAGATTATGGAAATCTATGTCATTCTTGACGTTTACTGATCTGTTAATTGTGATTCTCAAATGCAAATTGTTCATATTGTCCAGCAGCTATGTCAATAGTTTTCTATAAAGAAGAAGGATCTTATATCTTTCGGGACACCCCAATACACAGGTCACATGTATTGCACTTAAGTAACATTGAAATACAGCACAGGGCAAATTCAATTGTTAACTTAAATTGCTGTCCTTGGAAATTGCTTTTTGAGATAACGCACTCCCTTCTGTAGGTGAAATCCAATTTAAAAGTAATATAGAAGTTCTATAACCAGTGGTGCAAGTGTGCTGGTATGACATACCTTTAAGAAATATGTTGCTGGTGCCCTGTACCAGCGTGCCTCATACTGCTGGCCGGCAGGTATAAACACTGTCTATGACACGGACAACACCATCTGCGGAAACACATACTGAGATCTCGGAACAGCATACAATGAGGGAGGAACCCGGAGGTCTGGCCAGCATGCATCAGTTGCCTGTACTGGGACATAGGCCCACGGTCCAGAAGGCACCGCAAGCAGCCCTGGGACCACTGGGCAGCCCTGTTTTCTAGTGGCACTCCTGATCACCATAGGTGCGTACCTCCAGCATGGTTCCGGACACAGCACATACATTTAATTCTTACCAGATGGGAGAGGTAAATTCATATATAATGAAAAACCCTGATGGACAAAGTAGGAGATCAGTTGGAGCCCAGGAAATCTATCCATTATAGTTACACCACTTCAACATGACATTCCTTGCTGCATTTACTCATACCAATAGCATAGAGGGGCATGACTCATGTAAGGAGAACTACTTCTTTCTATTGAACTTCATTCAATGAATGTATTTGTTTTGTTTTATGTTATGAGAGATCCTACAAGATCAGGAGCCTGCTTCATGCGGATTTAAATCATTGTTCCGAAGATGGAACATTGAAACCAGTTGGACATTTGTCATCATGCACCTGTTATATATTGGTATTTTAAAAAAACGGTACTTATATGTTAGTTGACGCCCACTATAGTAAGTACGCTCATACCCCCACTATCCATGTCGGCATGGAGTTGATTTTATATAGTGTGGCGAGCACAGTGAGCCACCGAGCCCGAAGCGCGGTGAGCGTAGCGAGCCCCGCGAGGGGACGTGTAAAACTAAGAAAATAGCTTAGTGGGCGCCCAACTAACATATAAGTACCAACAAATGTTCCAGCCTATCCAGAGGAAGTGCCTATTCTACAGAGAGGGCCAGATTCTCTAAGCTTCAAAAGTGAGAAAATAGAGAGTGATAAACAGCCAACCAATCAGCTCCTGCTTGACATTTTTCAAACACAGTATGTGACATGGCAGGTAGGAACTGATTAGCTGGCTGTTTATCACTCTCTATTTTATCACTTTTGAAGCTTAGATAATCTAGCCCAGAGTCTGTCATTGCCAAAGAGTAAGCTACCAGAGGTACCAAAGGGGTCAAGGTTCAGTTCAGGTCAAGCACAGAGGAACAAAGGGAGTTCAGGTCCATCTGACAGTTACAGTAAGAGTCCAAGTCCAGACCAAAGAGTTCTGATCCAACCTGAAGGAACAGAACAAAAAGCCTGGTCCCCAGAGGAGAGCAGTGGCAGCTCCAGAGGAAGGCATTCAGCACATTTCAAAATTCAAATAGGGGAGCCCCATCAACTGCCAGTAAAATGGCAGTTGGTGTGGCTCCTCTATTTTAATTTTCAACTGTGCTGCAGCCCCACCTCAAGCCGCCACTGGAGGACAGTCCAACCAGGTCCTGAAATTCATCAAAAATGGTTAGTGTCTGTAACAAATGGGACTAAAAGCTACTAGTACGCAGCTTGATTGAGCTAAAGGGCACCAGGACTACTGCACTTAGCATCTATACATGTTTAGGGAACAGTATTCCTTGGTGTTAGTGCATTACCAATTATAGCACATGTTCTTTCTACTACCCATCATCATCATCTTCCTACTCAGACTACATACTCCTTCACAGTAAAAATAATTTTCTTTATCTTTGACATCTTTTCTTCTATCATAATTGTGTAATCTATGCAAAGCCCATATACACTAAGTGAGATCTCAACAATACTGTGGTTCCGGCATCAGCAAGTGCATACACACTTGCCGATGCTGGAGAGAAAAGAAAGTGATGGTGGGGGGGAGCAACAGTGGAATTGCCAGTGCTTTGTTGTACAAACCTTGCATGCTGTCCTCTATCCTGCTCCTGGTTGTCTAAAAACTGCTGTGCTAATTTCATCCATAGCACCAAGTGGCTTCAACAGCTATCTTGAGTAGCTGCAACGCTGCTGTCATTAGTCCATCCCGGTGTTCTCAGGCAGCTGTCTGTTAGGCGCCGTGGGAGCGCTTCTGGAAGGACAGAGCGGCATGTACGCTTAGCCGCCTGTCCTTCCGGCTCTGACGTCCGGTTGCCTAGCAACCAGGGACGCCGGAGGACGCAGCGTCGGAGCGTGACGCCCGTCCTCCCTCCTCACGTCCCTCAGCGCCTGAGACGCGGCAGCGCCGTTGCTTAGCAACGGCAGACGCTGCTCGGCAGAGAGGAAAAGCCGCGAAATTCAACAGGCCGCAGGTGTCGGAAAGGACTCGTTATGACAGGCGGGACTCAGGCCTCCATTCTCATTGGCTCCTAGCCTTCTTATCTAGGAAGCCAGCCCTGCAGTCCTCGCCGGTGATAGCTCCTGTTTGGACCTATCTGTCTGCTGCTCTCCGGTCCGTTTCCCTGCTGTTCCCAGCGGCTCCTTCGTGGTCCCCTCTTCCATTGGTTCCTCCTGTGTCGTGAGTTGCCCCTTTGGGGTAGTTTCATTCACACCTTCTTTATTGTCATTACCTTACTCATTACCTGTGTTCTCTGTCTGCCGCATTGGCAGGTTATTTATGCTGGGAAGGTCCATTGCTTCCCACTCATTCTCTCCCCTTGTCTCCCAGTTTTTCTGGGGTTTTCCAGTCCCTCCTGCTCTTTGTATACTTTGATATTGTGTCTTATATTTTGTATGGTTCCCTGGGCGACGGTTGTCGCGGGTTGTGGCGACCAGGTCGCGGGCGCTTAGTTGCGTTAGCCAGGGCCCGGCAAGTCGCCGTTTGTTAATTTCAGTTAGGCCCCTCAGTCAGCTTTCCTCTTGACCGTACCCTAGGGGGGTCCCCGGCTCCTTGTCCTCTCATAACACCTGGCTGCACCGGAGCTTGGGTGGGCTTAACCTACCCATTCAAACGTGGCGGCTACAGGCGAAGCCTAGTAACACCTGCAGGAGTCGGTCACCCAGCCTGGGGGGTACAACAGAGGTAGTATAGGGTTTGGCCGTGGCTGTCCTAAACAGCAGTCCCGGCGGTGGGGTCACACCCGAAACCTAACACTGTCCTGCAGTGCAAAACTGTTCATCAGCTAATTCCAGTAACCTGCACTGTACTGTTTCTCATTGGGGATATGGTCGCTAGGTCGACATGCATTGACGCCATACACTTTGACGATGTCCATGTTGACTATGTCAACATTCAGGACAGAAAACAGGGAAAACTCATGTCAACCTAATGTTTGTGTCGACCTTCGAACCTATTTCAGATGTCGACCTAAATAGGGTCGACCCAATGACCCATACCAACTTATTGGTTAACGGTCTCCAGCCATACAAGCCTGCTCACTATTATCCAGATAACCTGCACCTCTGCTCATCTGTCAATCCCGGAAACCTGCACTGCACCTCTGCCCTTTTGTTCAATGCCAGTACCCTGCCCTGAAGACATTGAAACTATGAAAGAACACATATGGAATTATGTTGTAAACAAAAAGTGTTAAACAAATCAAAATATGTTTTACATTTTAGATTCCTCAAAGTAGCCCCCTTTTGCTTGGATGACAGCTTTGCACACTCTTGGCGTTCTCTCAATCAGCTTCATGGGTTAGTCTCCCGGAATGGTTTTCCAAGAGTCTTGAAGGAGTTCCCAGAGGCACTGAGCACTTGGCTTCTTTTCCTTCACTCTGGGGTCCAACTCATTCCAGACCATCTCAATTGGGTTGATTGGGTGATTGTGGAGGCCAAGTCATCAGACACAGCACTCCATTACTTTCCTTCTTGGCCAAGAAGCCCTTACATGGCCTGGAGTGTGTTTAGGGTCACAGTAAGTTCAAACCAGATGGGATGGCATGGCACTGCAGAATGCTTTGGTAGCCATGCTGGTTAAGTGTGCCTTGAATTTTGAATAAATCCCCAACATTGTCACCAGAAAAGCACCCTCACGTCATCACACTTCTTCCTCCATTCTTAATAGTGGAAACCACACATGCAGAAAGTAACTCTTGGTCTTCCTTTCATTTCCTTTCCTGGGGCAGCCCTCATGAGAGCCAGTTTTATCATAATGTTTGATGGTTTTTGCAACTGCAATTAAGGAAACATTCAAAGTTCTTGAAGTTTTTCATATCGACTGACCTTCATGCCTTAAAATAATGATGGACTCTCATTTCTACTGAGTTTAGTAGTTTGTGCCATAAAATGGATTACAACAGTAGTCAAATAGGCGTGTCCACTGTGTACTAATCCTACCTATGGCACAACACAACGGTTGGTCTCAAACACGTTAAGAAGGCAAGTGACTGGTTCTGTAGCTCCACCCATGTCCCCATAAAATGCAGCCTACAAGCCGTTTAAGCCAAAACAGCAGGTAGAATGAGCCAGCCCAAAAAAGGTGGCGATGGACTGGCCACCAGGCAACCCAATCCGTCCCTGCATTACCTTCGCTATAAGTATTTACTAGATATATATCTATTAAGAAGGCGTAAATCATGCACTCTCTAATGGTTGGTCAAACCTTTGAGGGGGCACAACACCTCTGGAGACCAGCAACACCCCTTAATATGGGTAGAACTTGTGGGTGGTAATTCCAGGTGCAAAATATAGTTTGGGCCCCCTTCCTCCACCCCAACCCAAGTTCACAATATGCAACAAAGCAGTGGTGATACAGAGAGGCAGAGTGTGACAGCGAAAAATAGTGGGTAACAGGAAGAGGGTGACAGTTGCAGCAGTGGGCCCTTGAGTCCCCAGAGCCCCCAGTGCACTGCACCTGCTACACCAATGGTAGTTCCACCTCTGCTTACCACTGCATTCAGAACTGAACAGATGTACCCTCCCATCTGCCTATTTCAATAGTGCAACAGCAACCCATTCAAAAGTACTGTAAATGACACAGCTGTGCATTGGCTTATAATAACACTTTTTCATGCAGTCACTTTGGGAGAAGTGTTCTATGCATGCACTCAGTATTAGCAGCTGATGCAGCACTTACTGTACACGATTCACATGAACATGATACAATAAATTCACTCTAAGGCTAGCACTACACCACTATATCACACTAAAACACTGGATAGTAACATACTACTCCACTACTACTCCAGGTATTTTGAGCCTATAAAATCTTTATGTAGGTGAAGTTATCTTAAATTGCCATGTATTAAATCATTTAGCTGATCTGGAGTTTTTAAGTTGTCAGACCTCTGTATCTGTAAGAGGAACTCTATTTTCACTCCTACAACAGTGAGAGATTAGCAGCTTGAAATCACTTTGACAGTCTCTGTTACTCTATTGCATACCACAGGGAATTTTAATTCCAACCTGTGAAATTGTAATTGCTTCTCAAGAAGTACAGGAGGATTGTGGGTAATGGCTACAGCCAAGCTCAATGTCAGAGTTGCCAGTTGCTGCCACATCACATATTACTTTCTGTTATTCAGGAAATCACTCTCGCTTTCTTCACGTGGAGCTGAACTGAGAAGTAAAACTAAATTAACGCAGGCTGTCAAATATTCAGAGATGTGCAGACAGGGATGTGACAAAGGTGCGGCTCTTCAAAAGGTACATGCCCACCCCCCTCTTACCATTAATCTAAAGCTCAACCACTCTTTTCCCATTTTAATTTTGCAGTATAATTGTCATTTCCGAGGTGCTGTTTACAAAATACAATGGATGGAATTAAATGAGCAATTTCGGCATTCAGACTGAACAGCATAAATATGCGCACACACAGAACTTTACACCATGCCGATGAGCACACCCCAGGCTAAGTAACATACAGACGAGCACATACAAAACTGAAAAACATATAACAAAGCTCTTAACAGACGACACAGAATATAAGCAAGCAAATAAACATACACGACAAAGGTGTTGATGTATCAAGCAGTGTAAAGAGTGTAGTAGTGGAACAATGGGGCAGTTGCCCATAGCAACATGAGCTTCGGGGAAGCATTATTCAGGTATGCTCTATAAAGTAATAGGTAGGCCTATCTGCTTATTGGTTGATAAAGACAACTTCTCCACTACTTGATACATCAACCGCTAGGGGGCCTATTCACTATCACTTGCGGTAGTATCTGCATGTTTTTTGTAATGGACCCATTTATTATTAGGGGACCGATGGGGCTGCTTAGTAATCAGTAAACTCCAAAACGAATACGTTTTGGAATTTTACTGCAGGATCTAATACCATCTTCAAATGGCTTACTCCTAACTTTGGATACCCTGACCACCAACACACGAGACCTTTGGCCATGTGTATGCGTTAACGTGTGTCATGCATGAGCTGGATAGGCTCCACGAAGTAACACTGACACTTCTACTTCAGTATCAATGCCAGGAATTAAGGGGATAGCACTGAAGCCATACTGAATTGCTCCGGTAATTAAGTATCAACTGCAGCAACTCTCGGGAAGTTGGATACTTCACTATTGGAGGCCATCATTTGCACTGATAGATCATCATCTATATCCATTTATTACTAAAATCTGTCTGACAACAGCGAAATACACAGATAACTTGGTAAAACTGTCCCAAAGTGGTGAGTTACTTCATCGTGTCAGTTCAAGGGATAGTCTGCATACTGTATATGTCCTAGCTAGACGCTTCATACATGCACAGTAGGAATAAAAGCCACAAATTAAAAACTAGAAGAAATATTACAATAATAATAATGTCTGATGTGAAAAAATGCATGATTTAAATACAGCAAATTTTTTAAAGAGATGAACACTCTGAGATGGCAATTACAGCACAAGGACGGCTGAGGTACTGCGGCTGGGCCAATCCTGGTTTCTCCAGTGCTTTGCATGAAGGGTCTTTTGCCGATGTTGCCCAGTAAAACTATAGTATATGCAGGTGACGGCACTGCAATGTTCCGCAGCAAGCTCTTTAAAAATGGAAATATTCATTTAGATTGGCTCAGACTTTACATGCTGTGTGCCAGATGTAACAAGCTTCAAAAAGTGGTAAAATTGAGAGTGATAAAAAACCAGCCAATCAGCAGTCATTTTCCTAAGCCAGCCTGTAACATGGCAGTTAGGGGCAGATTAGCTGGTTGTTAATCACTCTCCATTTTACCACTTTTTGAAGCTGGATACTTCTGCTCCTTTAACGTAACATCGGCCGGAGTAAGAACTGCATGATTTTGTACACTGAGCTGTTGCCATACTTGGTTGATTAAATATTTGCATGGACAAGCAGGATACAGATGTTATTATTGTAAGCAATTATTTACAGCTGGCTTTCCAAAAATTGGCTATCGGGGCAATGGAAGCCCTGTGCTGAGCGATGTGCTTAAACACATGATGCATCAGCAATGTGTGCTGAGTGATCTATGTGGACCACTGTTCTCTGATGAGAACACTGCCGAGCTGAAAAGATTGTGACTGCATGCAGCCAAAATCTAGTCAGGCAATCGTGACATGTGGGATGTTGCTGGGCTGTATACACACACTGAGCAATCCGTGCTTCAGTTCTAGGAAATCTAGTCAATTTGAATGAAGATAATAAATATCCATTACTTGCTTTCAAGATGCCTGATTTTCCTGTGACTACCAGAAAAGCACGATTGCTTAATTCTGATTGTCCTGGCTTGAGCCCACTTTCACCAATCTCGTGCTCTACTCATTACCAAAGCAGAAATAGTCCATAAGTGACCAGTGTGGAAATAAGCCATCACCTTCCAGGAGGTGCCGAAACAATGTGTCTATAGATTTACCCAGAAGCCTGGTGGTACCAGCAAATGAATCCCATGCGATGCAAAAGGAGATAATAACAAGTTAATACTGAAGCTACAACACTAGTTTGCTGGAATCTACGATCTGCAAAATCTCTTTGATCTAAGGAATAGGATGGCTACCTAGCAACCATTGGTGGGTTAGGGTGCACCCTGCTTCCCACAGCCAGAAGAGCAGGGAGTTTAGAAGCGGGAGTGTGACTATTGTGCACAACAGGTCACATGCACCTTCTGTATATAAGGCTAAGCCCCGCCCCCTGTGGTCAGATTTGACAGAACTTATAGATGGCATCCCTAAGGTGGTACAAGAGAGAAATAAGTAGGAAAATAAATGTTCCTCATTTCTTGAAGTATACTAAGAAAGGACTCAAGAACATTGTATGCCAAAGGAAAATGTTAACTAAAACATTTATAACAAACATAAATCAGATCTGAGAAACTCTATTGGAAGGAGTAAGAATGAAAACTGGGTTGGACTAGGAACTAACAACTGAAATAATTGCCATGGTGTACTGTAGCCGGGCATGTAATAAACTGAGGCAGTGAGTATATCAGAGAGGAGGAAAGAATTAATTTCAAGATGACCAATGTGCAGCATGCAATAAAGGCTGTAATGGTAAGCCTCTAGCAGCCATTGAAGTAACTTGAGTCACCGTGAAGGGGATGGCCTATGAAGTGAAGTATCTACTCCATAACTCAGCATGTTGGAAACTATCCACTCCCTGGCTATGAAAGGTCAGGCAGGATGAAAAATATTCTGGCATGTGAGAGAAGTTTAACGTCACTACTCACAGGTACCATGTGGTATAAGTGGATTGACAATTGACTATACAAAGATCAGAATCTGAATGATCTATGACCTTATCACATTCCACCAGAGGAGTTTATATGGAACTTGTTTTCATGTCCCCGTAATATAGTACGGAAACCCATTGGGGTGTTTCAAGCTTAGTGGTAAGAAAGTCCAGAGTTAAGCTAGGCTCAGAAATAGGGGGCCTGAATAAGATGGGCTAGAGGACTTATACTATTTCTGTTGTATATGTCCATTGTTTTTATAAGACAAGTCCTACTAAATCTGCTTTTTTTTTTAATTATTATATGATATTTGGTTTAGTTATATTATTATTATATACACCTTAGTTAATTTAAACTGTTTAATCAATTTCTAATTAACAATACAGAGGTATACGACACCATTGGTCACTAAACACCTATCCATGCTCATATTTTTTTTTAAGAAATCTACCACTAATGCTGAATTATGGGATAGCCGACACACTTTATAAATAAGGCAGTTTACATATACACCTTTTTTACTGTTTTTTATTGTGTGGAATAATTAATTATCTATCTCCTTGCCTAACTTTCCTCATCTCTAAATAAATATTTATTTTATTTATCTATTTATTTACAGTTTCTTATATAGCGCAGCATATTCCGTTGCGCTTTACAATTGGAAACAATGATAATCAGTGAAACATATATATACATATATACATATAGATAGGGGGAGCGATTCGGCACTCTATCCTCCAATAATCACCAGACCCCGGGTGCACGAGACAAATATGTCAAAATAGGAAGGAAGACTCGTCACTCCAAGGGGATTTTTCAATGAATATATTGAAGCAAAAGATACAAATATCAGGTACACAAGTACAGGTAGCCGACGTTTCAATACATAAGTATTGTTATCAAGGCGCCATGTGCCCTGTTCAACTGGACAACGATAAATAAAAACGTATTTATCGTTGTCCAGTTGAACAGGGCACATGGCGCCTTGATAACAATACTTATGTATTGAAACGTCGGCTACCTGTACTTGTGTACCACATATATACATATATATATATATATATATATATATATATATATATACATACATACATAGTTCGAGGGAAGACCGCACTCGCACTCACCCAATGCAACTTGGGGTGCCTTACAAGAGGTGCATTAGAGCATGCACCCAAATATAGTCCAGAGTTCCCACACTGATCCGTGTAGGATGTAAGGCACTCGCCGGAATAACGAGTATCCAAACTCTATTATAAATTCATCAAGTTTTTGGTTTTTATTCCAGTCATAGGATTGTGCTGCGATAATCACTATCCATACGCCCCAAAAACGTTTCGGTCCCTGCCTTGGACCTTTGTCAAGGAGCTTGGTATAGAAGATTAGTCAGCGTAGTTAAATGGAGAAAGAACCTCTAGGATGAGGAATCAGCACTGATTCCTCATCCTAGAGGTTCTTTCTGACCTGAGCGTTCCGGCGACGGAGGACGTGCGGGAGTGCGGTGGGGAGGAGACATGCCGGTAAGTTATGTTTAAATTCACTTTGTTTGCACTTGGCTTGTTATCCTGACGAAGGAGCCACGAGCTCCGAAACGTAGATCAAAGGCTTCACTGCTACACGTTTTTTGGGGAACCCCTATATATATATACCGAAGATAGTAAGCAGAAGTCACTCTAAGATTTTTAAACTGCACGGCGGCAGTAATCAATAAGAAGGCAAAAGACACAAGAGTAATGCAAATCGACGTTTCGGGCGGGTCTTGATAAAGGGTTACCCGCCCGAAACGTCGATTTGCACTACTCTTGTGTCTTTTGCCTTCTTATTGATTACTGCCGCCGTGCAGTTTAAAAATCTTAGAGTGACTTCTGCTTACTATCTTCGATATATATATATATATATATATATATATATATATATATATATATATATATATAGGGGTTCCCCAACCTGCGCACAAAGATGAAAGGAGCAGCACCTCTAAAGGATCCTCTGTTAGAAAGAATCCGGAAATAGGTATGAAAGGAAAAGGTTTCAGAGGGTGCTATATAATGATATATTTATTTTGACAATACTCAATGTCAAATTTAGACAACATAAAAATACTTTAAAACATGACATAAAAGACACATATATGTGTATTGCCTGAGTAAAGAGTTTTGGTTGTTACGTAGACACTTCAATTTTTTCACATGAACACTCCTTTGACAGATTGTTAGTCGCTGTTAGTACTATTCTTTGACTGTTTGTTAATAGGAGTTTAGTCGGTTAGGATGTAGAGCCCAACGCGTTTCGTCCATATGACTTCCGCAGGGGCAAAAGCAAACCGATACTCGAATCTTGAATAGGGTGTATACCAAACCAGTATTCCAGAATCTCACAAATCAGGAGAAAACAGCCGTGAAATAGAGTACTTCTATGAAGATAGTTAGCTCAAAATGAGCTAAAAATATATGGCCTTTAGTCCAGCCAACAACCATATATAAATGATGTGTCTCAGTTGGATCCCAAAGCTGAAGTGAGTATATATATATATATATATATATATACATATTTATGTATATATGTACACACACACTTCACATACAATGTATCCGAAATGTATTCACTGGGCTCCACTTTTTCCATATTTGTTATGTTACAGTCTTATTCCAAAATTCAATAAATTCATATTTTCACTCAAAATACTACACACAATACACCATAATGACCACGTGAAAAAAGTTTGTGGGAGATTTTTATTAAAAGCTCAAAATTGACCGAAGGTGCATCCTGTTTCCACTGATCATCCTTGAGATGTTCCTACAGCTTAATTGGAGTCCACCTGTGGTAAATTCAGTTGATTTAACATGATTTGGAAAGGCACGCACCTGTCTATATAAAGGTCCCATACTTGACAGTGCATGTCATAGCACAAGCCAAGCATGAAGCAATTGCCTGTAAACCTCCAAGACAGGATTATATCAAGGCACAAATCTGGGGAAGGGTACAGAAAACTATATGCTGCTGTGAAGGTTTCAATGTCCTATTGAGCAGAGTGGCCTCCATCATCCATAAATGGAAGAAGTTAGGAACCACCAATACTCTTCCAAGAGATAGCCGGCCATCTAAACGGAGCGATAAGGGGAAAAGGGCCTTAGTTAGGGAGGAAACCAAGTTTCTCTGTCAGAGCTACAGCATTCATCTGTGGAGAGAGGAGAACCTCGTAAATGTGGGGACACAAGTGCGAAAATAAGGATCAAATATGGTTTGAGGTAACATGTTTAAAAAAGGGGCAGACTAGATGGGCCAAGTGGTTCTTATCTGCCGTCAAATTCTATGTTTCTATGTATATTTCTAGAAGGACAACCATCTCTGCAGCAATCCACCAATAGGCCTGTATGGTAAGGTGGTAAAAAATACATGGCAGCATGTATGTAGTAAGTAAAAATGCACTTAAATGCAGAGTGTCAAATGTTTGGAGGAAACCAGGCACTGCTCATATCCAGGACAATACCATCCCTACAGTGAAGCATGGTGGTAGATGTTTTTCAGCAGCAGGAACTGGGAAATGAGAAAGGATAGAGGGAAAGATGAACGTAACAGAGACATCCTGGATAAAACCTGATCCAGAGCACTCTTGACCTCAGACTGAGGCGGCGATTCATCTTTCAGCAGGACAACGACCCTAAGCACACAGCAAAGATATCAAAGGAGTGGCTTCAGGACAACTCTGAATGTCCTTGAGTGGCCTAATCAGAACCCAGACTTAAATCCGATTGAACATCTCTAGAGAGATTTGAAAATTGCTGTGCAGCAACGCTTTCCGTGCTAAAGAGAAAAATGGGCGAAACTGCCCAAAAATAGGTGTGTCAAGCTTGTGGTATCATATTCAAAAATACTTGAAGCTATAATTGCTGCCAAAGGCGCATTAACAAAGTATTGCGCAAAGGCTGTGAATACTTATGTACATGTGATTTAATTATATATATATATATATATATATATATATATATATAAAAAAAAAAAATTTTACATTGTCATTATGGTGTATTGTGTGTAGAATTTTGAGGGGGAAAAAAATATTTATTCCATTGTGGAATAATGCTGTAAAATAACAAAATGTGGAAAAAGTGAAGCACTGTGAATACTTTCCGGATGCACTTTATATACTTAAACTGGACACCACTTTGTCCCTATACTAAATGATCAGAACTATTGTTATAAACACACAATAAAATACTTGTCGGCTGACCAAACCTGAAAGAGGCATTCCTGGCAAACATTCCTAGTGTGAAAGTGTTTTGCATTATGTAGCGAAACAAAGGAAATGTCACACAAGTCTGTGACTTCAAATAAAAGCACATAAAAACATAGTATAGGAGGAAATTTGTATAATACAGTGTACCGTTTTCAGTTTAATATCAAACATTCCAATTATTATATCAATGAACAAAATACTTCTGAGTAATGTAATGCATTTTCAAAACACCAGCACCATAGAAGCGGTTGCGGTCCACAGACTTTAATTATCCGAAGGAAATAGGAGTGCACATCGCTGCTTCCTGTCGAATATGAAATGGTGCACAATTATCCAATCACATTGCCTTGTATACAATGCAGTCAGACAAACTGAAGGGTAACTCATGCACAGCAGGAGATGCCACATCTAAATGAGGAGAAATTAATCAGCATTTGTGTTTTCTGCTTTTAAGTGGCATATAAACAGGAGCGTTTTCCTTCATCTATCACTTAGCGGGAAATTCTGAAAATATGGCTTTGTGTAATCATGCTAATGTAGATTAGAAGAACACCTCAGACAGACTTTTTTTTCTAGATTTTTATTTCCACAAAACACGTTTTAACAACTTCCATTTTCCAGCCTAGTAACAAAAATATTTGTTGCGATCAAGCACAATGGGTGTGTTAATAAAAAAATTGCAATTGGACAGATCAAATAACCTCATAGTAAGCAGATCTTCACTTTCTTTAGTCTTTATACTTACACTAAATTGATTCAATTGGTTGCTATGGGTTACAGTAAACCGCTGGTCTTTGCACCTTTACCCCTTACAAGGTGTGATAACTAGCAACACTGAAAATGCCACTTAAAATATATATATATAAAAACAACAAAAAAGTAAAAGCAGGAGAATGTGAATATCAGAAAAGTCACAGCTTTGAGAATAAAAAAAATATTTTTGACATTTCTGTAATTAAACATTGTTTTGAAAGTCCACCACCACAGTAAGAGTTGGGACAAATATGTGATGCTTCTGAACAGTTTGTTCTCACACATATTACTTTACATTACTTGGGTAACAGGTTTGTCATTGAAGTATTTGGCCAGTTGCTTAAAATGCAGAAATCAGTATAATTAGAACTTTTTTTTTACAATTTCATTCAATTCCCAAAAAGATCTTGCTTTTAAACAGCATATTTATAATTTGATTAAACTAGCTGTGCAGAATTGGGAATTGAACAAGTCAACAGTACATTTCTCCACGTAAAACCAAATAAAAATGTTCATCAGTTACAGCTACTTTTAGATTGGCGGGCATACCTGCCTACACTCTTGAAACAGCTGAGAGGCTCCTCCATCTTATTGCACTCCCGCGCCCCAGAAAGCATAGCAAGCCTTCCACACAAACCAACCCCCCCCCCCCCCCCCCCCCGTCCCCACCGTGTCCCCCCTCCTCCTCTGGCAGTGAAGATGAGGACTTGGCCCTGGTCATACAGTGACAGGACCAACCTGCTGGATTTGTATGTAAATGGCCCCACATTGCAATTTGAATACAATAACACTAACCAGTGTACCTTGATGGACAATAAAAGGTGTTTTTAAAGACAGAAATGTGTTATAAATGTAAAGCTGTAGCTATATTCTGAGTACTATATTCTAGTCATTTCCTGTTGTTAGTTGAAAGAAGAATAAGATCTGCATATGAAGCATTCTGTTCAAATGATATCTAAATAAATCCAGGGGGGGGGGAAAGAAAACTGACAACACATAGGGGCAGATGTATTAAGCCTTAACAAGAGATAAATGCAAGGGTGATAAAGAGAGATAAACATCCAGCCAATCAGCTCCTTACTGACTTTTTTCAAACACAGCCTGTAACATGGCAGTTGGGATGTGATTGGCTGGACGTTTATCTCTCTTTATCACCCTTGCATTTATTTCTTGTTAAGGCTTAATACATCTGCCCCATAATACTGTACTGTAGCTTACTGATGAATTCAATTCTCCTGTTAATTCTTAAATAGCAACATTTTAATTTCCTAAGACTGCATTGTCAAATAACTTTAACCCTATAAACGCAATAAGGACAGCTAGCACAGCTACACTGTAGAGCACCACCCTTTCTCTTCTCTCTCCCCGGGTTGCTGCTAGGACGGCCTGGTCATGTGCTTCTGTGGGTCTCCCACTGGCGCAGGCACCATTCCTCTGTAAGGTTTTGGACTCCTGCAGAGTAAAAATTATCAGCATGTTATAAGCTTGCAAATGGACATATTGAAATAAAACATACATCGATCCATTCTCTTTGAGAAAAGTGAATGTAAAACAAAGTGATTCTGTGCATACGTACATATCAATCAGGTTTGGAAGGACAGGCCCTAGTCAGTGTTTGGTACATTTTCTTGGCTACATTTTCTCTTCTAAACCTGCTGCCTGCAAAAATGCCCCTACACATGCTACTAACCCAGGAATGGGGAACCTTTGACCATCCAGCTGTTGTGGAACTACACATCCCAGCATGCCTTGTTACAGTTTTGCTCTGTGGCCATGCTACAACTATTGCAGGGCATGCTGGGATGTGTAGTTCAATAACAGCTGGATGGCCAAAGGTTCCCCATCCCTGTACTAACCCCTGGTATTACACATGCTACTGACCAATGGTATCACACATGCTACTGACCCCTGGTACTACACATGCTACTGACCCCTGGTACTACACATGCTACTGACCCCTGGTACTACACATGCTACTGACCCCTGGTACAACACATGCTACTGACCCCTGGTATCGCACATGCTACTGGCCCCTGGTATCGCACATGCTACTGACCCCTGGTATCGCACATACTACTGACCCCTGGTATCACACATGCTACTGACCCCTGGTATCACACATGCTACTGACCCCTGGTATCACACATGCTACTGACCCCTGGTATCACACATGCTACTGACCCCTGGTATCACACATGCTACTGACCCCTGGTATCACACATGCTACTGACCCCTGGTATCACACATGCTACTGACCTCTGGTATCGCACATTGCTACTGACCCCTGGTATCACACATGCTACTGACCCCTGGTATCACACATGCTACTGACCCCTGGTATCACACATGCTACTGACCCCTGGTATCGCACATGCTACTGACCCCTGGTATCGCACATTGCTACTGACCCCTGGTATCGCACATTGCTACTGACCCCTGGTATCACACATGCTACTGGCCCCTGGTATCACACATGCTACTGACCCCTGGTATCGCACATGCTACTGACCCCTGGTATCACATATGCTACTGACCCCTGTTATCGCACATGCTACTGACCCCTGGTATCACACATGCTACTGACCCCTGGTATCACATATGCTACTGACCCCTGGTATCGCACATGCTACTGACCCCTGGTATCACATATGCTACTGACCCCTGGTATCACACATGCTACTGACCCCTGGTACTACACATGCTACTGACCCCTGGTATCACACATGCTACTGACCCCTCTTATTGCACATGCTACTAACCTAGTCTGGATCCCTGCCCTGTCCACTTATTTGTTGTAGTGGGTTGTTAAAGGAGGCTGGTCTACTTCTTGGAAGTCAGAAAGAGCAGACAAATATGTCTAAAAACAGAGTCCATCTCGGGTATGGTATAACCCTCCAACAGTGGGATTCCGGTGTTTGTTTCTCCAACACCTGAATCCCAACTGTCAGGAGCAAGCGCATTCAAGCCCCTTGCAAGCTCCCTGCGCTCGCCATGCTGGGGGCTCTGTGGCGAGTGCTGTGAGCTTGCAAGGTCATGGACCCACATGAGGGGAAAAAAGCCCAAGTAAGTCGGGATTCTGACTGTCGGGCTCCTGACAGTTGGCATTCTAAGGTCAGAGAAAAATTGCCGTTGGAATGCCAACTGTCGGTGAGTCATCTGGCACTCGTCCGTCTTCCCCTCTCTGCAGTAATAATTGCTACACAGTTGTGGTACATTTAACAAACACATATTACTCTAATCAGCCCTGTAAACGTCTCTCCCGGAAAAAAAAAACAGCTGATGGTCATTATTTATTATCTAATTATTGCCCAATAATACCCCGTTAACATGCAATGACACTTGGGGAACCCAAAGCATAATCTTCAATAATTGCCAAGAATCGGGGCTAACTGGAAATCCCTTAGCTGCAGTAAATTCCCACAGCTAATTGGATCCATGCTAGATAGACTCTTCTTATTTACAAATGCACATAAAACGATTTTTTTTTCATACACAATATCCCATCTGCATCCACCAGAAAACAATTCAGTATTCATGGACCATACTCTGAGCCCATGTCGCCCCATGGGCTAGTGGCTTCTAGGCAAAAGTGGTTACCCTTGATGCAGGGCCTGAGTTGCACCCCTGAGCCCGCCTCTCCCTACAGTTGGGTATGAATCATTAGGTCTACACCACAATGGTCGACAAGCATTGGGTCGACGCCATTAGGTCGACATGGGTCAAGGTCGACACAAGCAATAGGTCGACAGTCAAAAGGTCAACATGGTTTTTTTTACCCAAATTTTGACACAGTCGATATGGACACTGAACGTAGTGCTTCGGGCACGGTGCATCTATGTGCTCGGCACACTATTTTATTCTCCCACCACGCCCTAGTGGATGGTAGGGCATGAAATACCGCCTGCTGGCTCATGTCGGCTCAAAAAATTGTGAAAAAAACCCATGTCGACCTTTTGACTGTCGAACTAATGCTTGTGTTGACCTTACCCATGTCGACCTTTATGCTTGTCAACCCAATGTATCCCCTACAGTCAGTATTTACTTCACAATGCAGAGCAGTGCTCCCTGCTTGCTGGGGTGAGGACAGTTATGTCCTCGCAGCATTCTCCAGTCACCACATGCTGCAGTGCAGTATTCCCTACATTTTGGATGACAGAATAGTCATGTAATATAGGCCAACATTCTCCACGCATGGCCATCTCACAGCTGCAGCGCTGTGTTCCCTGCCTGGTGGGAGAGGCGATGATGTCACACCTTCTAGCACTACTGCGACATATGGTCATACACTTGATGGGTGGTTAATGGAAAAACTTAATTTACTACTCAGGAGACAAATCAAGTCATAGAGATGGATCATTTACAGCAATATTTATATAGACTATCTTACATAAACATTCCAGCATATAATACTCCCACAAGGTATTACACATAAACATCCAATTTTAGAGAAATTGTTATGACATTTTCCATTCAGCTAAAACTACAGAATACACCTTCAGCAGTATGAATTAATAGGAACCCAGGAACAGGCTTGTCCATTTGTAGGTACTGAGCTTGTACTCTGGTAGCAATGACTGCGATGCATGTGGCAGTGTTATTCATTATACAACACTGGCCAACCAGGTATTGTAGTAATCATAGTTGCCTACCCTCCTGCATTCTTCAGGAGACTCCCTGAAATAGCAGCAATCTCCCTCTCTCCCTCATTAGTCCACCAATATCCCTCATTTCACCTAGCCCACATTACACTGTTACATTTTGGGAGAAAAAAGGAGTGAGAGACAGATACGTTTACAGTGAATCATCAGCGCCATTTTCCAGCACTTAACCAAGTATAATATCTCTTACTAACTGCTTTGGGGCTCATCTACATTTGAATAGAAATCATTTTAAAAGATCCCTCCCAGATGTAGCAGTACACACCCACGCTTCTAGGTGCCACGTTCACAATCTCTTTTCACAATCTCTCCATATATGGAACTAGACACGCCCTTTGGGTGGAGCATGACACACACCCTCAATGGGGTGCTGTGCAAAATTCTATTTCCAACAATAATCTCCCTCAAACTAGTTTTCAACAGTAGGCAAGTATGGTAGTAATGTGACTGCAACATTGATTATTCTAGCACAGATCTTGGAAGAGTCTTATAAGAACTTTGTTATTATGGTGAATGATACATTGCATAGGCTTCAGTCACTACTACTTGGCCAGCCAGCTGTGAGCCAGTAGCTGGTTGCTATAGACAGAGCTGCTAATCAGTTGAACCTGAACCCCAACGCCCTGCACTGAATAAAGAGGACGAGGTGAGCTAAGACTAAATAAAGGAGTATGATAAGAGATAGCAATAACTTTGTTCAAGGTAAATTCATTCTATTTATACATCTATTTATTTACACATCACTACTTTTATGAGTATATTAGTTTTATTTATGGGTTAGAAATAATATCCGATGGTGAATCGAATGCAGCTACATAATATGCTAAAGATATGGGGCTCAGGGCCACTGGTGGTAGGTCTACGACTGACTTTGATCTATTATGGAACAAGAGTAATGAAACAGGAAATCACTGCAGATGAGCGGAGAAAAGCACAGCATGTGTCACAGGAGGACAGAACATGCTTCACAGTACACGTTATAGATACAAAGTATGTTATATATTCTTTCTGCAACTGAAGGTGAAGTACCCTTGGTGGAACAGTACATGTCAGGCAGCGTCGTAGCACTTCCACTACAAATTCAATATATTATATATATTTATTGACAGTTTCTGATATGGAGCAGCAGATCTCGTTGCGCTTTACAATAGTAGACAGTGATAAAACAAACTGGGTAACAACAGACAGTCTTGTACTCCACACTGCGCCAGAGAATGATCTAAGCAGAAACCCTGAATGAGTCCCCTGTTAGATGAGACCCAGCATTTAGAAATTAAAATAGGAAAAGGTTTCAGAGTGTGCTAAACCTTGTACTTTGTTATGTCCTAAGGGCATGTTTTATTACATTTTTATTTAAAAATCCACTTTGGTCTATACGTCAAGGTTTAGCGCACTCTGAAACCTTTTCATATATATATATATATATATATATATATATAGCGTCCAAGAGACCGGCACATTCCACGGCCATAAGTAACGAAGTAGCCAGGTGCCTGCACAAATTGTAGATATTCCACGGGGGTGAGAGCGGCACTCGCAGCATAAGAAAAACACGTATGAAATAGGGTTCAAAGCGACGTTTCAACGTCTTTTATTAGACGTTTTCTTCAGGCTAATGCAAACAAGAAATGACACTTACTTTATACACCTCCGTGCTCAGACGTCAGCTCCCGCCGTCCGACAACCGGGCGCACTGGGAATGACGTCAGATGTGTGCTACCGTCACCAAGGATACATATAAACATAAACAATACAAGGCGATACAAAACATTTAAAACATGTAAAGACAAATCATACTGGTAATCGATGCTAGTATATGGCAGTAATAATATCATATAGCAAATATACGAATAATATGAATCTAAAGCCACGTACATAACCAAACTAGACCACACAATATAGAATTGCGGACTAACGGACCGGATAATAATCAGCGCATGTAGGTCCATAGGAATACATTACAGGTACCATCACGATAATCGGTACAAAAAATAGACATAAAAAGGGGCAAATGAATGCATATGTTATTTTCTAGTAAGGCAGCTTATCCCAGCAAGTTCATTTAAACCCCTAGGGGCTAGAGTATCCAACCGATGAATCCACCGTGTCTCACATTTGAGTAGCTGTAACCCCCGGTTACCACCACGTAAACTAGAAGGGATGTGGTCAATCATCCTGTATCTAAGTGAAGGCAAGGTATGTTTTCTGGCAACAAAGTGTTTGGGCACCGGTAGGTCACACTTACCACCTGCCAATGCGGCTCGAATGGTTGACCTGTGAGTGGTGATGCGTTCCTTAAAACTTCTTTCGGTCTTGCCAATATATGACAAGCCGCAGGGGCAAATAAGTTGATAAACAACGAATTTAGATTGGCACGACAATGTATGTCTGATGGTATATTTGGTGCCACGATGGGGGTGATAAAAGGTATTGCCAGGTATTAAACAAGCACAGATGGTGCAAGTGCACCGAATGCAACCTCGCGGTGGAGGTGTAGCCGGTAAATTGAATCCCGTGATATCGGTTTTAACCAAAATATCACGAAAATTTGGTCCTCTCTGATAGCAGGCCATCAGCCTGGTATCAGGAATATTGATGTTAGGATCTGTTTTGACGATGGGCCAAAGCTTTTTTGAGATTTTGTTAATGACCGGACTATCCTTAGAAAATGTGGTAACCCAGGGGATGATTTTAGGAGGAGGGGGCTGTATCTTAGGGGCTAACAGAAACTCACGTGAGACACCTGAGACACGGTCTCTAGCTGTAAGGAGATCTTGTAATTTATATCCTCGGACTAAAAACTTCTGAATCAGCGCTTCTATCTGTACTTCAACTTCCAGAGGGTCTGATATGATACGTTTAACCCTTACCATTTGGGAATAAGGTAATCCCTTAATTAAACTGGAGGGGTGGCAACTCGAGCCATGTAATAAGTTGTTTCTATCAGTGTCCTTCTGGAATAAAGAAGTAGAAATGATACCATCGACTAAAGACACTGACACATCAAGGAAACTAATACATTTCTGGTCATAGGTAATGGTAAGTTTCACAGGACTAGTACTAGCATTATGCAAGTCGACATGTGTCATCAAATCAGAAATAGGACCAGACCATAAAATGAACAGGTCATCGATGATTCTCCTGTATAGCAGGATTCTGGCTGCCAGCTCAGGGTCTTGGAAGAAAAGTAATCGCTCAATGGTAAACATAAATATGTTAGCATATGCCGGAGCGGCATTCGAACCCATTGAGCAGCCATTGAGCTGTAGCCAGAATCTGCCATCATGTATGAAATAATTTTTGACCAGTATAAAGTGCAATAAAGACAATAAAAAATTAATGTCTGGTCCCAAATAATCACTTTGCTGAGACAAAAAATCGCGAACAGCCTCCATACCTGCATCATGGGGAATTATGGTATAGAGGCTCTTCACGTCTTGGGTGACCAACCAAACTTCACCATTCAGTTTGGGCAACTCTAATAACGCAGAAAGAAAGGAAGTAGTGTCCAACAGGTAATACGGTTGGCGGACAATATAAGGTTGCAGTACTGCATCAATGAAGACCGATGTAAATTGTGACAGTGATTGTCTAGCCGCGATGATCGGCCGGCCAGGAGGTTGGGACAAAGATTTATGAATCTTTGGTATACTGTAAATAACAGGTGTTACCGGATATTCAGGAATCAATGCTGTCATCAATGTTTGGTCAATGATCTGGTTGTCGACCGCCCTTTTAAAAAGAGTACACAATTCTTTGCGGTACTCAGAAGTTGGATCATGTGTCAGTCTTTTATAGGTCAAGGTATCAGAAAGTTGGAGGTCCAATTCGGTTTTATAGTAATGATAATCCATAATAACAAGGGCACCACCCTTATCAGCTGGGCGAAAGATCAGCTCTTTATTATCAGCAAGATTTTTTAGGATTCTTCGATCAGCTGCTGATAAATTAGAGTGTTGGATAGGGGCTGTAGATAAGGCCTGTTCCACTTGTGTATCTAATAACCGCATATAGGTCTTAATTGACGGATTAGTCAGCTGGGGATCAAAAGTGGATCTAGGAACAGGCCTTATCTACAGCCCCTATCCAACACTCTAATTTATCAGCAGCTGATCGAAGAATCCTAAAAAATCTTGCTGATAATAAAGAGCTGATCTTTCGCCCAGCTGATAAGGGTGGTGCCCTTGTTATTATGGATTATCATTACTATAAAACCGAATTGGACCTCCAACTTTCTGATACCTTGACCTATAAAAGACTGACACATGATCCAACTTCTGAGTACCGCAAAGAATTGTGTACTCTTCTGAAAAGGGCGGTCGACAACCAGATCATTGACCAAACATTGATGACAGCATTAATTCCTGAATATCCGGTAACACCTGTTATTTACAGTATACCAAAGATTCATAAATCTTTGTCCCAACCTCCTGGCCGGCCGATCATCGCGGCTAGACAATCACTGTCACAATTTACATTGGTCTTCATTGATGCAGTACTGCAACCTTATATTGTCCGCCAACCGTATTACCTGTTGGACACTACTTCCTTTCTTACTGCATTATTAGAGTTGCCCAAACTGAATGGTGAAGTTTGGTTGGTCACCCTAGACGTGAAGAGCCTCTATACCATAATTCCCCATGATGCAGGTATGGAGGCTGTTCGCGATTTTTTGTCTCAGCAAAGTGATTATTCGGGACCAGACATTAATTTTTTATTGTCTTTATTGCACTTTATACTGGTCAAAAATTATTTCATACATGATGGCAGGTTCTGGCTACAGCTCAATGGCTGCTCAATGGGTTTGAATGCCGCTCCGGCATATGCTAACATATTTATGTTTACCATTGAGCGATTACTTTTCTTCCAAGACCCTGAGCTGGCAGCCAGAATCCTGCTATACAGGAGATTCATCGATGACCTGTTCATTGTATGGTCTGGTCCTATTTCTGATTTGATGACACATGTCGACTTGCATAATGCTAGTACTAGTCCTGTGAAACTTACCATTACCTATGACCAGAAATGTATTAGTTTCCTTGATGTGTCAGTGTCTTTAGTCGATGGTATCATTTCTACTTCTTTATTCCAGAAGGACACTGATAGAAACAACTTATTACATGGCTCGAGTTGCCACCCCTCCAGTTTAATTAAGGGATTACCTTATTCCCAAATGGTAAGGGTTAAACGTATCATATCAGACCCTCTGGAAGTTGAAGTACAGATAGAAGCGCTGATTCAGAAGTTTTTAGTCCGAGGATATAAATTACAAGATCTCCTTACAGCTAGAGACCGTGTCTCAGGTGTCTCACGTGAGTTTCTGTTAGCCCCTAAGATACAGCCCCCTCCTCCTAAAATCATCCCCTGGGTTACCACATTTTCTAAGGATAGTCCGGTCATTAACAAAATCTCAAAAAAGCTTTGGCCCATCGTCAAAACAGATCCTAACATCAATATTCCTGATACCAGGCTGATGGCCTGCTATCAGAGAGGACCAAATTTTCGTGATATTTTGGTTAAAACCGATATCATGGGATTCAATTTACCGGCTACACCTCCACCGCGAGGTTGCATTCGGTGCACTTGCACCGTCTGTGCTTGTTTAATACCTGGCAATACCTTTTATCACCCCCATCGTGGCACCAAATATACCATCAGACATACATTGTCGTGCCAATCTAAATTCGTTGTTTATCAACTTATTTGCCCCTGCGGCTTGTCATATATTGGCAAGACCGAAAGAAGTTTTAAGGAACGCATCACCACTCACAGGTCAACCATTCGAGCCGCATTGGCAGGTGGTAAGTGTGACCTACCGGTGCCCAAACACTTTGTTGCCAGAAAACATACCTTGCCTTCACTTAGATACAGGATGATTGACCACATCCCTTCTAGTTTACGTGGTGGTAACCGGGGGTTACAGCTACTCAAATGTGAGACACGGTGGATTCATCGGTTGGATACTCTAGCCCCTAGGGGTTTAAATGAACTTGCTGGGATAAGCTGCCTTACTAGAAAATAACATATGCATTCATTTGCCCCTTTTTATGTCTATTTTTTGTACCGATTATCGTGATGGTACCTGTAATGTATTCCTATGGACCTACATGCGCTGATTATTATCCGGTCCGTTAGTCCGCAATTCTATATTGTGTGGTCTAGTTTGGTTATGTACGTGGCTTTAGATTCATATTATTCGTATATTTTCTATATGATATTATTACTGCCATATACTAGCATCGATTACCAGTATGATTTGTCTTTACATGTTTTAAATGTTTTGTATCGCCTTGTATTGTTTATGTTTATATGTATCCTTGGTGACGGTAGCACACATCTGACGTCATTCCCAGTGCGCCCGGTTGTCGGACGGCGGGAGCTGACGTCTGAGCACGGAGGTGTATAAAGTAAGTGTCATTTCTTGTTTGCATTAGCCTGAAGAAAACGTCTAATAAAAGACATTGAAACGTCGCTTTGAACCCTATTTCATACGTGTTTTTCTTATGCTGCGAGTGCCGCTCTCACCCCCGTGGAATATATATATATATATATATATATATATATAGCGTGTGTTAGGCTGGCACTCCACTCCTCAAATGGACTTTCAGGGCCCGGTGCCTTCAGCAGGGGTGCAGCATGTGCTGTCCCGAATATGTACAGGGGGTATCAGCGGCACTCAGGACTTAACCGATAAAAAGAAAAACACGTAGCCTCTCAAGGTAGCATTGACGTTTCAGCCCTTTCGGGCTTTTATCAAGTAAATCATGTAAACTGTTTTGATAAAAGCCCGGAAGGGCTGAAACGTCAATGCTACCTTGAGAGGCTACGTGTTGTTCTTTTTATCGGTTAAGTCCTGAGTGCCGCTGCTACCCCTGTGTATATATATATATATATACACACACACACACACACACATTAGTTAGCCCGCTCAAAGTAAATGCTTCAAAAGCTAGTCTGCTACCTTGTGATTGCCTCTGTGTCTGTGCATGTGTGAGAGAGAAAGTAGTAGTTTCACTCGCTGCCAACAGATGCCAGTGTTTCGGAGACACACAATCAGACATATAGGTGATATATAAATAATATATCACTTATATTATCAATATGTTTTCCATTTTTTAACTGAAATTAAATCTGAAGTCCCTGAAGCGGGACCTGCAACACTGGAGACGGAACCACAGCCCCCAACTGTCCCCCTGCCACAGGACACTGGTACCCACGGGAGGGACAGTGGAACTTCCTCCACCTCATTGTGACCTGTTCCTCGACCTTTCACTGTGCCTCTCCACCACCTCTAGCCGAGGCCCAGTGAGGCTGTGTGTAAGTTTTTTCTGTGCCATTTCCAGTCAGCAATCCAATACTGTCCTGTGACACTCATCTTACTCCAGCCAGATCATCTAGTGTTCTCCAGCCAATTGTATGTGTCTTACAAAAATCCTTCCTTGACCAATTCTGTGTAAAAGTGTTAAAACATTAATATCCATCACGCGGTTCTCGAGATTAGCCAGAATGGACAGACAGACACTTACCATGGACTACTTTACATACTGTATATAGATACTTTATTTTGGACACTTTTTTTTGATACTTGTTCCCTAGACTATTCATAACTCCAGGAATTAGTATTTTCAAATAACCTGTAGTATTTGTTCACATATTTTGTTTATTCTTTAGAGGTTACATTTAGTTTTAAAATTACTACACTATGGGGGTATTGCATTAGCTGCAGCTGCCGCGGCCCAGGCGCATGTGCAGTATCATCGTCGGTATTGGGCATCAATGGGCTGTTTCTGCAGCAGCCCATAGAAACTAGTTCTGGTACAGGTGCCGGCTCCTGTACACTGTAGATGACAGGCCCCGGGGCCTTGTGCATACCCCGGATTGTATGGGCTGCTCTTGAAGCAGCTCATAAAGACATCTCGGAGGGAAGGAACACCTCCCAATGGGACTGCTTTGGGTGACTGGCAGGTCGGACTTCCAATAGGAAGTCAATGCCAGCCATAGTGAAGCCAGAGTGGTCTCACAGACTGCGTCTTGCTTCACTAAGGCAGAGCACAGTGGTGGATTTTACCTGGGGTGGCTGCAGTTCTGCAGCCCATAGGTAAAAACGGCAACTTATTACATGTGCTAATTATTTGGTACGATTTTTCGATGGTAATTATCGGGCTTTCCAATTATAATTTTATCAGCTAAAAAATGTCCTGTTTTCGAGTGAAACCACATGGGATCCAGGATACTGTAAGTATCCGTGCCCATGTTTTATAATGGAAAATTGGGTCTGTTAGCGTGGATTATGGTATGCGTGCCTGAGGCATGAAAAGAATAATCCCTGATAAATGCGAGCATTGGGGCTAATTTAATCACACTATGTATGTATTTTTTTTTGTGCTCATCTACATTGAGCATTGGCTGTGGATTGACTATCACTCTTTGAAGTACGAAAGGTTTCAATAAATTGACAGTACAGTTTATTATGTACAGTATATATTCAGTGGACACTGGAGCAGTCAATTCATATATTATATTGCATATATAATATTTTCTTTAAAGTGCCAATAGGAGGGACACACGTGGCTTCTGAATTACCATTTACATGGTTAATGGGGTGGTCTCATCCTTGCTAAATCCCATAATCCTCCACCTGTATGACACTGGCTCTAAATCACACTGTGCATTTCGAAGTAGCAATTAGCTCTGTCTGCTCATTTCTTGCCTTTGATAGTCTTTTCCCTCAACATGCTAAGAACAATTTACCTCCCAGAAATGCTGCATCTGTGTAGGGTGATGAAGACAGACTGCAGAGTGATTTTTGTCTGAGGATTTGGATGTAGTGTCTGTGTTGTGCTGTTCGCAGTAGAAGCTCACAGCTTTGCTGTGCTGTTTCACTGCAAATTAATTTTCCTTGAGATTTCATTCAATCGGGGGGCTGATGTTCATTATGCTTGGAGAGGGAGAGACAGAAATTACACTTAACTGCTATTCAGCTGCCTCCAGGAAGGCCATTATGTGAATGTTCCAAGATTAGTAGGAACAGCAAGTATTTTATTTTTGTGTGCGCCTTACATGGTGTTGATTTGTTTTAGTTTCTGTTTAAAAGATACAGCTGTGTAACAACAATTGTGCAAAAATTTGGAACCGTATATTTCTAACAATGTTTTCAACCCCTGTTAGTGAAATATCCCCTAGTGCTGATTCATTAGCAGATATTAGTCACTGCTGAAATTTATACACTTCGATGAAAAACAGAACATGAATTATATTAGTGGTTTGTGTATTGAGACGGTAATGAAAGCAATACCATATAAAGGAAAACAAAATTATTATTACAATTGTTTCATTTATTACATTTTTTTTTATAAATGTTACATTTCCGATGCTTAAAAGGAAGACTAAAGAACACATTTATGAAAGATACAGATAGAAGTGTTCAAAGCTTTACCAGAAGACAATTATTGGGTTTGTGCAATGATCATTAGTAAATATGGGGCAAGGCTGGAAAGTCTTCTGCAGCTAATCTTCCAAACCCTGGCAACCGCTTCTCATTGCTTATGTAGACAGTCTGCCTCATTATCTGGCATGCAACTACAGTGCAGTAACCCATAGCAACCAGTCACAACCACTGCCGGCCTATATTTAAACATTAGACATTGAATCCTATTATAATTGAGCTATGTGAGGTTGGTGCTCTGATGGAGATTTATTTTCATTAAAATATCCCAAGATAGGAACATTTTATTTTCATATTGAGAGAACAATAATTGGTGGTAGTTCATAGATTCCTTTGGAACATTGCATGTTTTTCCATAAACCGGTTTAATTCAACATTAGTTAAATCACCTTTAGCAAATTCTCTACACGCCAAACCACTATTGTGATTTATGTTACAATATAAGATTATATGCACCGTGCAGAACAAACATCTCTGTCTGAAGTGCAAACCAGTTGGGATAAACTGTTCAAATCAATAAATAAACCAAACAAGACAAAACAATTACTGTATCTCTCCCGAAATAACATTACTGCTTCTTTATAAACAAGAGTATTAAATAAATAGCTATTTCTTACAAACACTTTACAAATAACAGGAGACCACAGATTAAGTCTATAAATAAATACATCCAATGCCATTCTGCCAGTTGCTGAGCTACTTTAATTAAAAGAAGGCTGCAGACTACAAAACAAATGCATTTTAGCTTAAAAAAAAAAATTGGATTGTCAAAATCGAATCGAACCTAAATCGCACCGTGTTTCCACACCTTCACAAGTATCTAACAGCTTATCCTGAGCCTGTTGCAGTTCTATATAGACAGTATGGGTGAGAGATATGTACAGTAATGATTACAGCGTCAGCAGTAAGGGGAAGGTGTCACTCATTACTCGTCATGCACTGTACATTTATACTTTAGATTGGTACTTGCTCCGATCAGTAGTAGAAAGAAATGCAAACAAATTAATTATTGTTATACATTTATATTACCATGCCTCACAACTTTCTGTATTTCTTAATTGGGACCAGCCGCGCCCAACCCAAAAGGGGATGGGTCTTTCTATCTGGTAGGTGTGGCCTCTATGATAGGGGGGCATAGCATATTGCCGGGACCCCCATTATCGGCAATTTGGCCTTGCTCAGAGCTCTTGTACTATAGGTTGTAGACAGCCCACACCTCACTCCCTGCAATGTAAAGATGCCATGCGTGTCCGCAGCCAGCGATCACTGGCTGCTCTTTAGAGCTGAGAAGCGGTGATCGCCGGCTCCCCCGACCTGAGACCCCACCCCCTGCCCGTGGGACACTGCCACCAGGACTGGTCTCCAAGTAGTGGGACTGTCTCCCTGTAACATAAAGGGGCAGTCATTTACAAAGCAAAATCATACCTTGCTGCTATGAAAACCATATATGAGTTCAGCTGGCATCCCGCACCTCACGCGACCTTGGAGGTTATTACTTTTGCCCCCGGGTGTTTAAATACATGACACCAAATTTAGTTAACTAGGGATTAATAAGGAATAACCCTCCAAGCTGTACATAGTCAAATAAACCACACTGCAGAAAATCTTATTTAATATGTAAATAAACCATTATACACATACACACCCTCCTCAGGACATCTTATTATGGGCTGAGGCGTTACACTGAGTACGCACTGTGTTATATGTATCCAATTTTGTGGATCAGACCAACACATTGTGCAAATGGGTTAGTGTGTACCCACTGCCACAGGCTTCCACCTGCTGAAATGTTCTGTTGTTCCATCTACTGTGGCGCTTGGCAGAAGGGATGACCCGGTGTCCGAAGAAATGCTGCTGAGTGCGGCCATTAAGGGCCTGATTCTGGTTGGCTTGGTAAGCTGCAAAGAATACAAAACCCCGCGCCACCATTTCCTCTCACAACCATACGAGGGGATGTGTTTTACGTAGACATATCCCCTCGCATGCTGCCGCTGCCGCATGTGAAATCATTTGATGGTCGCCAACCATCGAATAATTTCTCCTGCCTTCGTAAATAAAAGTCAGTCCGAACTGACTTTTATTTGTGTATGCCTCCCCTAAGACGGGGCGGGTGGCTGACGTCACAGGACGTCAGCCGCCTGCCCACATACCCAGGGGAGTAGCCCATAAAATGCTGGGTGTTGCCATGGGCAATCCTCATCCATGCCAACGAACGCCCCTGGCCCTCCCTCCCCACTGCAAATGGCCCACTACACATGGGCCATCAGGGCAGGGGCGGAACTCGGATCACTGCGTGCGATCCTGAATCGGCCCCTAACTGTATACCACACATGTGCTACGTCTTTCAGTGTGTTCAATCAACTGTACCCAGCCTAAGTTACATCAACTACATGTAAAAGTTAAATAACAGAGATATTATACACAGGGATCGAGGAGAAGAATGTAAAAATTGGGAATAGCCCCCATCAATATTATGGATGATATAAACTGTGGACTTAAGCAAGAGATGGACATTTAGGATTTAAATAAAATGTAACAGGCTAGTTATGGGCTTATTAGAAGCACAGCATTGTGCACATTATTAATATAACACTACATATGAAAGCTGGCTTCACTAGAGAATCACATGAGCTTACATGGAGAGACATCACACGGATCTCACGATAGCTTTTCATGGCTGAGTAATTAAAAAAGAATCCCAGAGCACAATAGAAATTAATAACCAGCAACAGACATGTTCACTTCAGAAACTAAAATTAATTAACCTCTGTATCCACTGTATCTGTCTTATGCCACACAAACATTTCTTGCTCCATACAGGAAACAAAAAATCCCAAGAGCAAGAAAGACGGAAGGAATGTCTAAGCCAACGCTTAGAACTTTACTCACCAAAACTTTCAGGGACTGATGCATCCAGCAGTGAAATAAGTGGGCCAGTGGAGAAGTTGTCCCTAGCAACCAATCATTTACAGAATATTCGATCGCTATGACCTGAAAGCTGATCAGCATATTTTCCACTCTTTTCACTACACGGTACCCCCCTTTGTGAACTATTTCGGAAACGATAGACACAAACTACTGTACGAAGGTGTAAATAATTAACACATATTTACCCAACAAGCCTAACTGCTATAGTAGATGCGGCCCAAAAAGTATCACGGTTACAGTTCACTATTATTCTACCATGATCTTGATTTTAGAAAAGGAGCTCCTGTAAAAATAGCATTCAGGACTCTGGGCTTCAGCAGCAGGGAACGCTAATTTAGGCATGCAGGACTCTGGGCTTCAGCAGCATGGAACGCTGATTTAGGCATGCAGGACTCTGGGCTTCAGCAGCATGGAATGCTGATTTAGGCATGCAGGACTCTGGGCTTCAGCAGCAGGGAACGCTGATTTAGGCATGTAGGACTCTGGGCTTCAGCAGCAGGGAACGCTGATTTAGGCATGCAGGACTCTGGTCTTCAGCAGCAGGGGACGCTGATTTAGGCATGCAGGACTCTGGGCTTCAGCAGCAGGGAATGCTGATTTAGGCAAGACCATGATTGAACAACACAAAGATAAAACAAATATTACAGCTACTGTATGAAAGGTCCAAAATACTACAGCAACTGAATTCAATGAATAAATCAAATTATTAAATGTTTAACACTGGCCAATTCCACAGATTTAATTTATTCTGTACTTCAGCTATGAACCTTTATAGGAAACGTAAACAATAAGGGCTGTATTCAAATGCAGCCCTGAAATGGTGTGCGTCTTTTGATGGCATTTTTGGTGCCTTCTCAGTAGCGCACGCAGGTGGGGTTTCTGAGTACCCAGAAACCCCCCCCCCCCTAGGAGTCTAAGGGCCTTAGGCTGAAAGCTGAGGGTCCCCTCTTTCCATGGGTACAAGAATTTTAAAAATCGGCCCTAGGGAACCGGAGATATTGGACTTCAAAGCAGTGGTCCCCATCCAAGCCTGTTAATTGCTCTTCCCAGTCAGATATTTCAGGTTTTGTCTGACTTAGAGTTTTTCTGAGGGTACATTCCAAAAGCTGGGACTCTCCCCCTTTGAGGGACACTAGTAGCTTGTCTCTACTGATCCCAGAACCAGAGATATCAGCCTTCCAGCAGGTGGTTACTGCTCCAGCTCCAGACACCTGGTATGTAGTATTATATACTCCTTGGCGGATTGCTCTGACTCCTGAAATCTCATCCCCTAGTCCCCAATACCATTTGGTAGGTGGGATTCTCTAGTTTTTAATTCCATTAAAATCTAAGAAATCTATTTCTGGGAACTGGAGATATCTGCAGTCAAGCAAGCTGTCCTCCCACCAAAATTATGAATAATAAGCCCACTCCACTATACACCCCTCCTCTGCATATTAAACATCCTCTACCACCCTGGAAGTTATGTATCAGGGCCTCTTCATTCAGCCCAATGCCCCCTTCTCCCACCATCTGTGCAGTAAAGGGGTAATTAGTGGAAATTACTGATCCAGGCCCTACATGCTGAGTGGTTGATACACTACCCCCTACCACCCGGGGGACATCAAAGCTTCCCCCACCCCTACAGCTGGAGGATCGGTAGGTGCCCCCAATACATTGCTATGCCCAGGGGTCTACACTGCTGTTGACACCCATGTATGTATGTATATATGTATGTATGTATAATATTATTAATATTATTATTATTTATATACGTTTGGTCTATCTATAATACTTTAACTAACCCGGCATATACTGGGTCACCTAAATGTCTATCTCCGTGCTTTGCTCCGCCCCTCTGGAAACCCCCTTCTGAAAATCCTGCGTTTGCCACTGCTTCTATCAATGGCATTGAACCATCGATGGAAAACCACTGATATTTTCACCTATCAATGGGCTTTCCTACTGTGGGCAGTGGGACAAATGGCTGAGGAGTGGGACTGAATGGCAGTATGTCAGACCATTGGGCCAACGGGAGAAGGGAACAGGACTCCATTCCACCTCCACAGACAGTAAAGCACAAACACATTTCCATCTTCACTCCCATCAATGGTGAACTATGAAATCTCCACTGCTGATTCCCAATGGACCTCCCTACAAACCAACTACAATAGTAATATGCAGTGAATATAGCCTGAGCCTAAATTGGTGGCTATACTATACTTAATTAAGGTACATACATACATAATGTCCTTAATTGTAATCGTTTGTGGGGCAAATAGAAGTCTTTTTAATGCTAAACATTTATTGTTAATTAAATAATAGAGCTTAATACTTACCTTAGGTGATCTTGCCATTAAGCGCTTGTCCTAAAACCCTAGAATGTTACCTCTTGCACTGTGCAATAAGACACTGTGGGGGAAATTTACTAAAGGAAATTTGTAAAAAAATAGGTGTATTTGTATCCAGAAATACACTTATTTTTGACATTTACAATCCCGAAAATACGGCAATTCGTATTCGTATTGATAGCACATCAATACGAATAGCCATATTTTCGGGATAGTAAATGTCAAAAATAAGTGTATTTCTGGATACAAATACACCTATTTTTTTTTACAAATTTCCTTTAGTAAATTTCCCCCTGTATATACAATTTTCTGTTAAAACTACATATATAATGAAACTAGGTACTATATTATCTATGCAAAACAATATTTCCACTCCCATCTATTCTATACATGTGACAATACTGTATATGCCAGTTGAATAACTATACTTCAAAGTGCATTACTGACTCCTTTTCCCATAACATAGTTGTCAGGGATATTAATACAAGGGAAAATACATCTCATCAGAGTTTTGGATGATCTGTTTTTGAAGCCATTTCAAAGAATCTCTCCATTGGAACCAAAGCACTAGAAACCCGTCATGTGCTTGCTAGAAAATTATTTATTTTCCCTGTCCGCACAAGTGATAATGGTGTACTCTCCACTCATAATGCCTGTTGATGTGTGTGTGCAAAAAAGCCCCTCGTGGGCTTGGTGGACCCCCCCCCCCCCAAAAAAAACAAGAATGGCCTCTGTTGGTTGGGAACGTGATTGTTGGGCAGTTGAAAAACAGTTGGGTTTTCGGCGTTGGGATTGTGACCACCGGGATTCTGACTGTCGGCGAGTCATTCGGCACCCTACAAATGCCAGTTGAGAGACTGGGACAGGAAGAGCTGTACAAAAAGCAAAGGCAAAAAGATGCAAAAACCAAAATAAATAGGTACAAGGCTGCGCTTATCATGTAGTCTACTGAATCCTTAGTACTAGGTCACATGTGAGTTTCATTTTGTTGCTTATTTAAAACATACCCATATGTTCTAAGTAACATGTTTAAATTTGTGCTGGTAAGATGTGTAATTTTAATGTATAAACTTGTTATTTCCCATATTAACAAACAACCCCGCTTAAACCCCTGCAACACTCTGGCTGTATATATGCATTTGCCTGGAATGCCAGGGTAACTACATAATGGTGCTTTCACATACTGTGTAGTGATAGTACAAAAGGTGTTAGAGCACTTTTAAAGCCAAATGATGGCCTTGCGTTTTAGGGTTAGGCACTTAGGAGAAGGGTTATGGTTAGGCTGCAATGTGATGGAGGGGGAGTTAGTTTTAGGGAGGGTTAGGTCAATGTTCCATTTTCAGGGCATGCCCAGTGCTCCCTGGGCAGCCCCTGGCTCACCCTCCATGCACTGATAGAGAGTGCTTTCAGGGACCATCAGCTGCTTTGCAGAGCAGTGCTGATTATTTTCTCGCCACAACTGCCCCCCCACCACCACCACCTGCAGGACACTGTGGTCCACTGGTGTCACAGCAGGACAGTATTCAATTAGTGGGATTGTCCCAGTGTAATTGGGACAGTTGTAAAGTATGAGTTTGTCCTGGTCTATCCAGACAACAATGTTCATTGTGTATTTCATGTAAATGTCACTTTGTAAACCTAAACTGTACTGCAATGTTTGTTGAACTATAGTACTATATATATTAGAAGCGTTATGTGTCCCGATAAAACAAGCAAGGACTTGCAGTGGCTTTGCAGTTAGGGTGCTCACTGATTATTCCACAGTATGAAGAAGTGGGAGGAACTGCAAAGATGACCAACCAACATAACCCTGCCTTACATGAATGTAGAAAACTCATTTATATCAAGTACATGCAACTAAGGATGACAATATTAACACCACGGAAATAATTCCATGGATTTTGCTAAACAAAACAAATTCCAATGAAAAAATAAACATGTTTTGAGACAATAAATTTGCACACCACATATAGCTGATGCACTGACCGAAATTAAGGTGCCCTTTTACCATGGTAGATAGCATTTGGCTAATTACAGGCCAAACAGACACAGTGAGTATAGGGGTGTGGTATATGGTCCCGACAGTCATTAGCCCCACGTCGGGATCCTGACTGGACGGACTCAGACAGCTGGGCGAGCGCAACAAAGCCCATTGCAGGCTCGCTACGCTCGCCACCTATTCTATTCTCCCTCTGTGGGGGTCCATGACCCCCACGAGGGAGAATAGACGGTGGCCATCAGGACCCCGTGTGTCGGGGTTTTGACTGTCGAGATCCCGACGTCGGGAAACTGTCTGGCACCCTGAGTATAGTAGGTACAGCTAAGCTAATATAATATATATATACTTGTTTCCTTTTACCCTGGTCTCTCTCAATTTTTGAAAGTATTTTATAGCTCAAATGCTCAATAAAGGTCTAGAGGTCACCGTTATATCTATAATTGCAGTGTAAAAATAAAGCAGTCAGTATTTACCCTGCACAGAAACAAAATAACTCACCCAAATCTAATTCTCTCTGCACAAGTTAAATCTGTGAGTGAACCAGAATAAGGCCCTAAATGTGCTGTAGGACCAACACACATAGTGGGAGGGACTGCCAGTAATTACCCAGAATAGTAATGCGACTGTCTTGCTGGACTACAAATTAGGATAGTGGGTGCACATGAAAGACTTAGCTGCCTTTATGTGCCTTCTGTGTGAGATAAAATAAACCTGAGACATTAAATGAATTAAATTGCAGAAAATAGGGAAACATAAATCAAACGCAATCATGGGGAAAAAAAAACCTTAAAGATAAGCAGAGGAAAAAATCTCATATTAATCTGCTAAATAAAAGACAGAGAACACCACATTTTCTGTCTCAGTGAGAGAGGAGACAGCGTCCTTTCATCTTGTTTTGGCAGCAGCAAAATAAACACCAGGCTTTACTAATAAGGTATATTATAAATTATTAAACTGTTCACTGAATGATCAAATGCATTTCAGATTATTTTTCTGAATAATTCTCCCCTCCTGACTGCCAGAAGAGATACATTTGGTGGGTTCTTATACAGCTAGTCATTGATCACCCATCTTTGTGAAGCTCTTGTCTCACACTTTAACGGCAGAGCTTGAAAGAAAAACACATTCACATCAAACCCTAAGCTTTGGCATCTGCTGATCATAGACTTCCCTTTTTGTCCTAAGATTGCACTTCACGTTAGTCAATAAGGCCCAGATAATCATCTCGCTAGTGATCCAAATTTTAGTTGATTATTTTACTTTCATTGGCCTCAAAATATTTTGCAATGTTTTTGTTTTGCTTTTATTTTGTTCTTTCAACAGCCTTCAGGGGACACAGTGTTCGAAAAAGTATGACAGGAAGATAAAAAAGGATTCCTTCATACAACGCTTGTTTCACTTGACAAAATGTACTGGTACTCACCTAGATTTAAGAAAAAACAAATTGGCTCCCCCCAGCACACTGAATGAGAATAAGCAGATCTAAAAAACACATGGTAGTAAATTCAGAGATCTTGGCTACATATATCTGCAAATACAAGGCCTCTCTGAGTATTGGGGGTCTATATTGCTATATCTAGGTGCAGGATGCCACACCCTTTAAATCAGCATAAACCAGAAAGCCCAGAGCAGCACACCAGTGAAAAACTGAAGTGTTAATAAGTGTTAATAAGAAGCACAAGCTATGTACAAAAAGTGACTAAAGTGATAGATGTAATTAAAATATTTAAGGAATAGTGTAAGTGATGAGATAATTAATTAGTAAAATAAAAGTGTATGAAATAGTGTGCCCCATCAGAGCCACCCATCTACACCAATTCAGGTGCATTATCATCTGGCTTGGAACATGCAATATTGTTACCTTCACGGAGCACCCAACTGTTGACATTGATGGATGTGAGTGTGGACTTACAATACACACACACACACATATATATATATATATATATATATATATATATATATATATATATATATATATATAAAACAAGGAAAGCAGAGGAGGGCGCTTCATTGTGTATTAAAAACGACTTTTTAATATCAGATCCAACAAACACTGATCCACAATAAAAGCAATTGCTCGTACCGAAAAGACAATCTCTGTGGGCTGGTTACCACACGGCATTAACATATACCACACAGGCAAAATCAGCTCACGGTTCTCTGGCGGGCAGATGGATCACTCCTGGACGCTACAGCTGGCTAACGCTGGATAGCGCTGCACGCTGTAGGAGGACTCGGGGAGACCACAGCCGGCTTGGAGCGGTGAGTGAAACGAGGACAGGCCTCACTCACTCACTGTCTGGCATCAAGGGAACCATTTGCCATTTTGATTGTTGCCCGTCCTCGTTTCACTCACCGCTCCAAGCCGGCTGTGGTCTCCCCGAGTCCTCCTACAGCGTGCAGCGCTATCCAGCTGTAGCGTCCAGGAGTGATCCATCTGCCCGCCAGAGAACCGTGAGCTGATTTTGCCTGTGTGGTATATGTTAATGCCGTGTGGTAACCAGCCCACAGAGATTGTCTTTTCGGTACGAGCAATTGCTTTTATTGTGGATCAGTGTTTGTTGGATCCGATATTAAAAAGTCGTTTTTAATGCACCATGAAGCGCCCTCTTCTGCTTTCCGTGTTCTAGATAAATTTATGCCCATTGGACCCAGGGTATCCGTGCATGCACGAGAGGAGGAGCTGCAGTCCCTATTTATTTGGACTTTGGTGATACTACCTTTAGTGTTAACACTAAGGACTTGTTCAGCTGGTATTAATTACTGATCAGCGCTCTGACCAACACCTGTTTTTATATATATATATATATATATATATATATATATATATATATATATATGAAAATAGAGGTGTTCAGGGTGCGTTATGAATAATTATACACAATTAAAAGAAAGGTACATTGAATAAAAAGATGCCCCATGGGCAACATAAAAAAAAATACAATAACACATTTAATACTACAAGGAATGAGTATCCTTCTAAGCTCTGGTCTTTCCAACAGCTTCTAAGCTGTTCTCAGAGGTGCTGCTACTGATTCTGAGTGCGCGGTTTGGGTCCCTTTGTAATATATATATATATATATATATATATATATATGGCGGCAGTCTTTAGTCTTGAAAAGAAGACTCACAAGGACAGTAGTCCCTTCTATGTATTGGTCTCTCATCCTTTATCAAGCTCATAGACACAATATAATAGCACATACCTTATATCTGTACATTGCTTTACCCTATGCTAAATGCAAGACCTTTGAATAATATTACCATGGGATGGCATTAGGGCTAATTAATACGTTTCTAATATCTAAACCTTCAAAAGTCGTTCTTTTCCAATGTAATTTGCTAATGAAAGCATAGTTGTGTGATGGCCGCTACCACTACTTCATACACACTACTTCATCATCTACTACGGAAATATTTTTGAACAATGTCCTAGACATTATCATGGCATGCATGGCTCTTGGAATTAGAGATGTGCAGGTATGGATTTTCTCGGATTTATCCGGAACTCAAAACTGCATCTTATTGGCTATATGCTGTCACATGACCTTTGCTCCAAAACATGTGACAGCTGGATAGCCAATACGAACCCATTTTGAGTTCCGGTTAAATCCAAGTAAATCCGGACCTGCACATCTCTAATTGGAATGGGGTCTGTATAAAATGCTCCTCTACATTTTATTCTTCAGTGTAGTATGGTTAGCTTATAGTGTTCATTTTATGTACAGAAATGTTTTTAGTTATTAAAAAGGAAAATCAGTTTTACCATAAGGAATTGAAATCTGACAATTAAGTGTGAAAACTCATTACGGTAAAAGTGCTACATATCTCATCACTGAATATCACTGTAGTCACCTTCAAAGTACAGTACTTCCCTTGGGAAGCTATGCACAGATGCCAGTGCCTAGTCCATCCTTCAAAACCATTTTAGAACTGGTTTTGTGGAATGGCCTTCAGACCTGCAGTCATATTATTCCCGATGCCATCAAAATGCCTTCCTTTATATATTTCCAGTATCTTTGGTAACAGAAAAAAAAGTCATTGGGAGCTAGATCCGGTGAACAGAGAGGGTGATAATGTTTTACTGTTTAAAAACTCCCTCACAGTTTTTAAATAATTAAAAATGCAGGTGCAATGTTGTAATGCAAAATCCATGAGTCGACAAAAAGTTCAGGTCCTTTCCGTCGAACTTTTTCATGCAGCCATTTCAGTACTTTGAAATAGTAAACTTGGTTGATTTTAATTTGCTCTGCTATGCTCCTGGCAATCAGTCAACAATTCTCACATACAAATTGACAAACGGTTGAAGTGTTTTCTTCAGTTTTGCTCATTGCTGGCCATCCTGATCTCTTATCGTCAGTGACACTTTCTCTTCCCTCAGAAAAACGTTCCACCAACTTGTAACCTGCTGTCTTCTTCATAGCATAATCCCCGATAACTTTCACTAACAGCTCCCTGAACTTGCTTCCACTTTAGCAAAGTTTAACAAGAAATGTAATATTCATTAGTTGCTTTAATTCTAGTGCCGTCATTTTCGAGACAGCACACGAAAACCCACACAGACAATAACAGACGCTACCACAGCAAGCACACTGTTCAATTAAGCAAACGTATTTGTCAGATGTGCTTAAAAGGTGTTAAATGGCTTATTTATTTTTTTGATTAACAGTGTAAAAACAATAGTAAATAAAGTTTTTTTTTTTCTAAACTAAAGCCTTTGGAATGTTTTTTTGGGGGCGAGGGAGACAGAAAAGATGTCTAGAAGTTCAAAAATAAAATCTAAACACCACCTCCGAATACATTGCCCAAAATTGAACCCATTTAACAGTTTTCACAGAAAATCACCTGAAAAATGACATTTGCCTATTTTGCTTTCTACCTGTCTCCAAATACAATAGTATCCATTGGGATGTTTCAGAGGTTCTGCAATTCTTTTTACCTTACAATAAAGATTTTTCCCTACTTTACACCTACTCAGAATGCAAACTATAAACCACAAATCTCGTTAAGAATTATGTTAAACTGTATAACCTACATTAACCGAATCCATGGCTAACTGAATTTGGACATAAAAGACATAGGCATTTCTATGGGTGCACAGCTCACACTACCCAGGGCCATCTTTACTGCATTGTGGGCCCTAGGCAAATCAATGCACTGGGGCCCCTACTTAAGTTAAAAAAAATACAATTTCCTGCAATGTCTCACCACCTGCTATCAGCCATCCAGCAATTAGCAAGCTTACAGCCATTGGGCCAGATGCACTAAGCTTCAAAAGTGACCATATGGAGAGTGATAACCAGCCAATCAGTTCCTACCTGCCATGTCACAGACTATGTTTGAAAAAAGTTAGGCAGGAGCTGATTGGTTGTTTATCACGCTCTATTGTATCACTTTTGAAGCTTAGTGCATCTGGCCCAGTAACTGTTTGGCTGCAGGCTGGTAGAGAATGTTTCTCAGCAGTTCTGATTTTGTGTAATTTACAACCAAAACAGCTGGGCAGCAATCTCTACTAGCCTCACAAAAAACTCCAGAGGCACCAGCAAATCCCTGTTTGAAGGCCCCTAGAATTGTGGGGCCCTAGGGCAGCGGGCCAGTAAGCCCATGCAATAAGAGGGCCCTGCACATTGCCCCTAACGTCTTTCTATGCTTTTTCTATTATATTTAAGGCTAGGTATACTGTATGCTTGCACTATGGTCAATGCCTTACTTTGTTGATAGGATTAAAACAGTTAAACATTTAAAATAAAAAAAAGATGTTCCATGTTTATTACTTCATACTGTATTTCAAAGAAATATTTTCAATTCAATTTAACTGAAAAGTTGTCCTTGTCCTGAAACTGACATACAGATGGAGAGCCTCTCATTCAGCACCGGGACTCGTTGGCGGAGAGGTGCTCCATCTGATTGGGGCGTGCGAGCATATCACACGAACGCGCGTCCCAGTCACTCGGCTTCAGGGAAATGGGCAAGGTTAGGGGGGTGCAGACAGCAACTGGGGAGTGGCAGGGAGGTGGCAGAGAGCTATGTCGGAAGGGGACGCGCGAATGTCTCATGCAAGCGTGTCCCCTTCCGGCGGCTGGCGAATCTATCAACAGCCGCTCCATCTGTACTCATTGGAAATGCAGGGTACAAGAAGCTGGAGGTGTGTAAGTGTCCATGAAAGACTGTATTTTTAAGTCGGCGATCATTTAGAAGGCAAATACAACCTGGTATTGCCTTATAAATGAATGCTGCTTTAAAAATGCGTAAATTCTTTAAAAAAAAACCCTCCCGCATTGCTGGCTTCTAGCACTAGAAGATTGCATGATTATGAAGCAGTTGTTGCTCCTCCATCTGTGTGATGGTTTGAGGAATGGCACTTGTCACTTCCAGTCTGAGGAAAGAATGAAAGTAGTAGACACTTTTGAGTGGGAAAGAGGTAGGCAACACTTTCATGAGGTGGGGGCATAGTGTGACCCCAGGGCTTGCACTGGCAGTAGTGATCATGTTGGAGGCCCATGCCTAATTCTGTATAAGCACCTTAATCGCAAACTGAAAACATAAAGCACTCTTTATCCAAGATACTGTACACTGGGAAAATCAAGCCATTATAGCCACAGTCACCAATTTTATGTTAAATAAAGCTTGGACTGGAACGCATCATTTTTTTTTTTATTAAAAACAAGTGACATATATGAACTCTGCTGATAAATTGAAACTTACAATAGGATTAAGTATTTGAAATATTGTCAAGGGCAATAAAACCTAAACATAACATTGCCACATATTATATCCCTCAGCTTTCACTCACAATAAGAAACAAAGATTTTTCCCATCTAGTCTGGCCATATACATACACACACTTACACACTAAGGTTCATTATTGTTGAGAGCCAGTTAATCTACCAGTATATTTTTGGGAGTCAACCTAAAAGGAATAAACACATATGACCAGCATGTGGGATACAACACCAGAATCCCGAAGGAGAGAATTCCGACAAGTTTTGGGTGAGTATACTTACGTTCTTTCCTGCCACCCCACCTCAACCATAACCCTCCCTCCCCGCAGCCTAACTTTATTCTCCCTACCCGCATTAGTGCCCAACACTAACCCATGTACCCTGCCGCCTTGACCTAAACCACCACCATGCCCCACAGCCTGGCCCTAACCCCCTTTCCCCAGCCTAACACTAACCTGCCCCAGCAATACATACACCCGGCATCCTAGCTGTTGGGATTCCGGCGCTAGTCTCCTGGCGGTGGTCGGGATGCTCAACGCTTCCCAACAACAAAAGTACCAGTAAGAAATGCAAGCATAGCTAGAATATACAAATTACACACAGTAAGGGCAATGGTGGCTAACCATTTGTCCAATTTTACTGCCCAATTACATAAAAAAATGAAAACTTTGGGACAGTAATGTGTTCGCAGCAAGAATGAGTTCTGCAATGTAACAAGTCATTGCTGAAAACTGCAAAGTTACTTCTAGCAGGAAAGATATTTGATTAACTGTTGCAAACATGTCTGTGAGCATCAGGAGTGATGGGGAGAGTGTAACAACATTAGCAGTAATGACAGGGAAGATTTGCTCTCTTTCACTTTCATTGATAATCGATATGGGGAGAATTATGGGAGCGTGACAGCTTTATGAGGCCATTTTCCATATTATGTGTTAAAAGTGGGAGAAAAAAAATCTATAGAACACAAACACTTTGCCCACCATTTATTTATTTTATAATTACCAGTGCACACAGTAATAAGACCAGTCAGACTGTAACTAATTACAGGCTACTAACGGGCACTGCTGGCAGCGACATCTTTGAAGAGGTTATAGCTAAGTGACAGTGTATTTGTAACATTACCATCTTGTTAGCTATATTAGCAGTACACAAAGTAGAAAGAATGACAATGGTTTTGACCTCATAAGCAAAGACAGACAGAAAGAAAATATCCCAAATGTATATATATATATATATACGTGCTGTAGCTCTGGCACTCAGTCGACACAAATGATTACTGTTTCTGTTGCCTTCCTCCAATACGGGACTCCATAGATTATGGCTCCCACACACAACCAACTGATGGACGGCGGCACTCAGAAATAACGACACGTACACATGCCAATAACTGGCAGTTATTGGCATGTGTACGTGTCGTTATTTCTGAGTGCCGCCGTCCATCAGTTGGTTGTATATATATATATATATATATATATATATATATATATGTATATATATATATATATATATATATATATATATATATATATATATATATAAAAACAGACAGGTGGTGGTAGCACTCGCTTTAAGAAATTTCAAACGGACAACAGGTCTGCCGACGTTTCGAAGCCTTTAATGTACGCTTCTTCTTCAGGACACAATTATTTATTTGGGATCCCTGCAGGGGTTCCATGGCTGGCACCGCACCTGACTTCATTTAAGGAGTGCTGCTCCGTTTTGTACAGTATATATATACACACACATTCATATACACACAGACATACATCAAACTTGCATCTGAAATATAATCAATTATTAAATTCCCAACAGGAGGCTGTTACAAATGCACTGGCTGCACGACATGCAGTGCCATGTCCAATTGCACTTTCTTCACGCACCCGCACTCTGGTATTAAATTCAAGATCAAATTTGCATTGACATGTACCAGTACCCACGTTGTCTATCTTTTAAAATGCCCCTGCGGGCTGTGTTACGTCGGCAAGACAATTAGGACGTTTCGTGAAAGAATTGCTCAACACCGTTCGGCCATCAGAGCCGCCCTCAATAAAAAACCGAACGAACAGCCGGTAGCAAAACACTTTGCCCAACTCAACCACAGTCTTGCCAGCTTGCGCTACTCTCTCATCGACCACGTACCAGAAAATATGCGGGGCGGTGATAGAAATAAAAGACTGCTCCAACTCGAAACTAGTTGGATTTTCAAACTACAAACTGTATCCCCCAAAGGACTGAACGAACAAATTAACTTTAATGTGTTTCTATAATCATGTTATCTCTATTGTCCTGCTGGCCCGATTTCTTCCCCTGTTCCCTTGATCCATTTGTTTCCTTATTTTGCATTCACTATATATACTTTTCAGCACCTTTGAGCACTTGTTTATGGTGATTTTCTTTGTATCCCTCTACAGGTCTCGCCGCTGTCCTGTTGCCCAGCAACCAGGACGCCTGTCAGTAGACACATGATGTGAGAGCGAGTGACGTCTCCATTACGTGGACATCCAGACAGGAAGTACATGGAAGTGCGAGGCATACAGCACGGGGAGACCAGGGAGGAGACTCTGATGTACAGTCTATATAGGTAAGTCTGTTATCCATTGTACCTTGTTCTATCCTTGACAACGGAGTAAAATCCGAAACGTTGGAGTAAACCTGCGTTTGTGTTTTGATTACTGATGTAAAATCCCAGGAGTGCCACTATCGCTACATATATCTATTCATTTGAGTGCAGCACCCGGGCAGTTGAAAATTGGAAACACGGAGTGCCGGTATCCCGCCTTCTATATATATATATATATATAAATCCTTATAATTTTGTGTTACTTTGAAAGGGGACACGGTCACTAGGTGGACTCAATTAAGGTGGACATACATTGGGTTGACCACTGAAGGTCGACAAGGCTTAGGTTGACACCTGAAATAGGTCAACAATGGGAAAGTCGACCGTCAAAAGGTCAACATGAGTTTTTCACATTTTTTCTTTTGCCGAAATGTGCCGATAGGCGGTATTTCATACCCTACCATCCACCAAGGTGTCCATCTCGACATTTGGGACAAAGAACAGGAAAAAATGGATCAACCTTTTGACTGTCGACCTTACCAATGCCGACATTACAGCCTTGTCGACCTTAACCATGTTGACCTATTTCAAGTGTTTGCAAAACATCTATGGTTGTCAGTATCAATGGTACAGACACAAAGCCTAGCTACACATCCCGACACACCCTTGAATCCCCTCCCCTGGTGGTTCTGATTGGCTGTCGGCCCAGGACATGTACTGCATCTCATAGGATACCGCCCGAAGTTAAGTTGGGGAAAATTCTGGTGACACACACATGACATAGGATGATTTGGATGCCACATAATGGTAACAACTTGTGATCGGAGTTGTTCAATAGATTAAACATTGAGGAAGCATTGATTATACAAACATAATAGGAGCAGGCTGTGTCCAACTACAACATCCCCAAATGCAGAGCCTAGTGGATTTGGAGGAAATGCAAACATGCTTATGCTAACAATCATAGGTGCCGATTCTGTGGGTGCTTGATGGCCCGGCAACCAAGGAAATTGATGAGCACCCACCCACCCGCTCAGCAGCGTCCCACTCGCCCGTCTCCCTCGTTGCAGGCACAGGTACTATGTGGGCTTTTATGTACCTGCACTGTGGGGGAATTTATGTATTTTTGGTACTGCAGGGGCATTTATGTATTTGCCACTGCGGGGGGCATTTATGTATTTGGCACTGTGGGGGGGGGGGGGGGGGTTGTACTGTGTGGGCATTTATATATTTGGCACTGTTGCCATAATTTGAATATTGGAGACAACTGTGCTGCAATATGCATCAGTATTATTTTGTGGCCACGCCCCTTTCCCATGAAGTCACTCCCCTACATTTTTGGCTTGAGCACCGACCAGTACATCAGTATTATTTTATGGCCACGCCCCTTTCCCATGAAGTAACTCCCCTACATTTTTGGCTTGAGCACCCACCAGCAAAAACATAAAATCGGCACCTATGCTGACAATTGGATTTGTATTGTTTGTGTACCTTTACACATCCAATTATTATAGTAGTGTCCTGTACACATGGTAAGTTGTCCACACATTTATACTAGTTTGTCTATAATGTGATGCTACAGTCCATGAACTACTATTAATACTGTGAGGAATAAATTATTTAACAAAGACTTTCTTTTGACTGGACAGCCTTGGAGAATGTCACTATGTATTACACAAGCTGAGCATTCTGAAGTCATTATCAGCCATGATAAAGCAATGTTAACCAGGCCCATGAGCTGTTAGGCTGCAGTAAATGCTCTAGCAGTCCGTGAGATGTATTTGCTTAATAAATGACAGGAATCAGTAAATTACGAAGTGATGAAATGCTAAGAATGGTGGTAATGCTGCTATATTACAGCTATTATGATATCGGAGATAGCTGTTACAGTCCCTCTATCATATATTTGGGAGATAATTTATCATTTTTGTTATTCCCCAAAAATGTGTGTTTTCAGGGAATACTGTATGCTGCAAATATTTAATAATGAATGAGCCCCTAAGGCTGTAGAAATGTCATATATGCAAAAACATAAGACATAGCTCCTAAATGTCCTGATTACCATGGGGCAGTGCCGCTGTCCCACCTGTGGTGATCACTGAATCCAGAGGCAGGAATTACCGTTGGTGCAGCAGGTACATTGCACCAGGGCACCTGAGAACTAAAGGGCCTATTGCTGCCCAATCCAGCAATAAATTATCTCCTGGCCCTACCACAGACCATTTTGAAGTAAAGACCCAGTGCAGGGAGTAGGGAGGACTGCACTGCCTGAGTGAGGCATGGATGACCTTGCGTTCTGGACTGATAGTAGAGTCCTGCCACCTATGACCGCTGATGATCACAGTCACATGCTGCCAGTAATTAGCAGACAATTGATCTTTTTTTCTGATTCACTTCTGTCTGTGATTTAAAAGCAGCTCACAAACCGTGTAATTGGCACTGTCAGAGTATGTCTGACGAAGTTCCAAACTGAGGAAAGCCAAGGGGAGGGGGTCCACTTGAGGTCTCATACATCATGCAGTGGCTCCGCCCTTTTTCAGGCACTGGAGGACAAAATTAATGAAGGTAATAGCAGAGAGCCTACTTTTTAGTCCAGAGAGAGACTGATTTGCAGTTCAAGGGGGTGGGACAGACACTGTGGGTGGGATCGGTCTAAAATCTAGTAATTTCGCACCATTTTACCCCAGGCATTTGGCTGGAATGGGGGCAGGGCTAAAATGGCACAAAATTTGGATTTTAGACTCGCCCTCTCCCCGATGCACCGCAATCCCAACATTCATCTGAGGCCGAGGGTAAAGTGGGGGCATCCAGGTAGGATGTGGGAGACTTGCCCACCTTTCAGAGAGGCCATCAGATTTTTGAGATTCTCCCGGGTTGGAAAATATGGTTGGGAGGTATGCATAGGAGGATCTGACAATAAAAATGAAACCAAAGGACTGACTCTGCTGCAGCTGCACGTATGACCATATAAATGCAGCAGCTGTCTGGGTTTGTACTGAGACTCCCACTGGCAGCTATGTAAGCCCCAGTGCCTGTGTACAAAGAGAAGTAGCCCTATGGCTGCTCAAGACATTGCAACTACATAAGAGGTCACAGTTGCAGTCAGGAAAACCGGTCATTACGTGCCTGCAGCCACTTCCTGTTTACGCCCAGAAACTGTCAATCACTTTGCAAATAAATCATCACTGGACTCATCATCGCAAGACCACCATGGCAAAAGTGCAGTGTAAACTATATGCATGCAAGTTTGGACAATAATCGTCCAACTGCGCAAAAGTTGGGTTTGCGTACATCTCTGAATTAGACCCAAAATATGGTTATAGCCTGCTTTTTGCCAATATGGCTAAACTTATAAAAGAGCCCCTTCCTCCCAGAATCAGGCAAGAATCAAGCAGCATCTACAAAACTGCATTCCTTTCCTTGGACTCTTCCTTGCTGCACAAAACCTCACAAGGAAGTTTTCATGGGAACTTTCATGCATAGCTGCCTCTAATGAGTTTCCATTCCAAGAGAGGCTGCGACGAAGAAGTTAATAAGCCCGGACTGCTTTCATACAGTATGGGGCAACTAGAGGGGTTATCTTTTCCCATTGTCACGGCTTCGTCTTTTCAACTGGCCTGAAGACATTTTGGGAAGTTTCTTGCAGTGACATTCACCAGACTTCTAAGTGTTTGAGTGGGTGTCTTGAAACCCAATTCTCCTCTTTCATTTCACAGTCAGCCAGGTTTAACGGTAGCTAATAAGAGGGTGAAATCCAGCGAGACATTAAATGCCAGAGAGGTCACATTCTACAGTACAACGAAGTCACTGGGCCCCAGATAATCTCTCTGGATTTAATGTACTTGTTACGGATTTTGTACTTTTTCCCATGATATCTGTTCCCCAACAGCCTTCTCCTGTGCAGGAGTTACATTAAGTTGAGCAATGGCTCACTTTCATAACTACTTTGTATCCTGCTTGTTCACAAACTGTGACCTTGATTAGTTTTTGCAAAATCATTTATTTCCTTTTCAATATTGCTTTAGGTTTCCCTCAAAATAAAATAAATGACCATAGAAAAAGCTGCTTTATACATTGCTATTCTATGACTATCCACAATGTTTACACTTGCACACAAGAGTTTTTATAAGCTCTACTAAAGCCATGTAAATGATAAAAGTATACTGTAAATAAACAGTTTAATTTAGTACATGCATAGCATATAATGCCGCTTGTGGATATAGGTATATGTCTGTACAGGTAATGTGACATTTGCACCCCCATTGTAGAAGTAAGCCAGTCTGTCCTTCCAACTTCCATTAATTAACCAATTCTATTTACCATATATACTTGAGTATAAGTCGACCCGAATATAAGCCAAGGCTCCTAATTTCACAACAAAAAAACTGGGAAAACTTATTGACTCAAGTGGGACCCTCACTCGAGTATAAGCCGAGGGGGGCTTTTTCAGCATAAAAAATGTTCTGAAAAAGTAGGCTTATACTCGAGTATATATGGTATTTATTTACAGTTTCTTATATAGCGCAGCATATTCCGTACATCAGTATACCTTTGAAAAAGTTGTCTGTGGACGACGAAACGCGTCAGGTCTAGTGCTTACAGCCTATCTACCTTGGGATTACAAAAGGACTCTCACTTGAACCAGCCCTCCACACCTCCATCTTTTCCCACTGTTGGACACCTACTGGAAAATTCAAGGGAAACCATCACCTGCTAATATACCTGGAGACATTACATCAAGGACTGAATTACATGGTCCCATAAAAATCAGGATCAAGTCCCAAGAACACTCCAGCAGGTATATGGACACCCAGCCATCCCAGTTTCCCATTCATTTGTGGGAGATTGTCCAACTCTATTTCTGGAGAGCATTTCTAGGAACAAGTGAGATACCCCCCATTGTTATCATTGTTACATCTATATGTCCCTCAATAGGCTGTACACTTTTTATTTGTAAATTGCAATTGCCTTTTTTATACCAAAACGTATCAACCTTTTAGCTAGTATTAAATAAAATATTTGTGATACCCAATTGGTCATATGTAATTTTGTGTTAGCGCTCCACCAAACTGGGTAGATACAAACCGATAAGGAGGTAGGAGGGCCCTGCTTGCAAGCTTACAATCTATAGATATTGATTTGAATAGTCCGATGCAATTGCGGTAGTCACATGTGTTAATGCAAATTTATGCGGATAGGCTGTCTATTTAAGAAACCCTCCCAGCTTCTGCTCTAATCCAACGTAGAATGCAAAAAATTGCACCAGCGGTCAGACATTGGTATAAGCACTTGACTTCTGAGCAAGCTTTCCTTGACTGCCAATGTCAGTGGAACTTTGACGCAGTCTCTGACTGATGCAAGCCCAAAACATGTGTCGATGCCAATCCACCCCAGGGAATACCATTTGATATTTCATCAGTGTACGCATGATCAACGTCAACATGTCAAGCATGTGACCAATTGGATAACTGCAATAACCCGGCACATGCACACTTTTAATTCAAAGCCGCCGGAGTCCAACAAGCGGCGCGAACATAGATAACTGCGCATGCGCCGTGACACATTACGTGTCAGGGAAACCAGCGCATGCACCAAACACCACCTCGGGTGGGGATAACGCACTCCCATAACGTATAAATTAAAGTAAATACATTCAGGATTTTGCAGGGCCGCTTCACCACGATAAAGTGGCGAAGCGGAAGGGGGGACATAAAGAATGAAAAAGAGATGATAATAAATCTACCCCACAGACAGATATTCTGGAACTGAACAGATCAGATACACTTATAGTAATTCGAGGTAGTACTGTAATACAGACATAATAAGTAAGGTATGCCCAAATAACATCGCTAATGCACAGAATTGAGTAGTTCATTCTTCTTGATGTCATTAATGTTTGCAGATAGTGACTTGCAAATTGGAAGCACTCTGTGGTATAAGACAAACAAACGATTCTTGAAAAAACCTGCGTGACCAGTTGTTCTAAGGTAATATGCAGCTAACTGTTCCCATCTGTCTTTGACTAGCTGGAAGGCAGGATTTTTGTGTCTTAGTATGAAAAGCTAGTGTGTAGGAAAAATGCAGGGGATTAGCTGTTGAAGAACTTGGTTGGGTGCACACAGTGTTTAGACAGCCACTAATTAATTCAAGCAGACCATATCCTCTCTCCCTTTATCTCACTCTGACATCTGGAGCAGCAGTGTCAACTTACTTATTATGACTACAAATACATTTTTCCTCTCTCAATGGAAGATCCATGTTGTTGTTTTTTTTACAAAACATAGATATGACGATGTAGATATGCATCCATCAGCCAAAACATAGAAACCAACTCCATAATATTGTGTAGGTCCCCCTTGCGCCTACAAAACAGTTGTATCCTATAGAAATATGGATTCTAAACGACACCTCTGAAGGTGTCCTGTGGCATCTGGCACCAAGATGTTAGCAGCAGATCCTGTAAGTCCTGTAATTTGTGAGTTGGGGGCTTGAGACGGGAGCTGGAGGACTTCCCTTTAGTTGGGATTCCAACAGTCACTATACCAGCATCCGAATCACGGCTGTTATATGCCTGACACTCCGTATCACGACCCCATAGAGGGAGAAGAGAACCTGTGGTGAGCGCAGTGACTCCTGGGGGGGGGGGGGGGGGGGGATTTCCAGCACATCCTAAAGATGCGCGATCGCCCAATAAACTCATGTTCCTCAAACCATCCTGAATAATTTTTGCAATGTGTCAGGGTGCTGCTGAAAGAGGCCACTGCCATCAGGGAGTCCCATTGCCATGAAGGTGTGTACTTGGTATGCAACAATGTTTAGCTAGATGGTGCATGTAAAAATAACATTCAAAAGAATGCCTTGATCTTTGATTTCACAGCAGCCTGTAATGTATCCTGTGGTCACCTATTTTCCAGGTAAATGATGCACATGATGTAAACCCCCCCCCCCCCCTCCAAAAAAAAAATAGATTTGTCAGACTAGACCACCAAGGTCTAGTTCCCAGCTCAAGTGCCCATTGTAGGTCAGTGACAGGTCTGCAGCTGCACAGCAAGCTGTGATGTGTGTTCTGACACCTCTCTATCACAGCAAGCATAAACTTTACAATTTATCCTATAATAGGTTTTCTGTGGTGTCGAACCAGAGGGCTGGCCTTCGCTCCCCAGGTACATCAATGACACTTGGCGCCAATGAACATGCCTCTGATCTCACTTGTTGTCCTTGCATGGAAACACTTTTGGTAGGTACTAACCACTTCGTAACAGGAACTCCCCACCAGACTTGTAGTTTTGGAGAAGCTCTGACCTATTTGTTTAGCCATCACAATTTGGCCCTTTGTCAAAGTAACTCTTCACGCTTGCCCATCTTTCCTGCTTCCAACACATCAACTTCAAACTCACTGTTCACTTGCTACCTAATATATACCAATATATAGCCATTGCAATGAGGTAATCAACTGGCAGTGGTTTCATGTTATGACTGATGGGTGTATTATCTAGTGGATTACAACATATTCCATATGGTTGCATTTAAGAAAAATACTCAACAAGCCAAAACGTCATACTGTTCAATAATATGTAAACCACAGGGTTCCTGAATTAGATACTTTTTTACGGTTTGTTTCCATGTGAACAACTCATGTCTAGTTAGCAGGATAATGTAACAAGATATTGCAGATTTATATCCTATGTTAAATCCATGTACCACCACAAAAACACTATATCCACAGTCTCTTGTGGGAAAGGCAGACATTTTGGAGCATGCATCCTATAGCTCATGTCATCTTTAGAAGGCAGTGCACCTCGTTACTTTTGAAAGTGCAATCTGAGAGCAAAGAGGAATAATTTGAGAAGCCTCACCCACCTTCCAATTCTTAGGGGTAAATTTACAATGCTGAGATGTTCTATTAAAGATGGGATATTGCCCATAGCAATCAATCAATCAGAATCGATTATCTTCTAAAAGCTGCTAAATAAATAATTATTAGAATCTAATTGGTTGCTATGGGCAACATCCCATCTTCAATATAACTCCCACCTTAGATTAGGGGGCTCTGATGCATATTTCCACTACATTCAAACATCCACATAATGAAAACATGGACATTATCAGACACATATTGGCCCTTATTCTAATCGGCTCGGTACGGCCCGCGTGCGGCCGTACCGCCGATGTTTTCTCTCTGCACATGCGCAGAGGTCACTCTGCGCATGTGCAGGGGAATTCTCCGTGTTAAAAATTTAGACGCCGCAAAGGGGGCGTATAGGGGCGTGAGGGGCTTCATCCCCTCATTTCCCTATGTGTACGCCCCGCGTTTCATGGGCGTTCCCATGCAAACGCGGGGCGTACGCATGGTAATGAGGGCATGACGCCACTCATGGGGGCGGAAAGCTGACGTCGCCGGATGTCAGCTTTCAGCCCCCATACAAGCTACCACACGGACGATTGTCCGTGTGGTCTCAGCTTGCGGGAGCTGCCGCGGCGTGCGGTCCTGCCTTCGATGGTCGTCGACCATCGAATGCAGGGGGCAGCTCCCAGCATGGTGGAGGCGTACGCCTCCACCATTTTCGTGCGGTTCGCCAGCCGTCCGTGTACGGACGGCCGTGGCGAACCGTATGGTGGGCGGGGATTCGTCTGGTGCGGTCGGAGCCGCATATGCGGCTCGACCGCACCAACCAGAATAAGGGCCATTGTCTTATGACCCACAAAGTGTATTTCATTTCCTGTCCGGGCAATTTACACTACATTACAAACATTTAGAAACATCAGAAACCGTATGGCTCTATACAGGTCGGCCATCAACGCAGCCTTCTGCTTGTAGAAAGTGGACCAACCAGTGGCCTGCCACATTTTAGAGGCTAGCCCACCTCTTAAATATCTTTAATTTATATTAATTGATCATATATTTCCATTCAAAAGAGATGGGGACCGTGCAAAGGCTTTATTAAAAGTTGACATTAAATGGAGTTATCATTGAGTTAACACGGAGACCCCCAGGGACCCCAGGCATGAGGATGAGGATGGTTAATTAGAAGAGTGCCTTTGTGAAATTATCTATTACGGTTATAGTATATATAATGCCTATATTTCCTCATATACTCAGTGCAGCTGGGGAACCCTGCTACTATATAACGCTTAGGGCGAGATGTATCAATTATCACATTTTTATCAATTGTTTTACTGCTGCGCAAATCACCTGTGTTCGCCGACTTCCTTCTCTAATGTATTAAACTTTTTCCCTTTGGCGGCCGCTGACCTCTGCGCGATGAAGCTTTTTTTCCTGCGCATGCGCACTGAGGTCCGCCTCATGCTGGCACATGCGCAGTGCTGATCTGGATTTAGGTTATACATCCTGCCCGTAGTGTGTGGCTGTGCACGCAGAGAGCGGGGATCCCACTAGGTAAACACCAGCAAAAGCAGCATGTGGTCAGTGTTGGTGTTTGGGATTCATCAGCGCTAACAAGGGGTGTTCTTTTTTTCAACACAGAAACATGCACATTAACAAGCTTTATCTTGCTAAATGAACACCACAAATGCCCCCCCCCCCCCCCCCCCCCCCGCGGATGCTCTTAATACATCAAAGCCCGTGACCACCTCACACATTTTTTATGGGAATTAAATAACGCAAGGCAAGTCTCGCGTTGTGAGACGCGGTGGGGGAGAAAAATTTTTTTTTAAGTAAAACTTTAATAGTAACTAAACAGCCAGGATGCCGCTGCGGAAAACAGACTACAGGTTAATATATCCCGCCCTCAGTGTGTTGGTTTGCATTCCCCTCCACACGTCATGTCACTGCCCCTTATCACATGCAGCCCTGTCATCACTGAAATATCATGCATGTCCTGATATAGTCTGTGCTCTGACCCACCCCTAGGATGTTACTCCCACAGTGTTTGTTCCCAGATTGTAAGTCACATGTGTACCAAGTTTGGGGTAAATTGCTCCAGGCATTCCAGAGTTTTGCTGTTTCCTGATATACTCTGTACTCCTGTCCCACCCCCTAGGGGTGCTAGGGATAGCTTATAGCCACATTATTTGTTTACAGATTGTAACTGATATGTGTACCAAGTTTGGTGTAAAGTGCTCCAGTCCATTACAGAGATATGCTGTCTGAGCTGCTGTCTCAGTCCTATGGGTGCTAGGGGGGTATTACCCTCACAGTGTTTGTTCACAGATTGTAAATGATATGTGTACCAAGTTTTGTGTAAATGGCTCCAGCCGTTCTGGAGTTATGCGGTCTGCTTAAATACTCTGTGCTATCGCCTTACCACTAGGAGTGCAAGGGGTGTCTTAATGATGTGGGTGCTTCTGATAGATCAAAATGACCAATCGTTCACGGTGCGCGTACCCGCTGATCATTAAGATTTGTCTATGATCTTCCCTGCATGCAAGATGATCATAGGCCAATCTTTTGTGAAATGTATCAAATTGTTTCATGTGTGTGCATGATGGATGATTTGATACCATCGTTAACGATATCAGATCATTTCCAATATGGTTCCGCGTGTATGCACCTATACCCTCACAGAGTTTGTTCCCAGATTGTAAATCATATGTGTATCAAGTTTGGTGTAAATTGCTACAGTCATTCCAGAGTTATGCTGGAACATACATATGAGCGTACAGCAAAAAATTGTGTTTTTTAATTATTAGAAATTTAACAGTAATTCATTTTTTAGTTGCCTCGGTGTGTTTTAATATGATCATATGTAAAATTTCACAATCTTCCCTTGTAAACTGTGGATTTGTATAGAAAGACATAAGCACAAACAAATTTTTGCTTTTATATAGTAGAGAGATAGAGAGAGAAATACAACCCTGAATTTTGCTCAGTTCAGAAATTATCGGCAACCAGTGCATCGGTGTGTGAGTCGCACTGTGCATAAATGTTGTGATGGGCTTGTATCAGTCAGTGTGATCAGTGATCTTGGTAATCGGAATGAGAGAAAAAGCAAAAATTGTGGTTTTTAACTAATTAAAAACTAACATTAAATAATTTAGATTTCAAATTTTTTTCGTTGCCTCGGCCGTGTTTTAGTACACTTGTATGTAAAATTTCACGATCTTGTCTTGTAAACTGTGTATCAAGTTTTTTAGTTCCGCACTAACAAAGCTAAGCTGCTCTTAAAATGGAAATAGATTATTATGGAAAAAAGAGCGCTAATAATTATATGTTAGTTAGTTAAAGAAAGTGAGTGTTAACTGTAAAGTAAAAGTGGTTAAAACAATGTTTACACCATTTTGTGGAAAAAGTTGGTATTTAAGAACAAATTGCTCAATCCGGTGTGTCTGCCCCTATCTTACCCACGCTGCCCGCTCTGAGCCGCCCGAGAGAGTCGCTGCTCAACTTCCAGCTACCGGGCCATTTCCCGGTGGGCCGGTCCAGATTGCCACCTGGCCGGGCCGCCAACCCTGATAACAGGGCCGGTGCTGGCGTCACCTGACTCCTGCATCAGCGGGGACCTGGAGCTAGCCGGGACAGCTCCTGTGGCAGGACTCGGCATCAGTAAGTAGCGCTCTCCCTCCCACGCCCCGGCAGTAGCGTCCGCCCTCCCCACCCCACCCACCCCGGGAACAATATGTAAGCAGCACCCGACACCAGACACCCACACACACCCCCCCGAGCCAGTGGCGGTAGTGCGAGCAACCCCCCCCCCACCCCCACCCCGGATCGCTTTACCAATCCGCCCATGGAATCAGGTAAAGCTTTGTCGTGTGAATTATAGAATGATATTTGGAATCGCAGGTGGTTCTATCCTACTTAATGTGTTACTCCCTCCTGGTACCCTGGTAAACAGAATCAAACTATTTCTGGTAGTAACCAAGTACTAGTAACAACTCATGATAAGAAACTTGAAATAAACTGACTTGAAATAATAAAAGTGAGCAATGATCAATGCTGGAAAGGATAAAAAGCCAAATACAATATAAATTCCCTTTAGAAAATGTCACTGACACTGTTAAAAGCCCTTTGGGCTCTAGAGATTATGACTGTATATGAAATAATTAGTCTATGCAAGTCATGGGGAAATTAGCAATGCAGTTAAAACAAAACTAATTATCCAACAATCAGATCGGACTAATCCCATTTTATTATGTACTTCTGTTAGTTACCATCAAAGGGCTTGTAAAGCACATCCCAAGCGCATTGTACTGGGGCTGATTAACTGCTTAACAGCCGCAGGGTAGGATCGTACTTGCGCCACCATATTCTAACACCATAAAGGCTGGAAGGATTCAGCCTGATTATAAACCATAAATATCTCCAGCAGAAATAGACAGGATAATTCAATTAAGTAGACATTTTTCTGATTTGCTGGTTTTACAACTATAAGGTGGTAAAGGCTGTATAATATACTGGTATGTTACCAAACGCTTGTGTCCAAAGAAAATCCACATGTAAAAACCTGTTTTGAACTAGATGCGATGCAATCTAGTACAGAAAGTACGGGGCTGGTGGTCATGAGTATGTACAGTACCAGTCGTGATTTCAGTGAGTGGTACTTGTGTATTATCACGGCACCCAAGATTTCCACCGTAGGGCATCGTATTTGTCGCATCACATGCGATCCGATCGCATGCGATGCGATTTGACCTGATATTTAATTGTACAGGCACCCTGATGGGATATTGCTATGTTAAATGCACCCCCATTGTTAACGCCACCCCCACTATCAATGCCAACCCGAAGCGTGGCGAGCGCAGCGAGCCCACGAGGGGTGGCGGTACGCGTCCTCCGACCTTTTCATACCCCTACTATCCACGTCGGCGTGGAGTTGACTTTAGATAGTGTGGCTAGCGCAGCAAGCCACGGAGCCAGAAGCGTAGCGAGCCACGGAGCCAGAAGCATGGCGAGCGCAGCGATCCCCGTGGATTACTTCACATGTATTCCGCTCGCCACACTATCTAAAGTCAACTCCATGCCGACGTGGATAGTGGGGGCATGAAACGGTCGGAGGACGGTTACCGCTGCGCTCGCCACACTTCGGGTTGGCGTTGATAGTGGGGGTGGCGTTAACAATGGGGGTGCATTTAACATAGTAAACACCCATCAGGGTGCTTGTACAATTAAAAATTGCATCGCATGCCATTTTAATGGCATGCGATGCAATGCAATATTTTATTGTACAGTGCGGGTCTTTGGACCCGAAAATCGGTTCGCATCGCATACCTTAATTAGTGGTATGCGATGCGCGCCGTGATAATACACAAGTACCCAGTGAGTTTGCAGCTAAATTTAGAGCGACAATTGGGGAAGAGACTACAGCAATATCCTTAGAGGACACTAGGCATGTTTATCAATCTGCATGACCTTCAATCCAAGACTCTTTACTAAACAATAGCCAGGGCCAGCTGACACGCACATACTCTGGCTAAGCAGCATTGTAGGATGCTGAACAAAAGGGAGCCTTATACAGCTACAGTATCAGCTAGATGAAACAAAGCACCATCCTGCCCACCCATCTCACCACCAGCAATGCTTGGGCAGCACCATGACACCGGCATCACTTAATCAGTCAGGCTGATTGGCTTGCCAGTGATCACTGGCAAGCCAATCAGGAGGTGAAGCTGTGTAATGGCTGGGCATTGGTTGGCAGGCAGTAGTGAAGGGCACAATGGTGCAGACATGTAGAAAATGGGTGGGATGGATGTGGAGTTGGGTGCTGAGGGAGATTGGGACTGTTGGACTGACATAGGACAAGTGGGAGAGCTGAGTATCATCTCTCATGGAGGGATTCACATAAACACATCTGTGTAGTCACAGGCTCACTAAAGGTGCCCATACACAGTGCAATAATTGCATGCATTTTGGTCTAGATTGCATTGCGTCGCACACAAATCACATGCGATTTGTGTGTGATGCGATTTGTGTGTGATGCGATGAGGACCTACTTAAAAAAGTATGTGCAGCACATACTTTTGAACTGTGATATGGGATGTGCGCATCGTATCGCACCTGCGAAACGCACCGTGTATGGGCACTTTAAGGATAATAATAGCTCCAATCGGAGTCATGGCATAGAGCTACTTTGGGCATTAGATATAGCAGTTTCCTGCACAAATGTGACCGACTCACAGCTTTCCAGACTATTTGCAGCTACATTCAGTGCTTTCATTTATGCATTAAGGGGTTTATTGCATACAGATCACCCTCCTTCCTCATTCTCACTGGGGGACAGAGGAAGAGATGGAGAATTGGCTGGAGGTCTGCAGACACAGCTGGGACCTGCCTGGGACCCTGTCCTGTCTGTGTCTGACTCCGGAAACATGTTCAGTTTAGCGGCATTCGGGGGAGGGTACTCACAGGAGTCAGGGGCTGGCTTATAGAAGATGATAGACAAGCAGTGCTGTCTCCTGTGATTCATCAGCCATTAAGTCAGTCAGGGATACACACAGTGGCAGCTGCTGATCCCTGGTCAAGGCACCCAGCACATATTACATACTGTACAACACCAAATGTATACTTATATGTGCTGACTGTCTTCCTATGCAATGTGTGGTCATCCCCCTTAACTTATGATTACCATAATTTTCGTTGATCTAGTTATTAGATAAGAAAGGTGTTTCTACACAGATGCTGGCAATCATGCAGTAGGAGCAGGGACGGGGGAAGTCTTCTCAGCATCCTAGGAAAACTTCAACCTATGTCCCCCCCCCCCCAGCATACTGCCACCAATACCCACTTTTCAACTCCTTATGGCACATTTGCCTAACATTCGGAAAGGCTGGAAGGCTCCCAAAAATTGGGTGATCTTCCCAGACCCCAAAGAAGATGGGCAAGTTCCCTGCTTTCCCTGGAGGCATCCCGTTGAAACCCACAACAGATTGCAAGGAGGAGGGGGCAGCAAAGTGGGGAAATTTGCTCCAAAGGTAAGTAGGGAGGTCAGGTCTTAGAAGTTCCACGCAGCCACCTGCTTTTAGTACAACAAGGATCCTTATAGACCTCATTGATTTTGGCTAGGCAGACTCGGTGGCGCCCCCATATCCTGTTGCCCTAGGTAGCTGTCTAAAGCTGCCAAATGGTAGAGCCAACCCTTAGTAGGAGAGAAGCCCAGGAACAGTGTCCCTCCTGGAATGGTTTATATTAAGAGATACTCTACTGTGCTTACACTACATGGAAAGAGTGATGGTTACTTTGCAGTAAAGTGAAGCAGAGGAAATGTGTTTTTTCCCATCCTAGTTTTATTAATGTCCCGTAAACCCCCCCCCCTCCAAAAAAAATATGATGATGATAAAATCAGAAATGTTGATGGATACTTGGAGTTCTCCTTGATAGATACGTTGATTAAGCATTTCAAAACATTTAGACAATTCACATCCCAGGTTTCCTCCCCTAGGAAAATGCCTAGGTCCAGGAGTGGGTGGCCCAGAGTTACTGTAGGGTTGAGTGGTATTATGGAAAAATAATGTCCCTGTCTATGTAAATACATAGGGTTGTGGAAAGCCAGGGGTAGGAATGGATGAGGTAATGAAATTCTAAATTTGGAGATGCTGGTAAAGGTAGGCTTGTGGAAGATGAGGTCTCTCAGAAATTTTAGCAAAAGATTGCAGAGTGAATCTACCGAAAATAGCAAAAATGGGTGGTGCTGCCCATGTAGATGCCACATGGGATGGAAACATGTTAGGAATGCATCCCTTCCTAAGTGTCAAGGAAGTTGGTAGGTATGTCTCATCCAAAGCTGCTCTATACACAAGTCTTATGGGAAGGGCTAATAACATTGCACACCCTCAGGAGCTTAAACATAGCTCATGCCGTCTCTGTGATGACATGGCTCATGTACCATAAGGGAGGGATAATCAAAAGAGTATAAATCTGGAGTCAGTGGGGGGAATTTACTAAGATGGGAGATCTATTTCACATGGGATGTGGCTACTATATACACTATCTTTTATCTTCTAGAAAGTGCTAAATAAGAAATAGAACTCCCATCTTAGTAAATTCCCTTCAGTGTGAGCAACTGCTTAGATATTTACAAAACCGGACCAATCTGAAAACACACAACCATAACCAAAAATTCTATATATCAAAATACACTATGAGGGGCTTATGGTATGGTAGGCCTTACTGTGAAAGACTTGGAATTCCAGGGACTGGCGTATTTATAATGGGTGCAGTGTATGCGGTGCACATGAGCCCCCGAGCGCACACCCATTCTTTTAATACTCCCCCCCCCCCCGGAGTCCCGCTTTGGCAGCAGCAACAATCACTGGGAAAATGGCACGACAGACATTTTCCTGGTGCTTTGCGCATGCGCATAGACATCACTAGGATCCCCTAATGATCCTAGTTGCCCAGAGTGTACAGTATACTAGTGAGGAGGGGGGCCAGTTTGCACATGGGCCGCCTCCTCTTTAGAAGAGCCTCTGAGTCCAGGGCTCTCACTTAGGGCGAGATGTACTAAGCATGGAAAAGTGATACAGGTTGAGTATCCCGTATCCAAAATGCTCGGGACCAGGAGAATTTTGGATAACGGATTATTCCGTATTTCAGAATATTTTAATATTTCAATGATGTATTTTGAAGTACAGTATCTTGCATTTATGTTGTATAAACACATCAAACACATGAAATGCACACAAATATATTTTATTTGTTCAAAAAACAAGGTTTCAAGAACATGAAAAAAGTTTGTGTGCTATCTCAGTTATTGAATTTGAATGCCAAGCAATCATGTTCTTGTACATATATAGTGCCAGTTACATATCATGTCCTCAGTAATGCTGTTACAGATGGGACATCCATCACATACCAGTGAGTTTTTAACAAAAAAAAAAAAAATTTCACTTTCTGGAATGTATGGTTTTCGGAATAATTCGGATAAGGGATATTCGGATACGGGATACTCAACCTGTACAATGAAAAGTGATAAACCAACAACCAATCAGCTCATACCTGTTATTTTTCAAACACAGCCTGTGACATGGCAGTTAGAGCTGATTGGCTGGCGGTTTATCACTCTCCATTTTATCACTTTTCAAGCTTAGTACATCTGACCCTTAAGGTCTAAATGGTGGGAAAATAGGGAGACACTACATTAGGAAAATTTGCGGGAAGCTAATTATTAATTTGCATGTTCCTTAAAGGCTATTTGTTGCACACAGATAAGGCCTTATAAACGCTAGCAGCAAAAATTGTTCTGTAAAAATACCTAACATGGCACACATTACATTAAAAGCAATTACTCTTCATTTCATTTATATTACACACTCCTCCAAGATTTCAAATGTTTCATTAAGAAGATGAAAGCAGAAAGAATCTGGCTTTCAAATCCGTGTACACCCAGGTTAATGCAGCCTCTCACTTCAATAGTCCTGGCAATGGAGTCGCCATGCAAAGGAAAACATCTCAGCACTGGCTATTTTAAGGGTCAGAGCTTTTCAGATGACTTCATACAGTACATAAAACAGAATTTCCTGCTGACCTCTTTTGTCTCGGAGAGGGGAGCACTTTACCACACTTGAAAAGGTCTCTTATTATACAAGTGATCAATCTTTTCTTTTTTTCCAGGCTACGCGGCCTATTCCACACAGTACAGGTAGATCAAAGCTCAGTGTGAATGAAAACCAAGTGGACAAAATTAAAGTATGGATCAGTGAAAGGCACGAAGGGAAAGATAACCAAGGGAGACAGATATAAAGATACCGGCATGAAAGGAGCCAGACAGAGGATGATAGTGTGAAAGTACAGTACAGTATGCTGCAATAGCAAGTCAGGGATTTCAAACACTACATTTACCAAGGAAAATACAGCGATCTGCATGGACACAGTGCTCACAGTTTCATATCATTATAAACCTTTGCCACAGAGTTGTACTAACAAGGAGATTGAAGACCTATTATTCTCACATCATCTTTAATGAACACTGGAAGTTATTGTCATGAGCAGCTGATTTGAGAATCATTTTTAATTAAAGGGGCAAATATAATCCCTTATAAAGATTAAAACAAATACAGTAGGTGCATACAGAGGGGTTACAAAGTACATGGAAATCCCCCTGCCCACCAATCCAATGACGCAGCGGTGCACCAAGCTGTGTAACTGTGGCCTGGCTCCTCTCAGGCAATTCCCATGACAGAGCTGGCTGGCTGTCTCCACTGATAGCAGCGGCCAATTATATTAGCCTCCAAGTTCGGTGGGCGTGCAGGATGCCGTCTTAACTTGGAAATAGTACCACTTTACAAAAAACCTCCGAGTTCGTCAGGCAACTCACATGGCCGCCAACCTCTGAGTGTATTACATTTGGCTGCAGGTGTGTGTCTCCCATGCTGGGGGTGTGCCAGCATGGGTGGTGGCGTGCAGAACTAAGGGCCTAATGGAATTGGAGTTGAAAATGATCAAGGGCCTATTATGAAAAGTGGAGATGAGGTCAATGCCATGTAGGCATGTAGAATGAAAACACTATATGCCCCAATGTTTCCCTAAATATCTAACTGCACCAAAATTGCATAAATGTTATAAATAGAAATGCTATTTTAATGCTTAGAATTTATTGCTAACAATGTGGCAGCTGATGTCTGTCTGGTGATGATCATTCTGCCATGATGATGGGCCTATTTTATGTGGAGGCCTGGAGGTACAGCTCCATCTGCCCCATTGTTAATATGGCCTTAGTGGCAGGGGCCGGGCTTTCCTCACCCTATGGGATACTCCTCAGCCAGAAGCAGGTGTGTGTCTGACAATATATATATATATATATATATATATATATATATATATATATATAAATAATGGAAAAGAGCACATACTGTAGACCTGGGGTAGCCAACTCCAGATACCAACAGTGCATGTTTTCCAGATCTCCTCACAGAATCACAAGTGAAGTAATTAGCTCCACCTGTGGATCTTTTATGATGAAATGTGTTAGTGAGTAATGAGTGCACCTGTGCAGCAGCTAGGTTGTCTGGAAATTGTGAACTGTTGGTAGCTCTCGAGGACTGGAGTTGGCTTCCCCTGCTTTGTAGGATCTATAAATATGTAAACCATAAATTGCGTAAGAACTTTGAAATTCTTTGGCCCAGTTACGGTAATGTCAAAAGTTTGTGTTTAGGAGACAATCAACGTCACCAAGTATAAAATAATGGTACTTGTATAGTTTCACGGCGCCAATGCCCGCAGATCGCATGCAAATTGTATGCGATGCGATTTAGCACACCACACAAATCGCATGCGATCAGATGCGATTTAGCACACCCCCAATTTCAACGTCAGCCCTAAGCGTGGCAAATACGTGTCCTCCCGACCTGTTCATACCCCCACTATCCACATCGGCGTGGATTTGATTTTACAAAGTGTGGCGAGCGCAACGAGCCCCTCGAGGGGATGCGGAAAATGAGCTTGAAGCATGGTGAGCGCAGCGAGCCATGCAGATTACTTGACGTGTATTCCGCTGCGCTTGCCACACTTTATAAAATCAACTCCACACCGACGTGGATAGTGGGGGTAATGAACAGGTACCACATCTGCTCGGCAAGCTTCGGCTGATGTGGATAGTGGGGGTGTGCTAAATCGCATTGCATCACATTGCATGCGATTTGAGTGTGATGTGATGGTGGGGGTGTGCTAAACCGCATCACACACAAATCGCATGCGATGCGATCTGCGGGCAGTACCGCTGTGAAACTACACAAGTACCGAAATAATTACTGGCTTAATTAAGATGACTGCAGTGTTCATTACCCCAGATATCCATTGTTATAGAAAGGCCAGTTATAATCATATGCAGAAAAAGCCTTGTGAATGTGATAGCTAGTGGGAAAAAAAATAAAAATCATCTGCCAGTTTAATTGTTTAATGTCAGCTGAATTGTGTTACGCTGGCTAGAAATATAGAGCAAGTAATATTTAAGCAAACCTTGGGTTAAAAAACCATGGTCATATACTGTAGTGAAAAAGTTAATCTTATCAATGTGGAAATAGAGATAAACTCAAATAAAAGGAAATAAAAAAGGTTTCCTTCCTAATTACTGCAACGTCACTGAGCTTACAGTGAATACACGTAGAGGCTATATCATGCCGTATGAATCATGTGACAGGAACACACAGAGACTACCATCTAGGACCAATAAAATAGCCACATATAACAAAATATAGTAGCAGACTAGAGACTACAAGCAGAGCCTTAGTCATGAAACACAAAGCAGTCCGCTGGTTAATCACGCATCTATTACCGTTAGTGGTAAAGCTGGAACGTATGATGCAGTACCAGTAAACAGCATCATGTGAATGTATAGGTGCAATTTACAAGCACTGACACATAGTAAAACTATTTGTCAGATGACTTGGGAAATGACGCAATTCATTTATTTGCAAGACTAACAAATGTACATATATCACACATATTGGAGAATCGCATGTACTATCGTTGCCTGCAACTCTTAATTGTTTTGATGTATGGGCGGGTGGGTGGTGGGGGTCATTGATGTCAATGGGCATTCCCTTTTCAGGACAGTTGTTTGACCTAAGTGTTTAAATACTACTGTAGGCAATTTCTATGCCTGACAATCCCACTGTGCCAATCATTGCAAGACTATAAGTGCAAGGCACGTGTTAATATTTCAGTTTATCGGGTATGAGTTGAGTACATGCGGCAAAAGAATAACAGAGGCTGGCAGGGGAAGTGATTAGAGAAATACCAGCAGAACCCCACCCCTTCCTCAGCTGCACCTAGGACGGTCACAGTGGATGCCGCCTATTTAACTCCTCACCTCAGACACTCACCTGCCCAGCAGGTATAACTTTGGTAAATTGCATCGGTGTGCAGCAATACAGAATGTAAAGTACTGCAGTAAATTAATAATCATGATAATAAATTGATCCTTTAATCATGCACAGTAAATAAACATATCCATTTACCTATTTACATACCTCCCAACTGTCTACCTTTTTTGGACTGTCCCCCCCCCAGGGCCGACAGTGACATGCGGGGGGGGTTGTTGGGGGTGCCCCCTCCTGCTACCGCTCTGCTGCAGCGGTAAATAGACTCTGTGCTCTGTGTTTTTGGTTCTGGCATTTAAGTGAGCTTGATTTGCTGATCAGTTTCTACACAATGGGCCTTATTCAGATCTGAGCTCAGTACAAATTTGTTTGGAAAATGGGCAAAACCATGTGCACTGCAGGTGGGGCAGATGTAACATGTGCAGAGAGAGTTAGATTTGGGTGAGTTATTTTCTTTCTGTGCAGGGTAAATACTGCCTGCATTATTTTTACACTGCAATTTAGATTTCAGTTTCAGCACACCCCATCCAAATGTAGCTCTCTTTGCACAGGTTACATCTGCTCCACCTGCAGCGCACATGGTTTTGCCCATTTTCCAAACAAATTTGTACTGAGCTCAGATCTGAATAAGGCCCAATGTGCAATGTTATAACTACATTTACTAAGCATCGAGTTTTCAAAGCTGCACATTTGCAAACGGCATTTAAAACAACAATAGTATAAAATGCAACATTATAATAATGGCTTTGCATTCAATATTATTGCTAGTTTAAAAATGACAACTTTGAAAGCCTGTTGCTTAGTAAATATATCCCCTAGGCTGGATGTAGTGCACAAATGGTTAAGCTGCTTGTAAGTGTAAAGTCCTTGTTGAGTGTTTTATTTCTTCCTCAATGAAACACTATAGAAGACTGTGCCAAGACACCTCCAAGTATATGACTCTAGCTTTCCTCTTCACATTTTGACTTGAAATTAGCCGAGCTATCGAATGTATTTAATAGTAGCTTGGGAATTCTTGGCCTGGCGGTAGAAGACATTGGAAAACCATTACGCTTACTCTTCTGGCTGGCTAAAGACTGAGCACTTTAAAATAATATAAATATATTTACTGACATTTAAGTTCTCTATTTCCACCAGTTTAAAGAGCTCCATAATTCTAGTCACATAAAATAGCTGATAAAAAGTGGTTTCCACTTTCTATTGACTGTCTTTAAGTGTCCTTCCCCTATATAATATTTAGGGGAAGGTTTCACCTATCCACCGCTGACACAATTTGTTCCATTTAACTGTGTTCCATCGCTAGCATAGCCAGAAAGTGCCACTCTGCTTTGGCAGTTAGGAGTTGAAAATGAAAGTTTGAGGGAAAGGACCACCAACAGATATACTGAGGAAGGCCGGCCATCTGAGGAAAAAGTATAAATATGTGGAAAATCTCTTCAACGTCCAACAACAAAAATGTTTAAGCGCCTATTTCTGAAATGGAAAAATGTGGTCAGGCATCTATTTTCAGGGGACTGCCATAATTAACAGAAGCAGGGCAATTAAGAATGGGGTACAGCAGTACATATACAATTAGTCTGTTTAGCTGCCTATGGAACTCTAAGAATGCCACATTTAAAATGCTTGGTATTAAAATGTTAGCCTATAGAATGCGGCCCCATTAACTCACACCATCTGTAGACAGAAATTGTAGCCTGTGTTCTACACTATCTTTTTTTTGGAGAAGGATCTAATGGTTCATGTGGCCAGCCATGTCCGAAGTGGGAATTAAAGTGAGCAGGATCACCTTCCTCGTGGTAAGTAGTTCTGAAAAATATTCTTAATAGTTGTGATGTGCAGCGATAAGGACTGCTCATTTACAGGGCTTGCCCACACATTTTAATAAATACGCTCCAAAATATCAAATGCAAAGTTAAAATGTATTTTTCAGATTTCAGACCCCATGCATCTGACAAATGAACAACACAGAATTAGTTTCAGATTCCTTGATGACTAAAGGGTCTTGCCACTCAACAAATACAGTGGCCCAACCTATAATGTCTGCAGATGGTTGAGCAGTCTACTAGATATACTGTACTGAAATGTGGTCATTGTATTCTTGTTTTCAGGGATTTTTTAGTTTTTTTACAAGACTTCATAATACTGTATGTGGTTATACTCACTACAGAATTCTTCCTGCCCTGGGTGTATACTAAAGAGGTTATACCAGTAATGAGCAACTTAAGTACATGAAGGGCTATATGTGTGGTCTTCTTGCATGAGTAAGGGCCGCTCAATACTCTTAATCAAAGTATCAAATGAAACAATAGATCTAGTCAAAGAAAAGATCTAATATTTCCCTCTTATCCTAAAATAGCCATGCCTCTAACACCTCAAATTCCCATTCCCCTACATGTCATGTGAAACCTCTCCTCCACACATTCCGGGACATTGCTCTAACTGGGTGAACTAAGGCAGTCATCAGTGTTAATGGAATATGCCTTTATTGATACAACAAAAGTTATAACTACAGTATATTCAAAGAAATGAATGTCATAATGATATCTGTACAAGCTGATACACATATTGGCCAGAAGAGAAATTAAATCTTTCTCCTTGAATTATGAGAATAAAACGAATCCGCAATAAACCTACAAAACAGGAATTATGGATACAAATAACATTTGGTCAAAGTTTAAATATGTGAAAATGATCTTTCTGTATTGGATTCTGTTTGGAGAAATAATGAGATTTGTATTGTTTTTACTATAGTGGCAATGTGCACTGTATATTTGATATTGTGGAAAATAAAGCAAGAAACACCGTAAACATTCATCTAAAATATTGCAGACGCCAGTGATCATCATGCTTACAGATTAAATATCACAAAGTTACAATGTTATTAAAATAAAATGGCACAGTCTATGGAGTTTGTCACTAGCACGGGATCCATACAAAAGCCATTTACAGTATTGCAGTGTTTGACCCATGAGCTAGCAGGTAGAGCGCCTATACAATATGATCCAAAGCGTCCAATACATTTTTATCCAAATTGTCCTTACTGCATAGTTGCCTACCCTCCTGCATTCTGCAGGAGACTCCCTGAAATAACAGCAATCTCCCTCTCTCCCTCATTAGTCTAGCAGTCTCCCACATTTCACCTAGGCCACATTACACTGTTACATTTTTGGGGGGGGGGGGGGGGGGGGGGGGGGGGGGAAGGAATGAGAGTCAGATACATTTACATTGAATCATCAGCAACATTTCCCAGCACAAGTATAGTAGCCATTACTAACTGCTTTGGATCTCATCTACATTTGGACATAAGTAATTTTACAAGACAGCAGTACACACCCACACTTCTAGGTGCCACGTTCACAATCTCCACGGAGTCATCGGCGCCCCCCCCCCCCCCCCCCCTGGAGTCACCGGGACTGCCTGAAGCACACAGATGCATGACATATAAGTGCATCTGTATTATAACCTGTGTTGTAATCATGATCTGCATAAACTACAAACAGCTGAACCAAATCCCTTAGCTAAAGCTGGGGTCCCTTGTCTCAATCAGTGTCACTGCAGGGACTGTACTGTACCACGCAGAATGACAATGCATGTAATCTGCAGTATACTTGTACAATACTGGATGAGCAGCAGTGTAACTCAGCACTGCACTAGAGGAGGTAATGGAAGCTCTCAGCCTCTGAGTGACCTCATCCTGCAGCCTATAACTCCTCTCCTCTTCACGTAAAAATCATGCCTTTAAAACCTCTCAGTCTAAAGAGTTTAGTGTGTCTGTGTGCAGATTTACTAGACATATTGCTGATTTCATTTAAGGTCTCAAGCATGTCTTCCCTTTTACTGTCTGCCAGGGCCTATAAAACCACAGCAGCCGTGACATTTACAGTAATAAATGTAATGTTGTCTGCTGCTTCCCCCTGTTATTGTTAACATTTGTTTACCATCTATTGTAAAATATGAAAAATAATCTGGAAGAACAATCGTGAAATTACATGGCTGAGCAAACCGTCCTGCTTTCATATGCTAAAACCCGGGCTACAGTCTGTGCAGTCCCAAACATTTCCGAACGGCAGGAGCGTAAGATGATGCTTAGAAATGTGATACACATTTTCATTTCACACTTCATCAGCTTTTACAGCCATGCCTTAGTGAAATACAAGACAGTGCCTGGAAATCCGCCACATTTACCAAGGTATAAACTGAAGATCACAGCGCTGGCAGATCTTTTTATTATAATTAGTCAATAAAGTCCCAAATCGAAGAATATACAGAGCAAGTTAAAAGGGGGTTTAGTAGTTACATTTAGTATGACACTCCATGTAACCTTAGATTATTAAAAAGTGTACCTCTCTCCAATACCTTAGACTTTACCAATGACATCACCATACCTCCCAGCAGGCAAGCATTTGGAGTTGGTGCATAGTAAGGAGTTGCAGCTATGCCTCAAAGGGGAATGTCTTTTTACATTGGGAGAGAGTTCTTTGGAAGTCATTATAATCAGCCACAATATGGCATTTCAATGAGATGTTTGGGTGGTATACATCACTGAGAACACACCTGACAATTCATCAAGGAGCAGGGACAATACTGAGGCCCAAAGTGAATTGGTATTATGTTTTTCACTTTGGAACGTGCACTACAAAAGACAAAATATTTCCATGTCAGAGCGTAAGGTACTAACGGACAAATAAGATTATACGACACGGAGATAACCACTTTTGGATAGCTCGCTAAGGGTCAACCAACATTTAAAAGACTAGAAGCTCTAGCAATGGCACAATGTTCAACAGCAGCATAGAGACCTCAGATCATAGCCCCCAGCCTGGTGTACATCTGCAAATCCTCTGGTACCATCTGGTGTCCAGCTCAAAGCCTACTGTCCCAGAAGTACAGAACCCCCATTACCAGCCCGGTGGCATCCAGCTGAAAGAAGGCTGTCCCAGAGCACACAGAACAACTGGTACCAGTCTGGTGTCCAGCTAAAAGTTGGCTGTACCACAGTGTACAGAACCAAAAGTACCAGCCGGGTGTCTTCCGTAACTTGTGTCCAGGTTCATTGCCCCAGTCCAGAGTTTTGTTGTAGTTGCAGAGCTTAAGTCCCCATCATCTCTTCACAGTATATAACTATTGTTCCACATTCTCCTGTCTGCAGTTACCTTGTTTATTTAAGCACAGGGACTTTATTAAACTGTCCAGTTTTCTTCATACAGCTGCCACTCCAATAAGCCTTAATACGATGCCAGGAACACAAGTCAATTAAGTTCCAGTTGTGACACAGATAATGGGGCAGATGTATTAAGCCTAAAGAAGAGATAAACTGGAGATAAAGTGAAAGGAGATAAAGCAGCAGCCAATGAACTGTGTTTGAGAATGACAGTTGGGAGTTGATTCCAGTTTATCTCTTCCCCAGGCTTAATACACCTGCCCCTATGATCCTTAACAGTCCCGCTGTCTACCATTATGAATGCGCTATCAGACCTGAATGGGTTCTTGTTGTTTTATAAAAATGTTGCATGTGCACTGCACCCTTGCAGACCCATTATGTATTGCATGTGCACTGAAACCTCGGCAACCCGCTCTGTATCACATGTGCACTGTGCCCTCACAGACCTATTCTGTATCACATGTGCACTGCAACCTCAGCAACCCGCTCTGTATCACATGTGCACTGTGCCCTCACAGACCCATTCTGTATCACATGTGCACTGCAACCTCGGCAACCCGCTCTGTATCACATGTGCACTCTGCCCTCACAGACCCATTCTGTTTCACATTCAGCAACCCACTCTGTATAACACGTGCACCGTGCCCTCACAGACCCATTCTGTATCACATGTGCACTGCAACCTCGGCAACCCGCTCTGTATCACATGTGTACTGTGCCCTCACAGACCCATTCTGTATCACATATGCACTGTACCCTCACACCCCCATTCTGTTTCACATGTGCACTGCGCCCTCAGCAACCCACTCTGTATCACATGTGCACTGCGCCCTTGCAGACCCATTCTGTATAACACGTGCACTGTGCCCTCACAGACCCATTCTGTATCATATGTGCACTGCGCCCTCGGCAACCCACTCTGCATCACATGTGCACTGTGCCCTCACAGACCCATTCTGTTTCACATGTGCCCTGCACCCTCAGCAACCCACTCTGTATCACATGTGCACTGCGCCCACGCAGACCCATTCTGTATCACATGTGCACTGTGCCCTCAGTAACCCAATCTTTATCACATGTGCACCGTGCCCTCACAGACCTATTCTGTATCACATGTGCACCGTGCCCTCACAGACCTATTCTGTATCACATGTGCACCGTGCCCTCACAGACCTATTCTGTATCACATGTGCACTGTGCCCTCACAGACCTATTCTGTATCACATGTGCACCGTGCCCTCACAGACCTATTCTGTATCACATGTGCACCGTGCCCTCACAGACCTATTCTGTATCACATGTGCACTGTGCCCTCAGCAACCCACTCTGTATCACATGTGCACCGTGCCCTCACAGACCTATTCTGTGTAACATCAGCACTAAGCTGATGGGAAACAGGCAGGGAATAGATTGTCGGAGAGGCCAGGTGTCGAAACACCTCTCCAATCACTTTCTATTTAATACTGTACATCTTTGCCCTAAGACGTCCTACCTCATTGTGATGAAGAATCTCTCTTCTCACTACACTACTAAAAATGACAGGATAATATATTTGCCCCCATATTACACAATTATTCCCATTCAATATAAAATACTACTGTTTTATTATCTGTAACAACATTTGCTTTAAAGCTAGGCCTATGCTATCTTTATTTCTGTGTAACGCTGTGATTTGCCCTGTTGTTATGGGAAAACTGTACATAAATCCCTTACATCATGCTTTATGAATTATAAATACCTTACTTTCCCGTGCATTCTATGGCTATATGTATCCTACTGTTACCCAGAAAATGCCAAAAGCTAAATATTGCAAAAGCAGATTTGTAGGCTGTATACACTGGTACTGGATCCTATGGCTTATCTCATTTACACATTTATAGACACCACTGTAAACATGTGAAGCATGACCCTTCATGCTCACCTTTATTCACACACTCCGTATGATAAGCAATCAGCGCCTCTCAGCAACATTTCACCGTCAAGACACACATATATATTTGCTACATGAATATATATACGAATGGTTACTTTGCCAGGTGCCATCCTCATGTGCTCCAAAACCTCCGTTGGACGGGCTACGAAAGTTACTGAACATACAGACCTGAAATATAGCTACAGGCACAAACATAGTGGTCAAAGTTGGGGTATGTATCAGGGGAGGCTTTATTTAAGAGCCCACATCACTGCACACAGCTTCCCCCAGACATCTCCCTAATCAGTGTTGCAATGGGGCGGGCCGAACCTGCTCCTCGGTTGCATTTTGAATTTCTGGCTGGTCAGTGAGCCACGATTGGCACACAGCCAGTGCCAAATTCCAAATACTGCAGACTTCTCCTGATTGGCTGCTGGTCAGGGAACTGTATTGCTGATAACATGACAAGGATCTTGATTATCTAAAGAATAGTTTACCCCCAGGCACAACACACCAGGAAAACCAACCTTAAAAACAACTTACAATACAGATTTTAGATGTAAAATAAACGCACTTAAACGCACTTACCTCCCATAAACCTGAAACTTTTCCTTTCTCTAGAGGCTTGGTAATGGACGGAGTGTAGACTTTTGAGTCTGACAGCGGTTTTCCCTTCATATAATGTTTTCCTGCTTCAAAAATATGTACTTCAACCATTTTCCCAATGAATGCTGGATCTTTTGGGACAAGTACCTTGAGAAAACAAATTTTAGAAATCACAATTGCTTAGTACAAATGATAACTTAATGATAACAATGTTCTGTTGGATGCATTTCATTTAATATTTCTCTTTCCAATCCCTAGAAGCCAGATATTGGTGGAAGAGTCACATTCTGTATGCACATTTTCTTGATGTGACCTCCCATAGGCAGATTTTCCACAGGGCAACCTGGGCTCCTGCCTAGGGATAAGACCAGAATGATTCTATAAATAGCTTCCAATAGCTTCCAATAAATTGAATGAGTCTATCATTTAAGATGTACCATGAGTTTGGAAAGAAATGGTGCTTTCCCACCTACATATGGTATACAGGTAGGTACTGATTTCTTTAGATCCTTAGAAGAATGGTATTACATTCACAATGTCAACACATACATAATGTACACATTGTGAATGTAGACAGCCGGAATGTCAATAAATGATCTTAGGGTTAGAGTTTGGATAGGCTTTAAGTGGGGTTAGGGAAAAAAAATCATGTAAGTGGGAGCAAGTAATGAGTGTGGATAAGAGATGCAGATCTTGTCAAACGTCACCATTATAATCAACATTCAGAACAGGCCAGCATAATGCTGTCAACCAAATATACCACACCCTAAATAAACACTATTTCTTATCTGCCCGGCTCCCTGGTCCCTTTGCTGGGTTGCCGGCATCCCCCGCCTGGCTCTGGACTGCATATAAAATTTAGCAAATCTTATGTGCAGCCCGCCCGACGTCCCAACTTCAATACGATGTGCACGGGACTACCTATAGGGTCGGACGGGATGTCTACATGTGCGATTTGGGCCAATTTCACAGCCCGATTCATTAGAATCGGGTAAATTGTGATCAAGTCTCATAGTGTATGGTGGCCTTTAGAAGCTGTGGTCCATATTGGAAGGGGGAGTCTAAACAATATTTGCACTCAGTTATGTTTTGACTGGTGAGATAAATGCAGTAGGAAACACTTTAGAGATCATGAAAGTGTGACTTGTTCTAAAATTAGGCATTTTGTTTTTGCTTTATAACAATATCATTACATATCTGTGAATGTATCAGGGGTCATAGATCTTTTTTGAGGTGTCGGTTTTAAATCTATAGTGGGTCATTTGTACAAGGTGGGCCCAAAAGTCTCCATACTGAACATAGGGAAAATTCCATACATACGGTAAGAATTTTTTTATAACTTTTAACAAAGTGTGACATCTTCTCCCTAAATACTTTACAGGTTGAGTATCCCGTATCCAAAATGCTCGGGACCAGGAGAATTTTGGATAACGGATTATTCCGTATTTCGGAATATTTTAATATTTCAATGATGTATTTTCAAGTATCTTGCATGTATGCTGTATAAACACATAATATACACACAAATATATTTTATTACCACATAAAATACACACAAATATATTTTAATTGTTCAAAAAACAAGGTTTCAAAACGTGAAACAAAATGTGTGTACTATCTCAGCACTGAATTTGAATGCCAAGCAATCATTGTATTGCACATATATAGTGCCAGTTGCATATCATGTCCCCAGTGATGCTGTTACAAATGTCCCCAGTGAGTTTTTAGCAAAAAAAAAATTTTTTTTCACTTTCTGGAATGTCCGTATTTCGGAATAATTCGGATAACGGATACTCGGATACGGGATACTCGACCTGTATTCCCATATTCCCTTTAAGAATGACTATCAAATACAGAATGATTAGAAATTATGCTGAAGGCTAGATCAGAAAGCTAGGTTGCTATGGACTTTAAAGGGAAAGATGGCAATATCACACACCCAAAACTGTCACCAAACTATTTGAGACCTTCAACAAGACTAGTAGCATATCAACTGAAATTTTTTTTTTATATATATATATATATATATATATATATATATATAGATAGATAGATAGATAGATAGATAGATACAGAAGTACCAACACACTCGCCATTCCTAAGAATGGGGTGCAAACAGCACCCACTTCCCAGGATGGGGTGCATTGGCCTGTGACTACACACTCTAGTAAATACAAACACAGGGGGCCCAAACTATGTTTGTATATAGCACTTAAAGTCCACACTGTGGCTAAGATAAAGGAGTGACATTGCGATATCTGCACACTGTTCCTCTAATAATATAACTGTTCCAGACTCTCTCTTTGTTCTTGCTATGGCATGCGGTCATTTGGTCTACAGAATGATGGTCGACAGTCATTATTTCGACAGGTCATTAGTTCGACAATACCTAGGTCGACAGTCAAAAGGTTGACATGGGGGTTTTTCACAGTTTTTTAAACCGACAAGTGCCGACAGGAGGTATTTCATGCCTTACCATACACTAGGGCGTGGTGGGAGAATAAAATAGTGTTCCGAGCGCAGCGAGGCACCGTGCCCGACGCAAAGCGGTGCACTTGAAACTGTGTCCATGTTGACTGTGTTGACATTCAGGTAAAAAAAACTGCGAAAACCCCCACGTCGACCTTTTGACTGTCGACATAAACATAGTTGAACTAATGACATGTCGTACTAACGACCTGTCGAACTAATGACCTTTCGACCTAGAACCATGTCGACCTTTTCCCATGTCAACCTAGACCCACGTTGACATTTTCCCATGTCGATCTAATGGTGTTGACCTAATGACTTCGACCATCATGCTGTAGACCAAATGATCCCAACCCCTTAAGACCCCACTCTCCTTAATAATAATACCCTCCCTTCCCCTAATACCTAACTCAAATACTACTGTGGGAGAAACTCCTGTGTTCCTACAGTACAGCTCAGTAGCTGATTGGTAGAGATGAAACTGAGCAGGTTACATAGTAGATGATAAATGTGAGAGGGCATGGTCAGTAAGTGCCCCCAGGTGGACCGTTTCTCGCTTTCTAAGTAACAAATGTTATACAAAGATGAATGCAGATTAAGGAGGGGTTGTGAAGTACAGTAGCTTCAGGGAACTAGACAGTATAGTAGTATCTGAGTTTGGAATAAAACGGGAACAGGTGATCATCTATATTCTTTATTCAAATATATTGCCATACAGCTGGAATCAGAAGCTTTCCCATCCACATCTTGTCATAATGAATGTGCAGTATATCTAGATCACTCACCTGTTCATAACAGTCATTGTGGGCCACGTAGTATTGGTGGTCAAAGGATTCTTCGGTTACTAAAACTTGCTGCTTTTGATCAATCTGAAAGCAAGAAATGTGTGTAAGATATATTGAACTTGCTGGGAGTAGCACATCGTTCTTATTTCAGCGAGTATAACTATCACAATTCTGGATGTCCCAGCATTGCTCTATGAGAAGTTTAACATGGCAAGGGACAGATATTTCTGATTTATATCGCATTTGTTAGCACTGATAGAAATGACATCAGCAGTTTGGCATGCGCGATCATGTGGGCACTAACGGGCAAAGCCATGAGCCCGCTGCTGGAGAGAAAAAGCACCCACACACTAAACCCATGCTAAAGAATGGAGGGGCTTAGGTGAGCCTGGTGCTCCCTTGTTTAACTGATATAACACGGGTTGTCCATTTTCCTAAATAGAATGCATTTGGTTCAATCCAGCCTCTGTACTCTAACCGATGAAAGCTCCAACAAACCACCTTTATATACAGCAAATTCTTTAGCATTTTGTGGAACTTTTTTAGCACGGTCTTATACTGGGTAAACACTAAACAATATATTAACCCCTTGAGTGCCAACGTTGCTGTGAGCAATCCTCAAAATATTCGCTAAAAATGCCAGCGTCGCTCACAGCGACTGTTGTTTTAGTATAAATGAACACAAAAACAGCCAAGTCAATTAATTGAAGTTTAGTTAAAGAACAGTAAAGAACCGTCGCTGTGAGTGACCCTTGCATTTATAGCTGATATTTTAAAGATCTCTCACAGCGACATTGGCACTCAAATAATTAAATATATTTTTAATGAATTTGTCGATAATGACCATTTGTTATGAAAAATTCGGAAAAACATCCATCGTGTGCCCACTACATTGCTAGCGATGCACGCTCTCGGGGTATCACCCATCTTCTATACAATTGGAGGATGTGGTTGTCAATGCCATGCTGCCCGATGCAGCAAGGTCCCCGCTCTCCCCCCTCCTCTCTTGGAATCAGCAAACTCACTGAGCATTGCACAGATAAAGTACTAGAGAACAGATTTGCATATGTATTCCCACTTTATAAAATAATATCAACTATTTTAGTTCATACAGTTTAGGATTACTGGCATCAGCCATACAGAAATTTACATTTCACAATCACATTTTATCATTGTCCAGAGTTTATGACCAGCGCTGTATGTATTGTTTGAGCATTAATAAGTAGTTGATTAAGGCATGCAATGCTTTTCACAGCGGTTTCAGGTGTGCAAATATCACACAAAGCACTATGACTGTGGCATTTCAATTTGGTGTGCTACAGTAATTTATGTCTTTTTATGAAAGTTATTAAATATCCAGGAAAAAATAGCGAGCAAAAACATTTACAGTACAAAATAGTCAACACAAAGATCAATGTTATATATCATAGATACTTTAGAGCATTTATACTGGCGACGTGCAGCGAATCCTGTTTAGGATTCGCTGCACATTCGCCACTGCTCGCTGCGTTCCGGAGCCTCGCCGGCTCCGGTATTCAACGAGTCAGGGGTTTGCTGCCCATGACTGGCAAATTTGAGCTCCTGCGGTGGACGCCGCAGGGAGCCTGAGGACGGTGGCAGGCAGGGAGATGAAAGTCTCCCTGCCTGCCCCAGAACGTTTGTGGGGGGGAGGTGGACTCCCCGGGAGCCAGGCAGCACAGGCTGCCCCCCTGGGGTGCCAGCAGGGGACCGGGTATATTCACTACACCCGATCATGCATATGTAATGATCGGGTGAAGTGAATATAGAATATATGAATATCTATTGAGCGGCTCGGCTCTGGCCCCCTGCTGGCTGGTCTGTGTAAAAAAAAAAAAAAATTTAATTAAATATATATTCATGTGCTTACAGCACATGAATAAAAATAGCATGCCCCTCCTCAGAATAAAATTCCAGATTTTTTGACACCAATTGTAAAAAAAAAAACACTTTATTTTAAAAGTTCACCTTCCACTTCACCATAAAAAGATAGCGATTGCTACTCGGTGAATCATGGCGAAAAAAAACTTGAAATGTATTCGCCATCTGGTCATTGAATAGGGTGATTCACCGTTTTAGTCAGAAATTCACCTTACAGCACAAAATCGCCATAAAAACCTGGCGAATCAGCCTCATTGAATACCACCCATAGTTACAGTCCAGGTGAATTCTGACAATAAGGGCGGAATGTAATGCCGCTTGAGGTCGTCGGTAGTGCAGCATGCCAGTCGAACTCAGATTTTTTTTTTTTAAAAGGGCAATCACTTACAAGGCAAAACCATGCCTTTTAAGCAATTGTCCCTTTAAATAAAGTCTGAGTTCAGCCGACCTCAAGCACCATTACATTCCGCCCTAAGTATCTATCAATAACAACCCCAGGCTCCAACACACACACACACAGTGGATGGCATAACAGCACATGCTGCCTGCTATTATCCAGCAGTGTGCACTGCCCTGCAGACTTGCGAGGAGACAACATCTTGCCAGACAGTAACTCATTACTACTGGCTGAGATATAAGCTGCATCGGTTTATGGTAAGCATAAGATCAGCACAAACAGGTCACCCATGGGAGCCACATCACATCAAGCCAAAAGCAGGAGTACAAGGACCTGCAGGCACTCAGGGACCTGGCTAATGATCCACTCCATTAGCATGCCAACATGTGCCATGGCTTATCGGGGATTTAGTTTCACCTGCCAAATCCCAGAAAGCGGCCCTATTTCACAGTAGCCGGGTTAAAAAAGAAAAACCACAGTTTCGCCAAACCTGTGTGCTTTCAGGAGAAACATTGTAAAAAACGTACATTTAACACTCCTGGTGCTACTTTACAGGTAATTGGATAACCCCCTATACTGTATATGTATTTGTATCTATGTCTGTCTGTCAAAATGTCACTGCCATCTGTGTTAGACTGCGACTTACTGGCCACAGGATAACAGGCTCCTCTCCATCTACGTCCAAGCCCACTTCGCATTGGAGGCAAGAACTGTACAACATACCCCTTTCCTTAAATGAATAGGGGCCTTAACATGTTTGTTGCCCATGGACCCACACAGACCTTAATTTGCCAAGACTAATGCTGAGCAAACAGAGTACAGTTATACCCCTTTCTCACTGCTAGGCAAATTCTTGGGTCTAGCATATCGACCCAGTAATTTGCCTTTTAACATTTTTTTTTTTTCAGTCCAACCCATTTCGAAATTCTGCGGTCTCCAACCCTGCTTTTACCTGGGTTGGAAAACCAGGTATGCAGACATGGGTCGACCAATTCACACTGCAAAAAAACCTGTGTTAAAAGGCAAATTACTGGGTAGAACTGCTTCACCTGGGAATTTGCCCAGCAGTGAGAACAGGGTCTGGCGCTGGTTTGGGTCTGGCGCTGTAAAAGCCGTGTTGTTCACACTGGCAGTGTGAACATGGCAATATTGTGTTGGACATACACAAGCATCCAGCATGTCCAATAGATTCAATAATTGGTGCTCAAATTTAAATGATCTGATATGCTGACAAACATCCAATCTGACAGTGTATAGCAACAATATTGGATTTTGTCAGTCTGACAGACATGTAAATGATAAGGTAATATGCCTAGAATAAGAGCCCAAAAGAGTTAATCAATGAAGAATGAGAATAGTTGGAGTAAGGGGTTGTCTAGGGAATAAATATAGGGATAGATTTGTTAAGCCTGGCAAAGTGATAATGGTGATAATGCACCAGCCAATCAGCTACTAACGGTCATTTTTAACCCAGCCTTTAACTTAATAGAGGAGCTGACTGGCTGCTAAGTTATCAGCTGTGACTATCACTTCCACTCGGACCCATAGGGAGGTAAATGGAGGTAAGCGTGTGTGTGTGGGGGGGGGGGGGGGGGGGGTAGCAGATCACTTGGATAAGGTATGCAGGCCTCTAAATTAAACAATAACATTTTATAAAGAGATAACTCCTAGGGGGAAATGTCAAGGTACTGTATATTTTGTGTGCCTGTGTCTGTGGAAGGAAAACCAAGGAGCTCCTGGTTTTATGAAAATAAGCCAATATATTCATCATACAGTATAATCAATTTGGCATGTTTTGCTAATTATTCGACAATTTGGTTTCCTCCATTCAATTTGAGTCGCACCAAATGAGTAATCCCACCACTCTCATCTGCAGTGAGTGAAGAAAAAATAATAAAGACAAATACGGAGGTGGCTTCCATCCGATGGCCACTTATAATGAGGGCCTGGACTGCATACAACCCTTTGGCCACAGGTTGTGCTTGCTGGTCTGGATAATATACTCTGGGGGCTTCATAGAAATGCCTAATAAACAGGCATCTGAGAAACTGCCCCACTGACAGACCTTACTGTATGTGTCTTTAAGGTCAAAAAGACTTCAAGAATTTAAAATCAACATTCATGTTTAGCCACTTTTATTTTATTTATTACAAGTTATTTGTACAGAGCATACAAATCCTGCAGTGCTGTCAGGGGCGGATTTAGGGGTCAGGACGCCCCTATTAGGTGTGTGGTGTGACACACACACACACAGCAGTGTGGCAGCAGGACGCCTACATACACAGCAGTCTGGCGCTACAGGGGTCCATGCTGGAGTCTGTGTATCACAAGTTCCTTTCTTCAGCGAGGTTGTTCTCTCCGGCGAGGGGAGGGGAATGTCTTGCTGCCGCCAACAGCCTCATTTTGTGGCAAGCGTCGTCATTTGAATGGCCACACTCCCTGCTTCCTCTTCGCCTTAAGCAAAAGGCGAGGATTCATTGAATACCCTGACGGCGAGCTATCGGCACTTCTATATAGCTCGCCCTCAAGGCATTGAATACCGCTCTATGTGTGGCCCAAGCCTTATTGCTGCTTTTGCTGTATAAATATATATTTTACACATTAAAAACAAACTGAAACAAAATGCATTAAATGTAACTTTAGTTCTCTAATGTATACGAGCATAAACAGTTAAATACAAACAAAAATATATTATTCTTATATTTATATGGCGTCAGCATATTCCACAGCTCTACTATTGGGAACTTATACTCCCCTCGTACCTAGTGATGTGTGACATATGTAACCATGGGGAGGGGTATAGGAAACCTCATCACAGCTTCTAGTGAGTGCATAAAACAATGTGTGTGACAGGCTTCGCTTACTAGAACATCTTTCAACTGGAGAGTATTTTTATTAAGTGCTTCAGACAGATGCACAAAACATCGCTGTCAGAAAAACACCTAAGTGATTAAATTGCTTGTAGCCTCTCTCTGTTTTACGCCTTGAAATTAATGATTTAAATACAGTATATGTGGAGTACAGAGTATGAGGCTCCAATGTGACACCACCATTGGAGCTGCAGCTGATAATTATATACTGTAGTACATGCTGATTTTTGCTCAAAAATCTGAATTTTGTACATCATCTTATACATTTTGGAGTAAATATTACAAATAAAATACTACCGTTATCTCCTCTAAAGCTGCTTTCACATTGCCTAAACGTTTGAGACCCGGTATTGTGAAACGGTATTTAAAATGGTATATTACCGTTCTAATGCTGGGTACACACCAGGACGACTAGGGCCCGATCCCCACAATCTAGATCCAATTCCGATCAATTGGATGTAGATTGTGTGCTGATTGGGCCCTTTTCTGTCCTGGTGTGGATCGATACCGATCCGGGTCGGTCGTCGTTATTGAGATCCTACCTGCTGCAGGTAGGATCTCAATGACGACCATACAGCCGGGTGCGGGTCGCCATCCGATCGGACCCACTCATGGTGCACATCGTGAGCGGGTCGTGCTCCCCCGCGTCACCGTGAGCGGGTCAGACGAGACACTGACGACCCGCTCACGATGTGCATCGTGAGTGGGTCGTCATGGTGTGTACCCCGCATAAGCCCCTTTCACACTGCACATAAATACCGGGTCTCAAGCAGGTTTGCAGTGTGAAAGCAGGACAGCCACTCATTACATATGCGCATATGTAATGAACGCAGTGCATATGAATGAGCCAATCATTACATATGTGCATATGTACTGAGCATCTCATTACATATGCTCTGCGCTCTCATAGCTACTGCCTGAGTCCTATATACCGGTTCAGAGCCGTTCACACTGCATAAAAAACGGCTCTGAACCGCTTTTTAACCGTTTGCAGTTACCGGTTATTTGTAACTGGTAAATGCAGACTGGTGCTTTCACACTGCAGCTCTAACCGTTTTAAAAGGCTAAAAAAATCGGCAATATACCGGTTAAGAGCTGCAGTGTGAAAGGGGTATAAGAAAAGGAGAACAGTAAACACACTACTATATAATTATAAAGATGCGGTCAGGATCCTGGCGGATCCCAATAGCAGCATCCGGACGTTAAGAACGTTAAGAATAAAGGTGGATCCTTACTGTATGGGGGAAATTTACTAAAATGGGATTTGTATTTCACATGGGATGTTGCTATGGGCAACCAACATCTTATCTTATTTATTTAGCACCTTCTAGAAGATAATAGTATCTAATTGGTTTCCTATAACAAAATCCCATGTGAAATACAACTCTCATCTTAGTCAATTTCCCGCCAGGCGATTTGGCCTGTTTTCACCTGAATTCGACAGATCGTGCTGAGAAATCAGGTGAAATCGCATGTGTGTTTCACAGCTGAACCGATTCGATGCACGGCCCTGTATTGCATCCGATTTCCATTGTACTCCCCTGGAAGCTCCCCGATAGCCCTCTTACATGCGATATATCGCATATAAAAAATGGCACCTCAAGTGCTAAGTCGGATGGTTTAGTGATGCGGCTGTCGCACTATAATATAATAGCCATTTTTATGTAGTCAGTGTTATCACAAAGACTTGGGCATTTTCCAACCAGGATCAATTAACTGGCCATGAGCTACAGAACAAATAACCCAACATTTTGTTGCCTTTAAACCCTCATCTGAAATGGATTTAAGTTTGTATTATTATTGTGGGCTATGCTGCAAGCTAGCTGACGTAACTTAGTACTACAGTATGTGCTAAATACTAAAATAATGATGATGATGATAATATAGGCTTCTACATTTGTAAGTTACAAAGTTGTTTTCCCGCTGGATATATTAATTATTCAGTTTTAGCCTGTCCTTACACTACAGATTTTCTCTTCATGGTTCTAAGGAGTATCCCATACCCATTGCATATAATAAAACACAAATCCCACATTATCAAAGCAGTGAACTGCCTGCAATTTCACAATTTTGTATATTACTGCTACCTAGAGGGCAGAAGTGCATCATTCAGTGGAGTATTCCTCCAAGCAAGGGCATCATTCAGTGGAGTATTCCTCCAAGCAAGGGCATCATTCAGTGGAGTATTACTCCAAGCAAGGGCATCATTCAGTGGAGTATTCCTCCAAGCAAGGGCATCATTCAGAGTAGTATTCCTCCAAGCAAGGGCATCATTCAGAGTAGTATTCCTCCAAGCAAGGGCATCATTCAGAGTAGTATTCCTCCAAGCAAGGGCATCATTCAGTGGAGTATTCCTCCAAGCAAGGGCATCATTCAGTGGAGTATTCCTCCAAGCAAGGGCATCATTCAGTGGAGTATTCCTCCAAGCAAGGGCATCATTCAGTGGAGTATTCCTCCAAGCAAGGGCATCATTCAGAGTAGTATTCCTCCAAGCAAGGGCATCATTCAGAGTAGTATTCCTCCAAGCAAGGGCATCATTCAGAGTAGTATTCCTCCAAGCAAGGGCATCATTCAGAGTAGTATTCCTCCAAGCAAGGGCATCATTCAGTGGAGTATTCCTCCAAACAAGGGCATCATTCAGTGGAGTATTCCTCCAAGCATGGGCATCATTCAGTGTAGTATTCCTCCAAGCAAGGGCATCATTCAGTGGAGTATTCCTCCAAGCAAGGGCATCACTCAGTGGAGTATTCCTCCAAGCATGGGCATCATTCAGTGTAGTATTCCTCCAAGCAAGGGCATCACTCAGTGGAGTATTCCTCCAAGCAAGGGCATCATTCAGTGCAGTATTACGCCAAGCAAGGGCAACATTCAGTGTAGTATTACGCCAAGCAAGGGCATCATTCAGTGTAGTATTACGCCAAGCAAGGGCATCATTCAGTGTAGTATTACGCCAAGCAAGGGCATTATTCAGAGTAGTATTCCTCCAAGCAAGGGCATCATTCAGTGGAGTATTTCTCCAAGCAAGGGCATCATTCAGTGCAGTATTACGCCAAGCAAGGGCATTATTCAGAGTAGTATTCCTCCAAGCAAGGGCATCATTCAGTGGAGTATTTCTCCAAGCAAGGGCATCATTCAGTGCAGTATTACGCCAAGCAAGGGCATCATTTAGTGTAGTATTACGCCAAGCAAGGGCATTATTCAGAGTAGTATTCATCCAAGCATGTTTAAACATAGAAGAGGGCCTGGGTGCAGACTATTATCCCCCTTTTACACCAGAAAATGCAGGGACTTACCCGGCAATACAGTCCAGGGATCAAGAAGGGACATTCCCCGGTTGGCCCCTTTCACATGAGCCTATTCCTTGCATTTTGTGGTGTGAGGGGGGGGGGGGGGGGGGGAGAGAAACAGCGCTGGTAGGGCGCCTATGTGCAGCAATGGGTCCAGGCAACAGCGGCTAAGAGTTGTAGTACTATTTGCTGGGCGGTGCGTGGGAACGATGCTGAATTTGAAAACATTTTGAATAGACTGGCCAGACGCTGATAAGCTGAGGGACAGTCTTTTCAATATGTTTTCAAATTCAGCAGCACTTCCTGCCCCGCCACCTGGCAAATAGCGTTACAAGCTCCCAGCCACCGCTGCCTGGACCCCGCTGCCCGCCACCCGGTTCCGTAGCTTTCACACCAGCCAGTAACCCGGGCTGGTCATGGGACCAACCCTGCTAGCTAGCAGGGTTGAAATCCTGGCAAATTTTCCTGGGAATTTGGCCCGGGAACCTTTCACACCAGCGTTAGTCGCGGGTTGTTTCCAGGGCCAAGCAGAAAATTTTTGCTGGTGTTAAAGGGGTATTCATGGCACAGTAACACAATAGCCCACAAACACACATGGCTTCTTGCTTTACATATGTACTACTGTACTCTGCTGATATAGCCCTACTGTCAAAGGAAAAACGTGTCTTCTTTAAAAGTTCTTTATTAGCCCAGCACATTAAGTCTGAAATGTACCATGTAAAATGAGTCCTACAAGACTATATGGATATTCTGAGCACTAGTTCAAGTTGAGAGCATAATATAATAACGCATATTTCAATTGTATGCTACAGTGCAGTCATTTCTATCCAAGGTTCATGCAGCACTTTGGCTATGTTCCCAGAATACAGACGCCAATAATACATTACCAACCTATTTCATATGTGAGAATGCTAACATGACACGGGTACAAATTGGTATGAGAAGATCTCTCGTCAGGCATTAGGATTATATTCCATAACACACCAAACAATTCGATTTGCATGTTAAAGGTTTAACTTGCACCATACACCACACATACAACATTAAACTCTGTATCTACTACTGGTGTATATCCTGCGCCATAAAGAGTTGTTGATGTTCCCGCTCTGCATGATGCACTGGGGTGGGTGTATTAAGCCTGGAGACGAGATAAATAGGAGATAAAGTGGAGATAAGGTAAAAGGAGATATCGTACCAGCCAATCCATGCCCAACTGTCATTTTCAAACACAGTTCATTGGCTGGTGCTTTATCTCCTTTCACTTTATCGCCATTTTACAGTTTCTCTTCTCCAGGCTTAATACATCTCCCCCACTGGGAGAATGATACTTTTAAACCACAGCATGGGGGTCAATGCCACTGGGAGTGTTTATTAGGGCAACATACACACTGAAATTTCTGAAAGATGGTTATATATATATATAGAGAGAGAGAGAGAGAGAGAGAGAGAGAGAGAGAGAGAGAGAGAGAGAGAGAGAGAGAGAGAGAGAGAGAGAGAAAAGAAAAGGTACCCCTTCAATGCGCTGATTAGAAGTGTGTTTGTTGGCTGCAGCTCCGTTTGTCCCCTCTGTTAGTAGGGGAGAAGTGGGAATAGATAGAAACAAGAAACAGAGTGCGCCACTATCTTTATTCTCCACCACCAGTAAGAACTGTAATAATTTACAGACACGTATCACAATTTTAAACAATTTAATACATAGTCTCTTAAAAATGATGTGTTAAAACTTTTGTTTGCAGTTTAGTCGTTTCCACATGATACATAGAAACAACCAACACGTTTCGTCACACTGACTTCCTCAGGGGTGACTTTCAATATGTTGTTTGTGCAGTGTGTCACACTGCTACACATGGAACGACTTCTAATATATATAAAAAACGGACCTCAGGTGGATCCTAATAGGACGTGCGATTATGCAGCATCGATTTTCATAAAAGTTTTAAAAAAAAACCCAATTCATTCAGCAGGGAGACAGATCGCTGGATTCTGCTTCAGTGAATGCACTGGCTTCTCCATTATTGTTACAGGGAGTGCCAAACCTCTGCTGTATATATATATATATATACGTATATATATATATATATATATATATATATATATATATACACAGTATATATATATATATATATATATATATATATATACACACATACATATATTTGTAAGAACCAATGTATATCTGCCAGGTAAGAGATATAGGGGGTATTTCAATCTGGATTCCAACTGTCGGGACCCTGCAGAACGTTTAATGAATTACGTCTGTTTTAGCCGGCTACCGACAGTTAGTGTACAATGTTGGAACTGCGGTGGATTGTCTAAGAAATTTGGTCAAAAACAGCTGTGGATTCAACAAAACATGACCGTATCTGACAATACAGATTGGCTTCTATGGAGAGGCGAGTCTGTAGCAGGTGAAAATGAAAAAAGGCAATGCTGCCCATAGCAACCAATCAGATTATGTCTATCATTTTCTGTGATGTAAACGAGAAATGATAGACAGAATCTGATTTGCTATGGCAACATCATTTTTTCCCCAGTTTTTTGAAGATTTAGTAAATTTACACCGAAGAGTCAAAAGAGACCAAGTGCGAGGTGTGTCAGAAGTTTAGTGGTCTTGTTAATTGTCACCATTGTTAGAAGCTGTAGTGAATTTAGCCTATACTGTATACCCAGGGTCGGCACCACCGGAGGGTGGTAATGAGCTGCCTGGAGGAGCAGCAGCAGCAGCAGGAAGGGTCCCAACTCCCGCCAACGCAGAGGAGAGCAAGAGGAAATACCATCATGGGGGCAGGTGAGTGAGCCTACCCACGCCCCTGGAGCCCGCCCATGTATAGCGGCCTCACTGACCCCCCCATGCTGTATTACACATGCCGCATCTCCCTCCAACAACACCCCCTGTGTAGCTAGACACTGTGGCCGCATCCCCCCCGGCCAGCCCTGTATATACCAGATGGCCTTAGTACATCTCTGAACAATATTGCAACCATCATGTGCAAACTGAACATTGCAATCCTGGTTCTACCGCCTTTGTTTTATCACCAAATCATTACCCCTAATGACATATTTCCAAGCAAATATTTAGCACAAAACCTTAATATAAAACTTTGTCTTTAATGTAATGTTTTTCTTTCTTTTTAAATAAAAAGCTGAACCCATTCACACAGTGTTGCTTGAAATGTAATTAAATTAATCATGTCACTATAACAGAGTAATGCAAAGACTCCAATGAACTTGACAGTTTTAATATGTTGTGTACTGTACTTCATTATTTTTGTACTGTATTACATTCATTTTATCTGTTAAGCGCCTTGAGTCCTACTGGAGAAAGAGCGCTATATAAATAAAATAATTATTATATAGAAGGTGTGCAAGTCCTGGTCACAGTGTGTGTGTGTGTGTGTGTGTGTGTGTGTGTGTACACCATTTGTACATGTATTTATGTAGATGTATGAAAGACACCACAACAAGTGCAGTTACATCAATGCATATGCCTTTGTATTCTGCCAGACATATATATATATATATATATATATATATATATATATATATATATATATATATATATAACCATACACACACATGAGAGAGGGATTACCAAGCATACACGTGACCTTATTCATACACCTATGTTGATTGCCGATGCCAGCTGGTTGGAAGTTGTTTGATTCTCAGAATAATGAATTCAGTATGGGTAGAAATAAATTATATTTTAGAGCTTAATAAATAACTTGCTTATTATAAGTTTTGCCTCCATCAACAAAATAGTTGGAAATGAATTGCTTTCCATAACTCACTTTGCACATAAATAAGCCATTCGCAAGCTGTTTAAGGGGGGAACGAAGAAAGACACTGAATACGGAACAGACTCCTATCTCTGCAGCAAGATGGTCTTTGCCACGCCATTGATTCTCCCCAAGCCTCTGTACACATGCGTGATGCTAGGCATTAATGTTCATGTTAGGTTTATGCAACAGATGTAGCCCATACAGGCAGTCGCCCTTTTGCCATTTGCTGCTCTGGTTTTTGGGCTGAGTGAGCAGGACGGATTAAGTACAGTACTATAAAAGTTACAGATGGACAGACTCTAATGGTGCCAAATTAGCATAAGAAAAGAAAGCGCCTCAGTCTTTGAGCAGTGGGCAATGCATCTCATTAAAGGCAACTGAATAACCATTATTTGGTCCCCTTCTGAATACTTCTGGCAGGAATACAAGAGAGTGTGTGTGTGCGTTTGCTTTCTTGGCCCAGGCTTTCCAGCTTCAGGGTAAATAGCTCCCCTTCTATGGTTGTGCACCTGCAACTGACTGCTTCATTTTGATTTGGCCTCCCGCTGTGAAAATGTAGCTTCTTCAAGCATATACAAGGCCTGCCATGCAGTTCATAAGTAAATTATATTCAGGGATGTCAGTTGTGACCTAAAAATGACAAGTCTTTTCCAAACTATCTGCCTGCTGTTAGCTACGAGGCCACTGACCGATCAGGGCGACACTTGGATCGCTCCTGTTTTACATATGCTTATTATCATTCCAAATAAAATGGCATGAAGTTTCCTGGGAGAATTAAGCACATGAGGGAGGATGTACGGTTCCCATTTATATTTTTAGAAGGACTGAAATAAGATTAGATAATAAATAGAAATTGCACAGCAGATTCATGTTGTTAAACACTGACCGCTCATAAGAGTTATCGATCATAAAATCTCACAGCAAAAAAACAAAACTAACTAACATAGTAGTGCACCCAAGTCGCATGTAAAATAAACCATGTAAAAAATAATATATAAAACTCAAATAAAGATGCATTAACAAGACTGAAAATTCCACTGTACAATATAAAAGCATAGGGCAACCTTCAATTAGGCAGCTGCCTAGGGAGCTGGGACCCGAGGTGGGGCCTGCTCAGGCTGCCTGGCATATGCTTACTGCGAGCTTTGCCTCATAGGCTGTACAAGAAGAACTACGCGGAGCTGAGTGAGCAGGAGCCAGACAGGTAAGAGAGCTTTTAAATGGCTTCCTGGTGTGTAATGGAGTTCATAGGTGATGGGGGAATTGTTTAATGGGTGCTGGGGAGAAATGTAATAATTGGTGCTGTGAAGGGAATTACTGGGTGCACAGATTAATGTGTGCGCACACGTGTGGGGTTAATGATTTCTATAGGTTAATGCTGCAATGACTGCTGGGTAGAGGGAGGTTAATAGCTGCTGGGAGTGAATGGATGAATGTGCTAGAGGATGGGGAGGTTGCTAGGTGCTCATGGATATTAACATGTTCTGGTGGTAAATGGACATTGGATCCTTGGGGTTAATAAATTAATACGTGCTCGGTGGGGGAAGGATGATGGGTGCTGACAGTGTCCATGAATGTGTTAATGGGTGCAGATTGTGTATATTACTAGGTGGGGGAGTTATGGGGGCTGACAGTTTGGATGCAAATGTATCAAAGGATGCTGTGAAGGTTGACAGTTTCTTATACAGTAGGTGGGAATAGATAAATTAGTCCGGGAGGTGAATGGAAAAATGGGTGCTAGCGGTGAATCGATAAATGGGCGCGGGTGCTGAATGGATATTTGGGTGCGGGCGGTGAATGTATAAATGGGTGCGGGCTGTGAATGCATAAATGGGTGCTGGCGGTGAATGGATATTTGGGGCGGGCGGTGAATGTATAAATGGGTGCTGGCGGTGAATGGATATTTGGGTGCGGGCTGTGAATGCATAAATGGGTGCTGGCGGTGAATGGTAATTTGGCTGAGGGCGGTGAATGTATAAATGGGTGCGGGCTGTGAATGCATAAATGGGTGCTGGCGGTGAATGGATATTTGGGTGCTGGCGGTGAATGTATAAATGGGTGCGGGCAGTGAGTGCATAATTAATAATAATTAATCGGTGCTAGATAGGGGAAATTAATGGATGCGCCGTAGAGGGTGAATTGGTAAATGGGGTTAATGGGGGACAAGATAAATGGGCATATTGGGTTTTGCCTCCACTAGGCACAACAATAATGCCCACCCCCCCACCTAATTGTATTATTTTTATTGATGATTTATAAGCCCTCATTCCATAGTAGCCAATTTAATGGATTAATAAAAAAAAGCCACTAACTGTGACTTTCTTAAAATTATGTATACATATTTACCAAATTGGAGAGATTACAGGGGCAGTACCTGCATGTCTTATCCATTTAAACTCTATTCAAGATGCAATATGGTACAGTACAGTGGATATTTTGCAGTTACTGGTACATTTCAGGCTGACCGTACCATCACAAGTATCCAAGTGTCGCCCCCAAACATGTGACGCCCCTAGGCACCTGCCTCACGTGCCTAATGGGAAGTTCATAGTGATCCTAATTCGGCTGCTACCCAGACCTCCAACGGCCAGGGCGAGTTATTCAATTTTCGCTGCTTAGCGAGTCAATTAGATTCACCCCCAAAGTGTGATACACGTAAACATGGGAAGGGCATATGACAGAGGACTCGGCAAGTTGTCATAGACTGTAAGTGTGCTTTTATATAAATGAATGGGAAGAGTATATTGGGGAATTCGGGGCAGTAATGTGAAGCCTTGCCTAGGGCACCTGGAAACCTCGCACCCATCCTGACAGCACACTATTATATTGAAATACAACAGGCTGCTGACAACATTAGTTTGACATGTTAAAAACCCCTTTAAGGCTATATATGATATGCATGTTCTAAAGGGTTATGCTGGTAACACCTAGGACAAAGGCTGTTTTCATGATCTCAAATGCACTAAAAGAAACAAATTTAAAATCTGGTTCCTTTGAATAGCATAAAAAAAAGTATTATATACCTTACCATGTAATCATGTTTGATAATATAATAGATGAGTATTAGCCCTGATTGTGGAACACGCATGTTCTAAATGCACTTTAATCAAAGTAATTGTCTGAAAATGTGATAAACCAAGCGTATAAAAATCATTAGACATCAACATCTTAAAATAACCCACTTGTTTACTCCCAAAATGAAGGCTGGGATGCTCAAACATCCGCGGCCCCACTTCACCGGCTACGGCATTCATAATAATCACATATGCACTTACATATGCGATTATTAACGCAATGGAGAGCTCTTGTGGTACGAGCTGTCCTTCGCTATGCAGCAAGATCCCTATACTTACGGGTCTGAGACCCAGTAGTCGTCCTGTGCATGCACAGAGCGACGGCAGGGGTGAATGCTGAGAAGGATCCATGATGGATCCCTCACACAGTGCTGCAGAGAGAAGACCATACAATTTTATAGGGTATCGCCATCTTTTTCTGGTGATACCTCTTTGCAGTGGTTACCCAACGTGTGTGTTTTAGTGCATTCAAAAATGTGGTAAGAACCACGAAAATGGTGTTTTAGCTGCATTTTCGCTGTAGCGCATCCCGCCCTAAGTATTTAATTTCGCAACAATAACAACCAATGAAATCACTGTTTAGAATATATTGCTCTCCTCCTTCGCACATAATCTACAGCAGATGTTTTTGCTAGTATCTCCCAGTAAGTGAATGACACTGATAAAACGTCTGCATTACCAGTAGCGTGCACGAATCACAGTGTGAATAAGGACAATGAGAAAGTATACAGCATTTAGAAAGTTCTTTAGGTCCAAGACGGGTGATTGTTACTGTGTCACACACGTAGTTTCAACTTGGCCAATTACTATTAGCCTTTCAAAATGTACAATGTTAAATTAGGCTTTTCTAGGTAGAGACAGGCTTTCTTTGCAATGCACACAGAAAATAAAAGCATTAAAAAAGAAGATATACAGCAGACAGGGCTTGTTGGATAGAATACAAAAGCCCTCTCTTTATTCTTTATGAAAAGGCTGATCACCACGGAGAGCAGATGGAGTTTACGTGACTCAGTAATGCATTAGCTGCCACACGTTCATCTGCATGTCCCAGAGCAACACATACAAAATGGTTGCGCAGATGAGATGTGCCACATCACTCACATACAGCAAATGAAGAGCCTGTATTCTCATTAAGAAGCTTACTGGCAGCCGTCCTTAATGTGTATCTCTTATTCTAAGGAGCAGGCCTGTGCCTTAAATTACTGTACTATCATTTCTATGTAATACGTTCGACAGACTGTATAATGAGAACTATTGTATTAAAACAAGACTACTACTGTACTACAAAACATATAAAGTTAATTTGACAAAAGTTATTATATGAAATATATATCCCTTTGGTTCATTAAAAATACACACGGTGGTGTAACCCAGTGATGCACTTCAGAATAGAATACAAAAAGAAAAATGTAGTTAAACGAAACTGTGTTATTGCAGTATTGGCAGAGTACATAAAAGCACTGAAAAGAAGGCAGCTTACAAAGGGCTTATCTGTGTAAGTGTGTGGTAGAAAATACATTTTTGTTTGAGCCTTTCTGCACTAGACCGTTTTGTATATGAACTCATGAGCAGGGCCCTCTGATCTCTCCTGACCTGTGTACCCAAAGCCGTCTTTCCCATTGGGCATGATGGGCACTTGTCCAGGGGCCCTAGGACCCCAATCCAATGGGAAAGACGGCGGGGATCTGGGCGGAGAGGTCTGGGCACATACCCTTGTCAGGGGTGGGGGAATTGAGGACAGCGCCCCAGCCCTCAGCTTGCTGGACTATGGAGCCAGCAACAACATCAGGGACAAAACAGTCCTTCCCCCACCAGCAGAAGCAGCGGCAGCTGTGCAGTGACCCCCACGCTGCCTGCAGTGACCCCCAGAGGCAGCATCAGAGAGCAGTGCTTCAACAGAATCAATCAGGAGAACGCGTCAGCAGCGGACGAAATAACCCCCCACACCATGCCGCTGGTCAGCAGTAAGATTCTTAAAGATGTTTTTTTTTTGTGTGGAGCAGCACCCGAAATGGTGGCTACTTGGAATCACTCCCCTGGTATGTAATAGTTGTCAGTCACCATTTTCCCAGCCTGGAGAGGAGGGGGTATGGTTCTGTATGCACGGATGCAGTATATGTATGTGAGAGGTATGCACTGTATGTGTGTGTGTGTACGAAGGCAGTGTGTGTGTATGTATGTAAGCAGTGTATGTATTGATGTTTGTACTGTAAGTGTGTATATATGGAGGCAGTGTAAGTATGGATGGATGCACTGTCTGTATGTAGTATGTTTTTCCTGTCATAATACGCAATAATAGGGCCTACACAATGAGATGTGCGCTAGGTGCTATTTGAGTCATACAATGGGGTATATTCAATGTCCTTTGGTGAGCAGTGCCGATAGCTCACGGGTGAGTATTCAACTACACCCCTGCACTCACCGTTTCCGCCTCGTTGGGTTTTTCCAGCAAGGTATAAACAGCGAATGCGGCCGTCAAAATGGCGAGGGTCGCCGCTATATGCAGCGGGCTAGCTGCATTAGTGACGAACCTCGCCATTTGGGGGAATGCTCGCCATCAGATTCCCCCAGAACTTGACTAGGGTGAGCGGCGAGGGGGTTAGATGGTGAGGATGGCTTGTTTTCAGCGATCCTCACCAAAATCAAGCCAGCCTCACTGCAGGAACCACCTCGCCGGCGGCATTGAATACCGCCCAATATGTTATTTGGACTGCTGACACTGTGCGGTTTGAACTACAGGTATATGCGATTTTGAGTACATGACTGTAGTCAATTACAGGGTGCATGTAATCTAGTTTAAATATACCTGCACGCACATACTATTTTGCCTTGCAAATTTGACTACGCGGGAGTGTGCATCAGCATCGCAAGGTGTATAGAAACGTTGCAATTTGAACTAAAAAGATCGAATCGCACGCGATAGACGCACCGCGTGCAGGCCCCATAAATCGATATTATAAACGATATAGCTCAGAAAGTCTAAAATGGGCAATATTATGTCTTGTATGTGTGTATGGGGCTTTAATCGTGTTATTACTGTTAGTTTACAAAAGTAAAGTGCAACTTTAGAAATTTAATGAGTTAAACAACCATATTATAAATTTCATAATAATTGGCTTAATTTTTTAATAAAATAAACAGCTGTATTGGTTAACGTTGTTAAATTGTGTAATTTGTTATAGAAAGACTGCTGCATTCACTGTGGAGCACTATTTTCCATATTTCAAATAAAAAATCCATCCACCTCATTATTTGCATTAAATCTCTGCACCTGCATGTAGTATAAATAATTGTTGCCAGTGAATACAATTTACAATAAAATCTCACAAGACTGTTCTATGATAATGTACCATGAATTAAAAGAACCAGTAAATAAAGAACTGAAATCTCTCCATGCTCCATAAATTGATGTTATCAGGTTGAACAGACACTAATTTACATAAGTAGTGAACGAGGTTCCACATGATTTGCATTAAAACAGATCTCTGTTGCTCAGATAACAGAACGCAACATGCAAATCTTTGAATTTTGATTGGAGGGTCGTACTCATTTGCTACATAATCTGACATTCCTCAGAGGGTATCACTAACCCAAGCCACGCATTTGTTTCTGAGGTAACGACTTACATTGTTAAAATGTTATTTAATTCCAGCACCCTGTGCCGAAATAAAGCTTGCTGACCTCAATGCAAACTGGAGTTAAGCTTATGTGTTTAACTGCTTGAATCCTATCTAGCGGAGATAAAGCCACTGTCTGGATCGCTCTCTGACACCTCAGCGGAATCCTATTAAGACCCTTTCACTGCCGCACAATACAGTCACGCAGCCCAGCGAATCAGGGTACAGCAATATATACCAGGCCCTGTAATATTCGCATTTACACATTTCATTTTAATGCATTTTACATTTGTTATGTCAAACCACATAATTCTACAGAATAAAAATACTTGGTCATAAATTCTACTCAATCAGCTGCCATTACATCGTTATGCTACAGGTACCTACAGTTACATTACGCCTTCATGAGTTTAAAGGTTTTCACATCTTTACATTATTTGGTGTCAATGTTGTGGCAAATGACAAGCTGTCGCCTCTGTTGTTTCTTCCATATAACATGATTGCTTAGCTCAAAGTATTCTTGCAATATGATAATGTGTGGCATATGCATTACAATGAACAGAAGGCAATGTCCTTGGATTTTTACATCTGTAATAAAAATGTATCTACAGTATAAGAGGAGGACAGGAAGGTATGTTGGCTGAGGTCACCCTGCAGCATATATAAGCTAACAGACAGGCATGGGGCAACGGGAGCATTGCTGACAATGCTGGACTCGCGCTACCTACAGCACATCAATACTTCAGGGCCAGTAGGGAAATTTAGCATTCGTGCCAATCAAATCTGTAACCTTTGTGAAACAACGAACAACTGGGCTGACAATTGTGATGTTTCTTTTCTTTAATGATGAGGACACCTGTCTCGCTGGCGTCAGCAAATCATTTCTCAAGTCAACAGTGAATAGCTGTGGTTGTAAACATCAAACAGGATTGATGGCAGCCAATGCTAGAGTTTCTCATCACCTCTATTATTCTTGTTAGAGTAGAGGGTTGATAGGTCCCCAGTGGGATTAGCTCCATAGCGCAGCACTGCTTGGCCACCTATAGGCCTATGAACAGCAAAAATGAACTTTCCCTGGAACAATTATTCTCCTAATTAGAATTACATTCATTACAGGCCTGATGTCATCTGCACAGACTGCACACTGTCTAAGGTAGAGCAAAAACCAAATGCAGCGCTAATGGGAAAGGTCATATAAGCGTCATGGACACAGAGTACAATGTAATTGCTGGTATAGTGAGAATCATATTATAGAGATTATTTACTTTCAGGTTAATATTGCAAATACCGCACTTTATTCTACATGTACCTTGTGCACATTACAGCAGACTCCACAAAACTTTTTCACCATCTAAAATGCAGGTACTTTCACACAAATGTGTGTGTGTGATTATGTCCCAAATAGATTGCGCTTTGTATAATATTACTGTGGGAATTGTGTGTCTTTCTTTAGTGTATAGATGTATATATTTTTGTATCCATTCATTGTAATGTGAGATGTTTTGAAGTACCACTGTATAAAGAGATTATGTAGCTGTGCGATATGATGGAATTATGGCAGTTTTCCAGTGTCGAAAGAATTAATCGAAATGTGTTGGGATGGTTAGAGGACCCTGATTTAAAAACCTTTGCCCATTGCAAACTCCTTCCCAGCTATAGGAGACCCCGGAGTCTTAAGGACTTTTTAGTCCACAATGACATATCCAGAATACAGGGCCCATCCGAAAAAAACTTTCTTAGTAGAAAACCAGGGTGCTATACAACGTGCAGCTTTCTAGAAACTGGCGACAACTTTGCTCACCCGCACACAGGTGAAAGAATTAGTATCAACCATATCCTTACATGCACCACGACACACGTGGTGTATATTATTAGATGTCCCTGTGGCCTGCTATACGTGGGCAAAACAATATGCCAATTTAAGACCCGTATGGCAGGCCACAGGTCACATATTCGAGCTGCTCTAGAGGGCAAAAGTATGGGGACAGAACAACCTGTGCCAAGACACTTTAGAGAACTCAAACACAATCTGTCCTCCCTAAGATACAAAATGATCGATCACATTCCCCCTAACCCAAGGGGAGGTGATTGAGACAAACTTCTGCTCCAAAGGGAGACTAAATGGATACATAGGCTCAATACGGTACATCCGTAAGGCCTGAACGAGGGTTTCAGCTTTCACTGCTTTCTATAAAGTATTCATGCTCTTTTCAAGCCTATGCTGCATATTGTTAATCAGGTGTTTCTGCACAATGGTAGCCAGTATATGTACGTAGATACACAATGCGTGTTAGTCCGGTCTACAGTTATACAGGACGTATGTACATTGTTATAGATCTGGCCATGCTCATTCTAAATGGTAACACCGATGCATTTTTAAACTGTCACTCATTTTGTCTGTTTTTGTTTATAGGTCGCCTAGCAACCCTCTCTGCGGGCTTGGACGCACCGGCCGGTGCGCGTCTCAGTCTGAGGACGTCAGGGGATCCAGTCCGTCGAGAGGAGGCTGGCGTCCTTCACGTGGGGTTGGTGAGTAGTTATATCTTGTATATATATGCCTATTTGTAACTATGTCTATGAGCTTGATAACGGTTAATAAACCGAAACGTTGCTACAGCAAAGACTTTTTGTCTTGCATTTTTTCTGAGCTAAATCCTACGAGTGCCTATCTCTACTCTAACTATTTAGTGTGCAAACAGCACACAGAAAGGCACCAAGGTCGCTGCTGTATTGGAGATACACCACTGGAGTGCCGAATCCACCCTGTTTTATATGTATATATATTAGAGATGTGCAGGCTCTGATTTACTCTGATTTCAAAGCAGGATCTTATTGGCTATCAACTGTCAACAACTGTCATGTGATTTGGGATAGCCAATAACATCCTGCTTTCAAATCAGAGTAAATCAGAGCCTGCACATCTCTAATATATATATATATATATATATATATATATATATATATATATATATATATATATATATACACATACATACATACATACACACACACACACACACACACACACCAGAAAACAAACAGAACCAGCACTCCCTTGTGGTAATTTCTATCCTGACTCCGGTGCCTTACTAGGGTAGCGTTACCCAATAGCATACATAGCATGAAGCAAAGGCGTCACTGAGAATTTCACGAATGATGTGAAGCTTTTTTACACCAACAGGTACATCCAGGATGTACCTGTTGGTGTAATAAAGCTTCAAGCTTCCCATAATTTGTGAAATACTCCGAGTGACGCCTTTGCTTTGTGCTATGTGTAATTATATATATATATACACACACACACACTCAGACACCGGTGACACAGGATCCCTCTAGTGATCCAGGTAACTGCTTATTACCTGTTGGATCATCTAAATTATTGTTGGAAATATTTTCCTTTTCCTTTTGAAATTCATTTCCCTGCTGGAAAATAAGTGTCCATTTATTGAAACAAGAATGATCTTCTAATAGAATCCTACCTTTAACCTATACACAAAGGTTTAGAGGAAAATAAAGCTTTCCCCTGATGAAGTAATTTTTGACAAAACGCGTCAGGTACTCTATGGTTGGATGAAACAGAATCATGAAACTTTTTGTCTCTGTCTGAGAAATAAAAATACTTGTTGAAATTTCAATTATTTTGTCTGCCGTAAATTGGCTATAAAGGGCGGTGGACATCACATAGCGCACTCTATACCTTATATATATATATATATATATATATATATATATATATATATATATATATATATATACATACTTACATACATACAAACTAGAAACCCATGCTTGATGCAAAAGCCTCAAAAGCTAGTCTGCTACCTTCTGTGTTTGTGCGTGTGCGAGAAAGAGATGTAGTTTCACTCTCTGCCAGCAGATGGCGATGTTTCTGGGACTCACAGACAGTAGACATATATATATATATATAGATGAAAGAAAAATAAATGAATATATATATATATATACATACATACATACACACACACATCCATCAAAATCTGATTATTATATAAAAATTGGTATAATCCACAAAATATGTAACATTAGCATTTAGGAAGTAGGGTCAGGAACGCGAGGCAGGACGGTGGGACACGGTACACATGCCAATTTATTGGCTACGGCGGCGTCAGTCCCATCTCCTGTACATACATGGGGCTGCTGACACAGAGACCGCGACCGCAGCACACTGTGTTAACCACACGTGTGCCACGCTCACGCGGACCTGAGCATTCCTGTTAACACTGGCACCCTAAGCTGCACCATTCACACCCTCTCCCGAAAACCTGCACACTTACAATTTGACGTCATAAAGGGGTACCCGAAGATATGCATACTTGTACAGACCTCATTATCTGGGCCGCAAGCCTGGTGCGCATTCTTAGGGGACCTCGATCTCAGACTTATTGAACCTAGGCACTTGCAACTGTATAACTTGTTATTAATTTTATTATTTTGTTTATCAAGTAAAATATTGTTACCACATACAAATTGCCTACTTATTCAGTGAACCACAGTAAGATATAGGGATAGAGCTCAGCTCCCTACATTGTTTACCAACATAGGCCAAAGGCTGGCTGGCTAAACTAAGCAACATAGCAACGGCACAAACACAGGGCAGTTATTTCTGTTTATTATTATTATCATCATCATCGTTATAAGGCGCAACAAGGGTTCCTCAGTGTCTAACAATACATAAATTAGAAAAAAAAAAAATGACTTACAATACAAGGCAATTTAGGATAAGTACATGGTGAATAAAAATAGATTCATCAGGAGATAGGACCCTGAAGTAAATTATAAGGCAGAGACCTAGGTGCTGTTGAACGGAGTAAGGAGTAAAAAAGAAAGAGATGTACAGCACCCATGGCGTTTTACCTATTTTGTTACATTACAACAGTCATTTTTTTTTATTGGAATTATATGTGATGGATCTGCACAAAATAGTCTTAAATTGATGAAATGAAATGAGGAAAATATATACAGTATAAAAAATTTTTTACAAATAAAAATCTGAATTTTTGGATGTTTATGCAAAATACCCCATGCCTGCGGGGAAAATCGCTGTGCGAGCGGGGGGCGGCCGGTGGCATTTAGTTGTCGCTGCTTGCTTTGCAAGTCAACCAGAATCATCCTCCCTAATTTCTTACATATTCTCTGTAAAGATGAAGTACAGAAATATTTTAAGCACTTCTGAGTTTCTTCAATACTGTAAATATATAAAGGTAATTACATTGTTATTAACTACAAATATAAACTAATAGAAAATCCTAAGAACTTGGCAATGAGTTTTTATTTCCCAATGGTAAATAACATTAAACCTAGATTATATATACTGGATGTACCACACAACAGGTCTGCTTATTCACAGGCTTATTTATTTGTAGTAGAACATTTAGTCACACATTTCCGTCTCATGAGTAAACTCAGGGATCTAGGTCCCAAATGATAAGATGAAGCTTAAACTGGAATATGCTTTAATTAATAGCCGTGAGATACCGCTCTCTTGGATCTGCTAAACTAGTTAAGGTGTGTTAATATTTAATCAGACAAATATCAAAAGAATAACTTCATTTTACTTTGCATGAGTAATTTCCAGATTGCAGTACAGTACATGGGCATGACCAGGGTGTGTTGTTAGATGAGGATTAGGTAACAATATACAGTAATCTGTTATCATTTAAAACACTGTTAACAAGTTCACATACAAGACTCAGGTCTTTGCTTTCTAAAATACTTTTGGACCCCAAAGCAAATTTCTAGGGGCATAATATACGCATGTTAGTACCCTCAATGGCTGTTAGACAGATAGCTCTATAGGTGCGCACACAAGTTGACAGTATGCAAGTTAACGATACTGTCAACAATATCATCGTGCATATCATCTAAAGCAGCAGTTCTCAAACCGTGGGTTCTAACCCCAAAGTGGGTCCCGACCTTCTCAGTATGGGGTCGCGACTCCATGTTGCTGACCATCAGGCTGATGACTTTTCTAATCTCAGTCAGTGATTCAAGGAGTCTGAAATCTGTTGAATTGCCTGTTACTTTAGACTCCTCCCATCATTTTGTGCCTCCACAATGCTGCCATGTATGTGCTGTCTGCTGACTACACATGTGATGTGATGACCTTCTGTAGTAACTTGCGGGGGGGGGGTCCTGTCATCATTTTTATTGTCTGATGGGTCAGATCTGCCTGATGTAAGCCATCATGTGCTGGTGGCACTTACATAAAAGGTGGTATCATTCATGGCCCAGTCCAGTGTCAGTCAAGCACAACACATTGTAGATCCATCTGCTGTGTCAGGTTGAGAAGATTTTTTTTTATTTTATTTTTTTTATATTAAATTTTTATTGGATTTACAAATTCAAATAAAGAGAACAAATCAAGCAACAAAAACAAAGGGAAAATAAAAGAAATAATTGCATACAAAAAAAAGAATAATAAAATAATGTATAAATATATATATATACATATACATATGCACATAGGTGTTACAACATTACAGGTATCAACTGTAGACTAGGGCATGTCAGGTTGACTAGAGTATACTGAATAAAGGCGAAGAATAAGTAAAGGGACTCTATTATAGGACACAGGTTATGCAGAAAATAGGGAAAGGAATGGTTCGGGTTGCTCACAGCAATTAATGATCAGAACTGGGATTTTGCCCAGGCGAATCCAGTATAGATAGGTCTATAAGGGCATTACAGGTACATGGCTGGCCTCTTCTTTCCCTGTATTCCCTCCAACTGTTCCATTTGAAGTGGATGGAAGATGCCTTGGAGGAATATACCACATCTGATGTCTCAAAAAGGAAGTGTTTATGAATCTTGTTTTCAATCATATGGATGTTTGGTATGTCGGGTGATTTCCAGAACTGGGCGATAGAGGCTTTAGCCGCGATCAGAATATGACCAAGGAGGTAATTATCGCTGCTAGAAAGCACCCCTGGGCAGTAGTGGAAGAGAGCAATAAGAGGGTCCATATGTACAGAGTTGATAGAGTCCAAGTAATGTAGTGTTTATTACAATATATGTAGTATATTACAGCTCACATCCAGCTTTCCCATATTTCTTGCTGCCCCTAGAGATACTTATGGTAAAGATATTAAGCAAATGGGGAGTGTGAATGGAGGAAAAAGACCAATCAGAAATGTGAAGCATGGCACAAGTGCAGAAATGTGTAGCGCTACAGTTGCCGGAATGTGAAGTGCAGCACAGGGGCAGAAACAAAGTGTGGCACTGGGGCAGAAACATGATAAACAGGAAACAGGGGCAGATACGTGACTAGCGGGACACAGGGGCAGAAACGTGATGTGCGGGACACAGGTGGGAAAACGCGAAGTGCGGCACAGGGGCAAAACTCAAAGTGCGGCACAGGGGCAGAAATGTGTCAATAAAACAGTAACTTGCTGAGTTTTTACCTAAATTTTGGTAGTATTTAGTAAGAAAATCACAAATTCTCGTTGTGTACAATGAATTAAGGAATGCTTAGTTTGCACAGTTTAGTTTTATGTTTAAATGTTAATATTTCTTACAGCTTAAGATTCACCTGAAACTTGTATTTTTAAACTAAACAGTTTGTGCTAAATCTCTTCTCTTTATGTGCATCTGTAACAGAAGCCTCCAATATCCTCATTTGTGAGGGCACCTAACCTCAGGTTATTTACCAGCTCTCATCATCTCACATACATCCCCTCTCCTTCCAGTCATGTGTAAGCAGCAGCAGCAGCATGAATAGCACCTCTGGTCTCTACAATCACACCAGTAAAGGGATTCTCACATGACGTAAATACAGCAAGACAAGAAGTGTGTTGTGAACTTACAAACAACAGTGTATCACATGTGTCCAGAAAGGTTTGCAATATGCTTCTATTGTTAATGTCCTTCATGACATGAATCTGCCTGGAGGACATTTCTGCTCATCACACATGAAGCATCTCTGGGCTCCCTCTCACGGGCAATAAGAAGTGACTGCTTGGGAAGATTTTACATGTTTTAGTAAGTGTCACTTTATGTGATTTCAAACTAAAACAAACGGACAGAACAAGATTATACCGAATTGTAGCACTGTTCCTGTTTTACAATTTCTGAATAGAAAATGAGTAACTAGGTTTGTAATGCTGGACCTGTTGGTGTCCATGGGGGCTATCCAAATAGCTACACAAACTTGTTGGTGGATAAAAATGGGCTATTATCGAGATTTTAGCCTGATGGTCTTTATTGGTCTATCCATTTATAACCTATTTTTATCACCCCAAATGACCAATAACACATGGGATTCAGGAAACATTCCACGACCTAGTTGGATACTGAGGATTATGAGACACATTCGCAACATAATCCCAAATAAATCCCAGATAGGGTTACCACCTTTGTGTTGACAGATTCCCGGACAGTGGCCCATCCCTTGACACACCCACATCCCACCCACTGACCCACCCCTAGCCCCGCCCCTTTACCCACCTTATGTTTTTTTTTTTTACCTTTGTGAAATCATAATTGATTGTGCACACCATAATGCCAGTTACATGTTAACAAACACTGTGATGCCCATTACATGTTATGCCATACACTGGAATGCCTATTACACGTTAAGCCAGGACTCAACAAGTTTTTTGTATAGGAAGGACAACATGGACAGTGTGCGCCGAAGGTGCGCGTCAAACATTTTGGCGGAAAACTGGGGCGTGGCCTCGCAACAAGAGTATAGGCCATGCCCCCTTTTCGATAGACCATGCCCAAAAAATTTGCCGCACACCCTGTCCTGCCCCTGTGTCTGTGAATGTAGGGAGGTGTGAGTATGCAGCAATACTTTTGTAGTGTTATCACTTTAATTTTCTATTTACATCTTGAGCTGCCCCAGGATTACTGCTGATGCTTATACCACTGCTTCGTCTGGCCTTAAAGGGCATACACACGGGGCGATATTAAGATGTTTTCAGACTTAATAGCTTAGAAATTAAGCAGGGATCGCTCCACTGCCTACATCGCCCGACTAGATATTGACTACTCACGCACATGCAGTGATACCAAAAGATACCAAAAAAAAAAAAACACTTTTAATAAGACACTAAGTACAGAATAATCTCACGAATGCGCGTAAACTCATAATCTTTAACACTATGATAATAAATAATAGATTAACTCAGGTTAAATTAATAATATGTATAATAGCACTAGTTGATAGAACTCTTCGTAACACCAGTAAAAATAAAGTAAAACCAATATTAAAGGATAGACTTAAAATAAAAATAACCAGCTGCCCAGTTACTAGGCTGAGAACTGAAATAAAGTAGAGGGATCCGGGAAGGCGATACAGGACGGGAGATGACTGGAGGGACATTCGTCTTATCTGTAACAGTGAGAATCAAGGGGTTGGAACATCAAAGGGTTTATGGGGGTATATGGTCCCGGTAGGGAAAGGTAGCAATTCACCAAATGTTGTTTGTATGTTATGTAATTTGTGTATCTTTGACGTATTTATGTATGTGAAAAAGTATCGTAAAGTATTTTTATATTATGTACTTTTTGAAAATCAAATAAAGAAACAATTAAAAAAGTTGAGCTTTCGGTTCCACTAATTGAAATTTCGGTACTTGTGAGCTATCCGGGCTGCCGATTTCTAAATCGGGTCGGATCGGGCACATCGCATCGCATCGCATGCGACCATCGGATGCGATGCGATGCGATGCGATGACCCGATTTTTCCATAGGAATCAATGTTAAAATGGACTGAGTCCATTTTAACATGGAATTCAATGGGAAAAAGGGGTCCTTTTCATACCCCTACTATCCAAGTGGGCATGGAGTTGGATATAAACCTGTGGCGAGCGTAGCGAGCCACCGAGCCCGAAGCGTGGCGAGCGTAGGGAGCCCCGCGAGGGGACACAGAATACCGTCCCCTCGCGGGGCTCGCTCGCCACGCTTCGGGCTCGGTGGCTCGCTACGCTCGCCACAGGTTTATATCCAACTCCATGCCCACTTGGATAGTAGGGGTATGAAAAGGACCCCTTTTTCCCATTGAATTCCATGTTAAAATGGACTCAGTCAATTTTAACATTGATTCCTATGGAAAAATCGGGTCATCGCATCCGATGATCGCATGCGATGCGATGCGATATCGCATCGCATCGCATCTGATTGTATGCCTTAACTTAAGGCATACAATCAAAAAATCGGCAGCCCAGATAACTCACAAGTACCGAAATTTCTTAAAATGACAAAAAACATTGTTCATGCTGTCAATTTTTGCTAAATATTTAGAATATCCCCAAGTGTGTATCTAAAGGGGCATACACACGGGGCAATTTCAGCCCTTTTTTAAGCGATCTGACTAGATCACTTGTAAAAGGAGCACGGAGCGCAGGTTATACACACGGTCCCGCATGTCGGTAGTGCCGGCTGGGAAAGCCAGTGGTTGCATTGGCTTTCCCCAGAACACAGTGCTTTTCTTATTATAAAAACAGGCAAAGCCCCACTCAGCAAGAACACTCAGCACACAGCATCGCAGTGTGCTCAGCGGGTGTCCCGTTACGTGCTGAGCGTTCGTGCTGCAGCACGTCGCCCCATGTGTAAGGGGCTTTACAGTACTGTAGATCTGTGCAGTCTCACTCACCTACTGTTTCATGTATGATCCACGCCTGCACTGGATGTCCATGTGCAATACACGATAATAGAAACCATTTATATTTCTGTACATTTGTGTTCTGTTGGTGTATATAAAACAGAGGTACACAAAGCAATAGTCCACATTATTATATTCTTGGTTGTATGACAAGGGGTTCGTCGGCCAGCATTATGCACACGCTCCTACGCCCGCTATAACATGCTGAAAACGCTACTGCAATAATTCACAAGACAAAGAAACTCTCGCTCTGCTGCGCGATCCACATACTGCTAAGCATCCTATATATCTTCCCATCAGAACAAGAGCATCAGTAAGGCAGAGCATCACATCTACATGAAGAGAACAGTTACAGAACTATTGAATTCTACTATTTGGCTATTCTCCATTCAATGCCTGAGCCCTCATTTCTCATCTGACTTTGTCACTAGACCTTCTGCAGCCCTGTATTCTTTCCTTCTACGCTCCTGTCTGCATATTGTGTATCACCAAACAGGAGTACAGCGCTGAGACAGTACAGCAAACTGGGAGCATAAAGGAAAGAAGTCACCTGATTCATGGATCTATGTACCCGCTCTGTCACCTACATGCACTGAATTCAAATGACCCATTTTATTGTACTTGCCCAGGCTTCTGAGGTGCACATTGTAATATCTGCAGTGAAGTCTGCCTATTCCTTTATAAAAGCAGATCCTGCTCTGTAAATAAATGTTTTTACCATAAAAAGAAAAAACACAGCTAGCAGAAAGACGTGCCTTCACTTTCATTGTGTTGGACCCTCCAATAAATAAGGGTGGGGGAAAGCCCTAGCAGATGTGCAGATAGAACGCCAGCATATAAATCAAGCAAACAATAAACCAGTCTCCCCCTGCAGGACAGTGAGGGAACACTCTTGTTTGTCACTCACGCCTTGGAAAACCAAGCTGCATGCTGCCAATAAAATAAAGTACTATAGCAGAACGGGCTAACAAAGCTAAGGGGGCTCATTATAACCCAGAATGACAAGGTCTCATGGGCAATCTGGAATGATTAAGCATCCACTGAAGAATTACAGAAGCAGGTTCTCAAGAGATCAGTTATAAATGTTTACTGGGTTCAGTGCATGTAAATGGAAGAATGTGGACGTGGAATACAGTTCTACAGAGAGACTGCTTACTCCAAATGCCCTTTCCGTATTAACTCCATAAACCAAATACAGTAAGTTATTATATAATAAATTGCCTTGATGCATAAACAGAGCTACATGATGAATACTATGTTATTTGCCATGCATGTCATTTATTGATGTTTTTGGCAGTGAAGTTGTAGTTTTTCCTCTGATGACTTATGAATAGGCCTCACCTGCACCTTCTGTTGCCTGCAGTATTTACCCAGTACAACATTGGGAGTGAGAGGACCCCGGGGGTAGCTGGCATCAGCAAGTGCATATATACGCTTGTCGATGCCAGGCGCAACGCGCAACAGTGAGTGGGCAGGGGAGCAGGAGCCATGTGATATCTTCCATCATTCTGCATGTACAGACGATGGCGGACATCGCTAACGACTCATGGGAGCATGCATCATTAACAATATTGTGCCTATACACTAGACGATATACATGTAGTTCAAAAATAGGCTAGTGTTACTTGCCTACTTATGAATATTAGTTTCAGGGAGATTCTAGTTAGTAGTAGAGTTTCACACAGTGCACCACTGAGGGGGCGTGCCATGCTCTGCCCAAAGGGCATATCTAGCTCTATCTATGGGCATCAGGGCTTAAAGTGGTCATGGAGAGGTGGAGGAACTCATTTCCCCTGCCATCGACCATCTACCCACCCATTTAGACGAACTTGGGCCAGTGCCAGGGTTTTTGGCACCCCCTGCAAACTATACGTTTATGCCCTACCTCCCATTCTTTATTAAGGGACAGTGGTCATACAATTGTACCCCCAATTGAAATTATTTTACACAGTCGCACAATCTCACTCACATTATACCATATGTAGTGCCCCTTACTCACTTTTTCATGTTATGCAGCACATTAGTACTCTGTATACATGTGTGCAGCACAGTAGCGTTGCTTATACACAATGCCCATAGTAGTACAGCCCTACTACTACTACAGCCCCTCACATAATGCCCACACCAATAGTACCTTGTGACAGTTTGAAATCACATACGCCATGCCAAAGAAGAAAGCTGCTGGGACAGTCTTTTCTGTTGGAATTACGGTGTAGGGCTGTGCTGTAGGTGGGACTAGTTCACCCTACCATTAGAGGTGGTGGAACTCAGTTCCCCCTCACTTTAACTCCTGATGGGCATATATGTGCTTCAATGCTTCTTACAGAATATTTCTATATCACATTATTAACTATATATTTTGGGAAGTATTAATAATAACATTTCTGCCTTTAATATTGAATTTATTTGTTTGCAACGGGTTGCTGTAATATTTAATTCCCCCCTCAGCACAATATACATGATAATAAATGTATGCCTATGTAATAAATTCCAAATGCAATTTAGATTGGTCTAAATTCTTCAGTGATTCTCTTTTGGAAAAATAAATGGATTTAGAACTTTGGTTTTGTCCTTTTTGTGTTCTTAACTAAAGATTAAAAGGCCCAACAGGTTGTTATGTACCGTCAAATTCTATGTTTCTATTACTAATAAAACATTTGCAGCCTCAGCCGCAGCTCACACTAAAGAGCAGTAGCAGACACTGACATAAGAAGACTGCTATTATTACACAGGCTGTATTCTCTGCTGCAGATGGAGAGTTGCTAAAAGTCGACAATCGGGACAAATGTGCCCAGATAACAGTCATAGCGACTGCAGCAAATCACTGGGTACTTGTGTAGTTTCACAGCAGCACTTCCCAGCGAATTGTACGCAAATGGTATGCAAACGTATGCAAATTGCACGCAATATTTGCATACGATTAGATTTAGCATACCCCCACTATCCACGTAAGCCCGAAATGTGGCGAGCGCATCGAGCCCTGCGAGGGGCCAAAGTACGTGCCCTCCCAACTTGTACGTACCCCCACTATCCACGTCGGCGTGGAGTTCACTGTATAAAGTGTGGCGAGCCACCGAGCCCACTTGGAAAACAAGCCCAAAGCGTGGCGAGCGGATGTGGAATACACGTCAAGTAAGAGCCTCCTCGCGGGGCTCGCTTCAGGCTGGTTTTCTGCATCCCGCTGTGCTCGCCACACTTTATAAAATCAACTGTACGCTGAGGTGGATAGTGGGGGTATGAACAGGTCACGAGGACAATCCGTGTCTCCTCGCGGGGCTCGCTTCAGGCTCGTTTTCTGCATCCCGCTGTGCTCACACACTATATAAAATCAACTGCACGCTGTGGTGGATAGTGGGGGTATGAACAGGTCACGAGGACGCGTACCACGTCCGCTCGCCACACTTCAGGCTGACATGGATACTGGGGGTGTGCTAAATCGCAACGCGGATCAAATCGTATACAAATCGTATGCAATTGAATACGGACAGGACAAGCTGTGACAGTGAGGAGGCAGCCCTGATCGCTGTCACAGCTCTCCCCCGGCATTGAATATATATAAGAACTTCAAATGGGACTCTCTTGCAGAGTCAGGTAGGGTAGGCAACTATGGTGGGCTGTATGATATGGTGACACAACACTATTGTCCTGAGGTCAGGAGGATGGGAAAGGGACAATAATAAGGATATGTTTGGAATGTACACAGGGGGAATATACTTGGAAAGGAAATTTTCTTACGGTTATGTGGGTGGTTCCAGAAATTGATAAGTTGCCTAAAGAGGTGAAATTTTAGGGAACACTTCAAAGTTTGGAGACTAGAGAGTCTTATTTGTGTGTTCCATAGAATAGGTGCACCCCAAAGAAAGTCCTCTAATCATGAATAGGAGTGAATAATGAAATGAGTGTGAACGAGACACACATCTTCTGAAGAGTGAAGAGGAGCGGATCCGCAGACAATGAAGTCTAGCGAGAAAGAGCAGCCTCACAGCTGCATTCAGAATGGATTAGAGTGGCAAGAGTCTCTTTTATATAAGATCAATACGAAAACTATTGCAATAATCAATCTAGGAAATAAAAAGAAAATAGTTTAGGTATGGTCATACATTTACTAATACAGACAAAGTTGTGGCAAATATTACATCTTAGAAGATTTGTTAAATGCACTTAAAAATGCATGCGGAGTGGAACAAGTGATAGGACAATACAACTCCTAACTTTCTTCTATTAAGATTCCTAAATGAAAATGAACAGAACCCCGCTGTTCAGAAGCTATCGCCTAAAATGAATGGCTTGTTTCTGCAGAGTCATAGCTACCAAAGGCAGCATTTCCATGTAGCACAGAGAACACACTCCAGCATCCACTTTCCCAAACCGAATAAGTGTGGCACCTGTACATTACAATGAAGCTCCCTAGAGCCATCTGCACAGTTCGCCAATTACTGCCATCTGGAAAATGCAGACTTCAGCAGCATTGTAAACAAAAATAGTAGCGTAGCCATAGATGGGCTGGATACTGTAAACAACAATACACAATAGCAAGTGATTATTTAACTTCAGCAGTTTTCACAGACACATATCAGAAACTATAGCCGACCTACGGCTATGCGATACAAGCAGTCACTTAGGGCCCAGTGAGTCCCAGGGGTCCCAACTACAGGGATGTGTAAGAACGGCATCCGGGTACCGGCAGTGGTCAGGCTGTCTTTGCAAAGGTCAACAGCTGCTGAGTGAAAGCTACATTGTTACTATGCAGTTGCGTCTCAGGTCGCAGTAATGCAGAAGCCAAAGCCTAGGAGGGCGTCAGTTTCAGAAGACAGACATATAAGTAAGTTTAATTTATATAGCGCACTTTCTCCAATAGGACTCAAGGCGCTTTACAGACATAAAAAACAATGCACATAATATAGAGGATGTTGGTACTACAGTAACAGACAAATCACAGACAAAAGAAACCCTTGAGCACACAGTAAGCATAATGCAGGAGAGGTGCAGACTTTTGGATAAAAACTTATATGGGTTGTGTACTCCACCCTGACAAGGTACCAGGTGCGGCAGCCATTTTAGGCGCTCTGCGTAGGATTACCCTGGGTGTAATAGATTATCCCTAGAAGAAATTACCCAAAATGTGTGATTTCAGTGTATGCGTAGGTCCATGTATTTTTCATCCCATCCACAAGTGCACCAGATGAGGCAGCCATGGTGGGAGCACTATGAAGGTTACACTGTAGGAGGTGAGCCATAAAAGGACCCAATGCATATATTGGAAAGCCAATACTTGTGTAGTAGTAGGATAAACCCTGCACAGAAACATCCATGTGACCCACATCCTGCCCGCAGAGAAACCATCTGAGTGCACTGCGTAGTCAGCGCTGGCAATCTGCGGAGGTACACATTACAGGAATAGTACATGGTGGAGTAGATGTATGCATAGGTGCCGATATATGTTTTTGCTGGTGGGTGCTCCAGCCAAAAATATAGAGGAGTGGCTTCATGGGGAAGGGGTGTGGCCACAAAATAATACCAATTTATATTATGGAGCACAGTTGTCTCCAATATTCAAATTACGGCAACAGAGTTCCACATACATAAATGCCCCACAGTGCAGGTACATAAATGCCCCCACAGTGCAGGTACTCCACAGACGGAATACACTCTTCCCGGCATACTGTTTCCCAGGTGGTGGGTCCAGCAATGTGGGTGCTGCAGCCACAAATTAGCAAGTTTATATGGTGGCCCATCAGCGGGACTCGGGCCCGTAGGTGCTCATCAATTTCCGTGGGTGCTCGGGGTCCTTAAGCACCCACAGAATCGGCACCTATGGATGTATGCTACCCCTCATGGTGAACTCCATACTCACCATGAGGAGTAGGACTGGATATAGTCCTGGTGTTCTCAGCCATAGGGGTGATGGACCTGGTCCAGGTGTTCTCATGGCAAAGGTTTGTTGAGGCCACATGATGTCCCTGAGTTTTGTGTTTTTAATGCAGTCCTTCAGAAGTAATGTTGGTTTGTTGTTTGCCTTCTGGTTTCCATCGGTTTAATGCCGATATAACGCTGATAATAATTTTAAACTGACCCTTTATAACTAGACCCCTAGTGTCCCAAGTTATACTGAATATATCAGCCTAAAGAAACATATGTCCATCCTGAATTAACTGCCCCTCCCAATACTCCTCCCCCACCAGCAAAAGCTGCTAATCAGACCTGAGATGATCAGTGACACTCTCCCACTATTTCTAAGTTCTTGACATAGCACAGATATAAAATCACAATAGCAGCTTTATACAGTTCTAACACAATAGTCTGCTGTAGATTTCTGACAAATGATTACTAAATACTAGTCAGTGCAAGCAGCAGTGATAGTCTGCAGTAGATTTCTGACAAATGATTACCTGTTGGTGGAATGGAGACAGGAGTCAATTCACAATCCAATGAAGTTATAACTAATAGAACGCCGGTATAATGGTGCTAAGAATTTAAAGCTGACCCTTTATAACTAGACCCCTAACGTCCCAAGGACTGACGTCCCAAGCTATACTGAATATATCAAGGCCAGTGTCAGAGTCAGAGTCTACCATACTTAGGCAAATGGCAGTGGGTGTCATTTGTCCTCCAACTTCTCCTGCGGCATTAGTATATTTTTTCAGAAATAGCGACTATATTTACTAACAAGTTTTCTCTGAGCCAAGAGACTTCAAATGACATTATGATCAATTTCATGTTTGATCAACATTATCTTTTTTTTCTTTTTAATGATACACAGGAGAACACTGTTGGTAAATGTATATTGTTGTCTAAATGATACGCTTAAGATAAGCTGTGCAATTTGGAATAGGAAAATGTTGTGTTCACTTGAGGAGATAACATAGTATTACATTATGTATACTTGTTTTCTGCTTTTCCTGCACCACGGCTGTGATTCCATTCTGTGATAGGGAAAGCATACACACAGCAGGCAGCATGATAAGAAGACAGCAGCAATAGTTTGAATACCTGAAGTTTTTATGACTAGAGTTTGATATTATTAGGCTTTCATAATATGGCTACAATGGTTTTCAGTCCTGATGGTTAAGTATGCTGTATTGTAAAGCAATAAATACTAAAATGATACTCAAACTATTTTATTATATTATATCATTTAATGCATCTGTTTTTCTCTCAAATGTCCTGTAGAAGTGAAGTATTAATCCTTCAATGTACTGGATCCTGACTAGTTCATAGAGGTTACATAATCAAACAATAAGTGAAATTTCTAGGCAAAGGCGTGGCAGGTGGGTCTAGTTGCTCCGAAACACCCAGATCCATAGGCAAACGCCTATGGGGGGGGGGGGGGGGGACTTACCATAAAGGTGGGAGAATGTGAGCTTAGAAAGTTCAGTACTAGTTCCATTGTTTGTGTATTTATTATAATGGTATATTTAACCTTTATTTGACCACTTATTTATATTATTTAAATGTTTGATACAGCCAATACTATAGACCATATATAGTGTTAGATATTAATACAGTATCCAGTGTATAAAAAGACTAATGTGTATATAGACAGAAATTTTTTGGGGGGTGACTAGTCGCACAGAAAATATCTGGGATTCATTTTAGGTGGACCACTCATAGATTGATTTTGGTCAATGTAACATATCAAGTTAGGGGTGTGCTACCACAGGACACGATGGGATATAGGCACAAAAGAAAGAAAAGAATGTCTCTATGTGGTGCACCTGAAGAGTTATAAAATAGAACTTTTATTCATTTTTCAATAAAAACGGCGAAATATAAAACAACATATACACATGAAACAAACAGTGACGAGATAAAAAGGATCTTTTATTTGCAGCAGCGGTAAGGTTACAGTATGCTGTCCTGCTCCCCTTATAGCCTGTGGTGCTCGACAATCCGCGGGGAAGGCAGCAAGGTACCTTCATCGCTGTCACTCCCAGCAGGCAAGCTGCAGCGGCTCACGCTCATTGCTGCCCTCCCCGCCGGATGTCGAGCACCACAAGCTCACGGCTATAAGGGGAGCAGGACAGCATACTGTAACCTTACCGCCACAGCTGCAAATAAAAGACCTTCTTTAACCACACATTATATATGCAATAAAGATTAATACATTATGTATCACTGCCCGATACTGATAGGGTTAGAATAGCAGTACAGATACACACTCACCTATCCTATTTGAAATTAGACAATTTAAAATCAGATGGGAGACACACCCTGGGGCCCCACGGTGTGAGGATTCTATATCCTTTTTATCTCGTCGCTGTTTATGTTTCATGTGTATATGTTGTTTTATATTTAGCAGTTTTTATTGAAATATGAATAAAAGTTCTATTTTATAACTCTTCAGGTGCACCACAGAGACATTCTTTTCTTTCTTTTGTGCCTAATGTGTACATTAATGTCTGGGGATCGTTACTTGTTTCTTCTACCGCTCCCCCAGACTACTACATTGCTCCAATGTTACACAGAATGCGACATTGTGGACTGAATTTGGAAATCCCCCTCTAGAAATCCTGTGTTTGCCACTGAGATCATCTAAATAATACAAATGTGTCCTCATTCATCGTCGCTGCAGTCACGTTAGCCATTCTAGATGCGACTAGTGGTGAGAACATCTACTATTGTTGGCTCTGTGCTGGAAAAGTGGGGTGTGCAGGACAGGCATCCCGGACTCACCTTACCATTGCTGTAGCAGCACACAGGGGCAGGTTTGGCCACACACACCCCTACACAGGAACTAACTGCAGGGGTTTAGGAAAAATTATGCAGGTGTGCAGTGCGGCTCCTACATACACATGGATCGACGAACACCTTCAATTGTGAACAAGTCATCACAGCATCCAGGCCTGAATCAGCCCCAATTTAGTGAGCTAAATAGGGGGCCTTCCTTAATAAAATGTATAATTGCAATCCATAGTTTGTTTTTTTAAACACTCTGGAACAGCAATTTTGCAAGGCTAAGCGGATACAGAGTTGTAAAACATACAGCCTACTAAATATTTACTGCATATTTCTAAGAACTGGTTTCTGTATTTGAGCTGCCTAAGTTTGAGTCTATACAGCAGTCTTAAGGTGACCTCGAAGCCTGTTGTTGTCATACTCATTTACTGGTTGTGAGCACGCTGGAAGGTATAGAAGCCAAAACCTATTTCTCCAGTGTCTTCACTGTGGCTTGGGGAGCCATTAGCCAATGGAGTCTTTGAACAGTCAAAGCTTTATCCCCTGGATGAACATGTATCCAGAGATGTAGAAAAATCTAATAAAAAAATGCCTAAATTGTTATGGCCCCCCAGTGAGAAGCCAGCTCTTATCTGTAAAGTCAGTTTAAGGGATTGTGACAGCTCTGTCCCAGATATTAGCTGACCCAATCATATTAAATCTCCTGCTTCAGTGCTCATCCAACTACATGTTAAACAAGCAACAAACAAGCAGATAAGAGATGAAAGAAAATACATCACCAAAAGGAATAGAAAAATAAGCCGCTGAAAATATATACTTTGGGAATGGCTCGTTTCAAACAAATGCTAAAACGAACTGGCTTCAGTTACCAGTCTATCTCACACCTCCATCACTGACACCCACTTCTGCCTAGATGCATATATAACTGCATGGAGAATCCTGATCTATGTAAGATGATCTATTTAAGGGACAGTGGTTCATTTAGACAAGAAAAATACAAATACGTTCCCCCAGCACAGAGCAAAGGATCAGCAAGAGAGACATACATCCTACATGAAAATACTAATGCAGGATGTTTGTCTCTCTTGCTGGTTCATTGTGGCGGAATTTGTTTTTCTAGTCCAGATTAACCCTTCCTTTACATGCACATGTGATGGTCCAATCAATTGATTTGAGCAATTATCATTGTTCTGAGAGGCATTGATAGTATTAGTAGTCGGAGAGCATGCTGATCCTTGTAACGCCATATTGGAAGATCTGGAGCGCCTCAAGGTGATTGGCTCTCAATGAAGTAATACATAAATGTATGAACCAAAGTAGGTATTAACATTTGTGTGAGTAATGAAGATCTTTGCATTACTGTTACCATGCAGCATGTACTGTACGGCACTTTTGCAGCTCCGTTGTGGTGTGCTGGGAGAATTCGGTTTCTCTAAGCTTTGAAAAAGCAAGATATCAAAAAGACAAAATAAAAACACCATTCTCCAAGCATGGTGCAATAATCATTCTTCCGCTAATGCTTAAGTCAGATGCTGAGTCCCGAGTAAGACGATTACACTGGCAACGGCAAGACAAGCATCTAAACTCATTAAATTAATCTCACAATCCTTACATAATTGGAGAAGCTAGGGTGGAAATTCTACTGCCTGCTGAAAATTATTAAAATAACACGGCAGGACTGAAACCAGCCCATAAGATGCCTGGAACAGAATCAATTATCTGTCAAGCTGGCCGCTGGGTACAAAAACACAAAGGGGATAGGGTCTTTCAGAGCGTTGGCACCAGGGGGACTGACTTAAAGATCAGCACTAGGTTATTCGCTTACCACAACTGTGGGACCTGCCAAATTATTATACAGCTTATCTTGGAAATGAGGAATGAGAAATATAGCTATATTTTAAAACACAAACCCCAACACTTACATATGTAATTTATATAGAGAGGATGGAAACATTTCTGCACAGAGGAATAAAAATAAAATGAATGACTTGCAGCACAGGTACACAACAGCTAGCATTGCTGACCATAGTTACCTTCCCTCCTGCATTCTGCATTAGCATCAATCTCCCTCTCTCCCTCATTAGTCTAGCTATCTCCCTCATGTCACCTAGACCACATTAGGTAGCTGTTACATTTTTTGGGGAAAAAAGGAATGAGAGATAGATACATTTACATTGAATCATCAGCGCCATTTAATTTCTTAGCATTTGTGATAAAGTACAATGAGCCATATGGCTACATGCATGTCTTGTGGCCGTTTATGGAACAATCCCTGACACATACTGTATCAGTGACTTTTCTTTAGCAAATATAGTAGCTCTTACTAACTGCTTTGGGGATCATGTACATTTGTATATGTCATTTTAAAAGATTCCCTCAGATGTAGCATTACACACCCACGCTTCTGGGTGCCACGTTCACAATCTCTTTACTCAATCTCTTCATATATGGAACTAGCCACGCCCTTTGGGTGGAGCATGAAACGTCCCCTCAATGGGACGCTGTGCAAAATTCTGCCAACTATAATCTCCCTGAAGCTAGTTTTCAAAAGTAGGCAAGTATGTTACGGACAGCTCTACGACCATGGATTAAGTACCAAATATTTCATGCTTGCAAGGGTAATACTTGGTACTCCTCTTTCCACTCTCCAAAAACATGCTGACTGGCTACTGACCCTAGTGTGTAGGGTTAGATTAAAAGGTCCAATAGGACGGATATGTTATAAATCATCGACAGTCGAAATTCCAACAGTTGTATCTCCAACATCAGAATTCCGACTGTCGGTGAGTAATCCGGCACCCAATAGGACAGGGACGGATGTGAATGATCATTCTCTTTACAGACCTGTGGAATAAATAGGCCTTTATATAAATAATAAAGGTTACTATAATATAATTATAATATAATGACCAAACAGCAAAATAATGTAACTACTGTAGTTAAAGTACTGTCCCATGATAGGTGCAGCCATGACCAGTGTTCCCTCTAAGCTGTGCGCACGTGCGCGCGCACACAACTCGACAAGCGTGCGCACAGACATTACAACAGAGCGCACAAAGCAGCAGTGGTCCCTTTTTGCATTTGTGGACTCAATTAATGTGTGTTTCACCCATTAACTACATTGTGTGCTGTGTTTTGAATGTTTAAATGTTTATTATCATTTTGAAGTAAAGTTAACAGAAATGCTGAATGTCATTTTCCAGTTATATATAAGTGACGCACACAAATTTAAATTTCCTTCCAAAGTTGCACAGCCAAAATCTTTTGCCGCACACAGCATTCGTAAAATTAGAGGGAACATTGGCCATGACCAAAGCTGTTCAGACGTGACCTTTGTGATGTATATTCTGCATCTAGCAGCCACACACGAGTTAAACGCAGGGATATAAATGCTTGTTTTAATTAATTCAATTAATTGCAGTGGACACATTGTCAGTTCTTGTCACTACGTCAGGCACCTAAATTGTAAATGAAAGAATGAGGATTTGATCATTGTTTTTACTGAAGTAATTACACTGCGCGCTGAGAGTCTCGCCAGGATCTATAATGGACACAGGAAATTGAGTCTGTTTTATTTATGAAGCACAAAGCTTACAGTTAGCCCTGGAATGTTATTCAAAATAACTATATGTATTCAGATAAGGATAAAAATATTATTGGTACTTATGCTCACAACAGAAATAATGGTGTGTACACAAGGTCGACGGCTGTGATATTCGATCGGATTGCATCGGGATCGAGCCGCGCGGCAAGCCAGAAGACACGCCAGAAATTTTGACTATACTGTATAAGTACAGATCGGTACTATATAAGAGTCCATGTAGCCCTGTCTATGTGGCTTCGATTTGTGCTGTGCGGGAGCGCGCATCTGGATCGCAAGGTTAAAAAACCTGTGCGATCTGCATGCGATCCCGATGCTAGTTTGACTATATAGTCAAAATTGTATGCTGAATTGTACCGTGTGTGCACACAATAACTTTTCGTGGAGTACATGCTCTAATTATATTTGTAATCATACTTAATTATTCTCATTTGTAGAGCTATATAGTTAGCATATCTATTTCTTTTGGATAGCCGAAAGTTTTTCCCTATGATTAGCGGAGGAGAAAAAAAAATCCAGGCAGAAAATAGTGCACCACTTCATTTCTTTTCCCCAAGTCCCCACTAATATGGTAGATGGCTCTCACATTCAGACAGATATAAATGTCTGTCATCTTGTCAGGATGGCTATAATGACTTCTACTCCGCAACATCTTATTATTCAGAAACAACGTCCATGGCTGTAAAGCATTACTTTTCCTTTAATCCGCCTCTAACTGTCTGATTATGACCATGCAGGAGGGAAGGAGCAGAGGATTAGCACAGGGTCTAATCTGTATTCACTGCAGTTTCACAAGTACACGTTTCAAATGGGAAGACTCATATTCCACATTACCCAAATTGGTAAAACAGACAAACTGGATTATATGATCTATCTATCCATCTATCTATCTATATATATAGATATCTCGCTCTCTCTCTCTATATATATATATATACATATATATATCTATATCTATCTATATATATATATATATATATATATACATATATATCTATATAGATATATCTATATAGATCTATAGATATATCTATATAGATATATCTATATCTCAGTGATTTTCAACCTTTTTACCACACTAAATTAGATTTTAAATTGCCAAGGCACACCATGAGATCCCCACAGGGCAAAACACCCTGGCCCCCACAGGAAAAAGACAAACCTATTGCCCCCCATATAAAAATCAATCACACTGGTCCTCACAGGTAACCAAAATGAAACACATTGGCCCTTTACATGAAAACAAGAGGCCAGTAAATAACAGTTGAACTGTTGGTGGCTATAAACTGGTTTGGGCATCTGTAGATCTGGTGGCACACTTGAGAACAGGTCAAGGCTCACTAGTGTGCCACAGCACACTGCTATATCTAAAACACTTCTCTCTGCATAAGTGTTTCTATAACACATAATTTATATAAAGTATAGTACACATCGGAAAACTGATTGCTAGCAACCACCAATGTTCCCAATCTGATGGAAATGGTGTTTCCATAAAATACTGGGTTTGCTATGGTTGCCAACCCTTGGCTACTTCTTTCCAATGCCCACCTGGGGGCTAGCAGCTTGTCTGTGGCTCAGTTCATTAGTGAATGCACAATTCTCCACCATTCAGTGCATGACTTCTGATGTCCATCCCTAGTGCAGAGTCAAAGTTAAAATAGACAGTTGTCATTTGGGGCCAGATGTATCAAGCTTCAAAAGCGATAAAGTGAAGAGTGATAAACAAACAGCCAATCAATTGCTACCTGTCATTTTTCAAACTCAGCCTGCAGAATGGCAGGTAGGAGCGGATTGGTTGGCTGTTTATCACTCTCTATTTTATGACTTTTTGAAGCTTGATACATCTGGTCCTGGATGTGTTTAAATCTGTGTGTATGTGGAAGTACACACTCATGTGACAGGTACTGAAGATTGAAATTTGAAACCCATTAAGTGTCTTTTTGTTTTCTAACTGTCCATGTGTAGCGGTTTGAGCTGCTGGCCTGCCAACCATTTCGATTTATTTTCCTGTTATCTAATTGCATTTACTTTTTATAAAAGAGGGTGGCAGAACTATCAGGATTTCCATTTGGCATTAGATGCCACCTTCTTGTATTAGTGATCCGTGTTGCATCCGAATAAAAGCCCCCGTCCCCCCAAATGGCTGAAGACTGTCTCTCTAGTGATATCTGCAGCTGTAGTGCATGCAGAGATGCAGGACCGTTATGTGTCCGGCACATGCGCAAAGCACCAAACATTTGTGCTTTCCACTATGCGTTTCAGGTCCGGGATCTGAAGTGGTGACTATGCAGGGAATTCTATAAGTGAGCTGTGGAACAGGACACTTTGCAGGGAATTCTGTAAGTGAGCTGTGGAACAGGACACTATGGGCCTTATTCTGGTTGAGTCGGATGGCTCCGAATGTGGACGGATGGCTGATGGCTGGTGTTTGCGCATGTGCGAACACCTCACATGTACGAACACGGCATGAGTTCCGTACAGAAAATGATCATACGGAACCATCCAATCAGGGGGTGGAGAGGGGCGTGAAGGGCTGTTTGGGCTCATTACCATATGCATACGCCCCGCGTTTCAAGGGCGTTCCCATGAAAGCACTGGGTGTACATATGGTAATGCGGCCGTGACGCATGCGTGGGGGGTGGACAACTGACATAGCCGAATGTCAGCTGCCCGCCCATATCCCTGCTTTCATTCGGAAAAATGTCCGAGTGGTCTGGAGCACTCGGTGCTGCCTGACCAATCGGTCCATTATTTGATGGTCGGCGACCATCGGAAGATGGGTGAGGTTTCCACAGATAGGGGAAGTGTTCGCATGAAACATTCGCTAGCGGTCCGTTCGCTCGGCGTCTTACTCTGTGGCCGTCCGAAAATACGCATCTGTCCAATTCAACTAGAATAAGGGCCTATGCGGGGAATTCTGTAAGTGAGCTGTGAAACAAAACACTATGCGGGGAATTCTGTAAATGAGCTGTGGCATTGGAGAATATGTGGGGAATTTCATAAGTGGGCAGTGGCACAGGAGAATATGCAGAGAATTTTGTGGGTGGGCAGTGGCACAGGAGACTAAGCAAGGAATTCTGTGAGTGGGCAGTGGCACAGGAGAATATGCGGGAAATTCCGTTAGTAGGCAGTGACACAGGAGAATATGCTGGGAATTCCATTAGTAGGCCGTGACACAGGAGAACATGCCGGGAATTCCGTTAGTAGGCAGTGACACAGGAGAATATGCTGGGAATTCCATTAGTAGGCCGTGACACAGGAGAACATGCCGGGAATTCCGTTAGTAGGCAGTGACACAGGAGAATATGTGAGGAATCCGTGAATGGGCAGTGGCCCAGGAGAATATGTGAGGAATTCGTGAATGGGCAGTGGCCCAGGAGAATATGTGAGGAATCCGTAAATGGGCAGTGGCACAGGAGACTATGCAGTGAATTCCGTGAGTAGGCAGTGGCACAGGAGAATATGCCAGGAATTCCATATCTGGATGGTGGCAAAGGAGAATATGAAGATCATTATGTATTTCTTAAAATGTAACCTATAATAATGCAGCACCTAATATTAGATTTTATGAATTACCTTGCAGGCTAAATATAAATATGAAAACGCTAAAATACTCATTATTTAAACAATTTAATTAGACATTATTAATTTTAGAGCATTGAGGACTCCAGAATTATATCATATTAAATCACTACACACAAGTCTCCAGGCCAGGAACCACATGAAGGATTCATACTGTAGCTGACTTTAAGACGACATTAATTAAAAGTAAATGTTCTGAAGACACTATTTCCCACATGTGATTATGTCTCCTAACCAACACAGACAGCACTCCACATAAAGGGAAATCAAAGTATACTGAAGAGGCTGAAAAACAAATTGCAATTGTACAGACCCTCAGATTGGCAACATTATTTACAATCAGAGTGAACAATACTGCATGCAAACCAATGGAAATAAACTGCAATCTGTTTGCATTGATCCCTCACATCACATTAGAAGTAATCCTTGTGGAATAGAAGAAATTCTTATCAACAGGGCCGGACTGGTCAGCTGGCACTTCTGGCAAATGCCAGAAGGGCTGATGGCCTTGTGGGCCGAATTGGTGCAGCCATTTGTTCAGGAGATGTAGTGCTTACAGCACTGCTCCTGTGCTGAGCGCTGGACGACCACGTCATTTGCATATTGACACCATGACACAGCAGCGTCATGATGCGACCGCCGTTCATTTGATCCGCCTGTTGTGATTTGGTGATTGGCTGCAGTCTGAGCAGCGCATGTGGGTGGAGCTGAGGGGCTAGCGCTGGGGGTTTCTGCAGCCGCCCGATCCCTGCTATTGTTTATGAGAGGAGGGGACGGGGATACCTTTATGCCTGCACAATGCGGGCGGTTCTGCTGTTAGGATAGAGTCGGAGCCGGTGGGCAGGCATATGGCTCTGCGGTTCCGGACTGCATCTTTTCACTGCTCCTCTAGCTTCAGGGGTTCAGGGTGCTGCTTCTGATAACCGGTGGGCTGGCATATGGCTCTGCGGTTCCGGACTGCATCTTTTCACTGCTCCTCTAGCTTCAGGGGTTCAGGGTGCTGCTTCTGATAACCGGTGGGCTGCCTCTGCTGTGTTCTGACATAGACTGACTCCTGCCATCTACAAATATGTATGTATTATTATAAGGGGAGGGGCGCAGAAATTTTAATTAGAGGACAGGGGGCTGTCAATATTAATAATACTGGAGGGGCTGTTATGTGGGCAATGTTTAAGGTGGACTACTTGGGGGAATTATGTGTACTACTGGGGGCATAATATGGGCATTACTCGTGTGGCAAAATATGTAATGGGCAATACAGTGTGCGGCAATGTGTAATGGGCATAACGGTGTAAAATGTCCATAATGTATAAAGCCTCCTTTTTTTAGGCCATGCCCCCTTTTCACCACACAAGGGTCATGGCCTACTGCAGGTGGGCCTGTGTGATCAAAATGCCAGGGCGGATTTCTGGTCCCAGTCCGGCTCTGCTACCCAATACAAATCATAAACCCACTGATACCCCACAGTTCTAAGCCTGGAGGTAAGACTAGACTTCTGAAGACGCACATTTGCCTTCGTCCGGTCAGCGGTCATCAGGAGCTTCTAGTTGTTCTTTATTGTTCACAGGCCACCACTCTATGCAATATTATTGTAGGTGGATCTTCCCATTGTTATGATGGGAAGACTGAACTATATAATGTGCTTTTAAGTAAAAACATACCATAAAAAAAGCATTGCGACTATAGCTCACTCAGGGCTTTATTCTGATCCCCCACATGTTCGCACGAGAAAACAATGGTGTTTAGCATCTGCGCATTTGTGTGTGTGTGTGTGGGGGGGGGGGGGGGGTTGGGGCAGCATTTTTGGATCAGAATATTGGGGGTATGTGACAAATTTAATGAAAGGCTGCACAACACCACAATATAAGTTCTGATAAATTAATCTGCATACTGACCCAAGTGTTTCTGAATACACCAAAAACCCATAGTAGTGTACTGAACATTTATCTCTACTAAGTAAAATTTGGTTGCTGTCATTGTGAAAAACATTGATTCGGACCCCATTAATGTAATCCCCCACCCTACCCCTGTAAAAGACAGCAGCACATCAGATGGGCAGAGAGAGGAATGTGCTGCTGCTCAGAGGCAGCAGTCTCTATCGTTCTCCCCAGTCCAGTACACGCTGCTGTGTGCTGTGCTGGACTGCAGTCAGTCAACAGAGCAGCAGTCAGCCCTCCTCCTCTGTCTGCATTTTGGGGCAGATTCTGGATTGCTTGCAGTGATCCAATTTCAGGCCCTGCCCCCCAATGGTCAGGGTTTGTGCATACACATCTATGTGCAAACCCCAATAGCGAACGGCCGCTGTGAGTTACACACTCACTGGGTCATTCGCAATGGGGAGGGACATGGGGTGGACGGTGGCGGGGATCACCCAGCATTTTATGGGCATCCCCATGAAAACACGGGGTGTTCCCATGGGTATGTGGGCAGGCCGATGTCTGCCAGGGGTGGGCGACTGACATCATGGGATGCCAGTCACCTGCCCAGTCTTTGGCCAGCCGCACGCAAATAAAAGTCAGTTTCCTATTTGCGAAGGTGGTGACCAGCTTATGATTTCTCCTGCAGCTGAGACATGCGAGGGGATGTGTTCTCATACACATCCCCTCGCATGGTATCGAAGGAGGGGGGGTGGTGTTATTTGGTGGAGCGGCGTCTCGGTAAGCTGAATCACGCCCTTTCTGTGGGGGGAGAAATCATACTGACCCCTTACCTCCAATATGGCCTCAATCCCCAGTACCTCTTTTGACAGAAGGATAAATGGACAAGTGACGTTAGGAAAACAATATAAACAATTTATTAAATAAAAATGTTTTTATTGAATAATCATAAAAACACAGACTAAAAATGGAAATAAAATAAGAATTCAAAAGCCCAAAGTCCCGTTCCTATTTTGCAGCCATGCAAGATCAAGTGAAGAACAGATGCATAATAAAGGGCTTGAATGATAAGTACCCACAGGGGATAAATAATGCCCAAACGACTGCTAGAGGCTTGTGATCCATATAGGATGGCACTGAAGCAGATGTCATCAGTAGATGCGGTAAGGTGCCTGGCTAGGCACAATAGACGGGCTGGTTGTAGTTGTACTCTGAATTGGACAAGAGATGATTCTGACAGGTTCAGATGAATAGTAGTTGGTGGTTAAGATGGTAAATAAATAGCTGGCTGGTTCGGGTAGGTAGCAGGTTGGTAATGGAAGAGGTGAGGGCCTGGGTCCACTGGATGCAGACGCATTTTACTGTCTACAGGTACAGCTTTACCAAAGGTTACCCTATTTACCACCAACTGCTATTCATCTGAACCACCCAGTATCATCTATTGTCCAATTCAGACTACAACTGTACCCAGCATGTCCAATTTAGATAAAAGTTGTACAAAAGTATTATTCACACATCATAACCAATTTAGTGTACCCTACATGGCCTTCTTGGTTGGTCCTCTGTTTAAAATGAACAATGCATGTTTTTTCTGAACTTACAAGGACTTCCCATAGTATTTATATCTCTACCATTATGTGTCATCTGTTCCAGGCACTGCCTATTCTGCCAAGGAAATCCCATGTAGCGTGCCAAAATGGCTGCCTCAGCCAGATCCTTCATGGGTAGCACAAATGATCCTGTAACTCTTGACCCAAAATGGCTGCCACACCCTTAAGGTCCATACACACTGGGCGACTATGCCCAGCATGTATGGACAGCGATGATAGCATTGATCGCTGCGGAGAAAGCCGCTCGGTGCTTTCCCACTGCTCTGCGCCGCCGGAGGGGGGTACGGAGTTGCATAGTGGAGCGCTATGTAAAGCCGTCCTGAAAGCCGCTCATCTGCTGGTATAACCAGCAGATGAATGAATTTCCCGGCGATGTTGCAGGAGCGCGCACCAGTGGTCATCGCCGGGCCATACACACTGGGCGGCTTTGAGCTGAAATCCGCTCAAACCTCCTGTTTTGAGCGACTTTCAGCTCAAAGTCGCTCAGTGTGTATGGGCCCTAGAATACATAAATGTAATTTATGTATTCATAGTAGTCTGTACCTTGAGTTCTTTTGGAGAAAGGCTATTTATAAATGAATAAAATAAAATAATAATAAAAATTATTATTATTACGCATCTTTAATTAACTCAACCTTTTCAGCAGCAAAACATACAATTTTCACTAAACCTGCGTGTTTTCAGGAGAAAACATTTTGGGTGACCAAATTGGATAGCCTGAAAAAATATAAAAGAAAATAAAGAAGAAAATGGCTAAGAACTTTTAAGCTCCCAATGTTTCTTCGGGGGTAATTGTATACCCCCTGACCGAACAGAACTTACATTTGTTGTAGCATCTTAAATGAGTTTACAATCTAATATGAACGGTTTGTAAGTAAATATTTGTAAGAAGCAAAAATGCTCATGGAAGTCATTTACTGAAGAACTGCATTGATTAATTCAGTTTTAATATGTGTATAAATCCAGTTTATAGCAAGTTACAATATTAGAGAGTGAATTCAGATTGGTAAAACAGCTATACATTAATCAATACGTAACATTTGTTTCTATTTCGTATAGCGATTCAAAAGGAACAGCTCTTACATACATATCTCCGAGTTAACATGACAATATTCATGACAGTAATCTAAATTTAGCTCCCTATAAAGTCCTGCAATTGTAGAACAAAAATTAATCAGGATCCTATTCAGCTTCTGAAGAGCACTCATAAAAGTCTGTGATTTGAAATTAATTTATGCAAAGAGAAAGTCTCTTGTATTATCGAAGTATACTTGTGAGACATAAATCTAGACTAAAGCTTTAAACCATTAATGACCACTTTCACACAGAGTCTTCAAGGATATAATTGAACCAGAAATCCTCAATTTCATTTGAACGCAAACAAAAGGCCTGATATACAGGCACAGCCACACAGATGCCCCAAGTTAACTGCTGCAGGATTTTGAAAGTACTGGTTCTGAATATGAATGACACAGGATTTCTTAAATATTTATTATTCCAGCTAGTTTCACAGCAGCTTCAGTGAGTGAAAATTCCAGGCTTCATACAGACATTTGTATTGCAATAAAGTAAGGTGTGATGATACTGCAGGGCCTTTATACTGTGCAATACACAAGGAGAAAGTCCAACAGTTGTTAAATATTTTTGGCCCCCAGATGGTGGCAACCAGGGGTTGTGCAGTTGGGTGGACACCCTTTACAACAAATGATCTAGATCTGTCTCTGGCTGGTGCACACACTGCTGCCCCTCCCCTAAAAAGTGCTGTGATATCCCTGGAAATTGGGACCAGTTGCCAAGTACAGAATACCATACATAATTGGAAGGGTGCACAGATGTATAGTGTGAACCTTTGTACCTTGTCAGGTACTGAGAGAAAGAGAGACCGACAGTGTCATGGGGAAAGAGAAAGAGAGACTGTGTCATGGAGAAAATTAAGGAGAGAGAGGCAGTGTCATGGGGGGGGGGGGGCAGTGTCAGGAAAGAGAGAAGAGAGAGAGAGAGAGGGGGGGGGGGGGGCAGGCAAGCCATACCTGACAACAGTACAGCCACAGGTCTCTGATGGGGACTGGCACTTCACTGCATTAGGCCCCACCCCCAAAATACCCTAAATACAGTAATCACGAGTCGAAGCAGTTCAAACTTTGCTGCAGTGTGGCGGGCCGCTACATCCTCCCACACTATAGCACACTGACACACATTTTATATATATATATATATATATATATATATATATATATATATATATATATAAAATATCACAGAGATTTAGAGGAGCATTAGCTTTCAGTCCCTCAATATATAAAACACAGCACAAGCTGTGATTGGTTCACCAGTATCCGTATATACTTCAACACTATTCAGACCGCAGCTTCCAGCCTGTGGGAATCCCAGGATCCAATCAGGATTAAAGTGTATCTAGAAGCAGAAATGGAGGAAGCGCCTCATAGTGCAGTATTATTTTATTAAAGGAACTTTTTCTTTAAAAACAACCGAGCACAAACACGCAAATACTCGTACCCTGCTTTTCAGCAGTGTGGGCTAGAATACCACAGGAAATCAACATAGCATGGTACCACAATCACCGTCACTCTCTAGTGCTGCGTTGTTCGGGACACGCTGCCGCGTCTGGAAAGCAGTGTGGAAACGTGCAGGATTTCTCAGCGGTTTCTCCCCTCAGCTCGTGTGACTGGTGTGCAGGCAGTGTAAGCCTCAGGTGGACACGCCCAAACGCGTTTCATCGTTGGACTTAGTCAGCGGGCTGTCCTACCTGACGCTCAGTCCACATATATCTATCATTAACCATTTAAGTAAATCAGTACAGCTGTTTACATCGAGCTCCGCTCATTGAGAGCACTGAGAAATCTTATTTGCTTAATGTGACTCAGTTAAAAATGAATGATGAAGCTGCTGACACCTTACAGGAGGCGGAGAAACGTGTCATGGCTACATGTTACCTCATCATTTCCTCTGGAGCTTCAGAACGTGATCCCCCCAACTTCCTGCAAGAAAAGCAAGTACTGTCAAACTATTATTCAGCACTGCACTTACAAGCAGCCTGACAGTCAGCAGCCAGCAATTGCTGGGATCTATATATATATATACTGTATATATATAAAAAAATCTTTTTAACTGCATACCAACCAATGGTTGGGTGTTGTCTGGCCAGACAGTGGACATTACTGAATTTTCTTGTACACCAAACAGTGTCCCTTAAAAACGGTCGACACACTGTCGACAGGACGGGTCCAATAATATCTGGATACAATTCACCCTACGGGGGCCACACACTAACAAAATTATCGGCCATTTTTTTGTATTTTTATTAATGTTTAGCTATTAATTGTATATGTATATTGGCTTTTTAATATTCATTAGTAACACTGGCCAGTGAGAATTATATTTGTCTAAATAAATTGCAAAAATATTTTCTATACATTGTTTCTAGCACGTGGCTCTATTTTTCTTCTCAGTTAAAAAGGCTCAAAATACATAAACCTACATCAACATGCATCTACATTAACAAAAACCAGAAAGACACAGAGAAATTAATCAAAATAGGATTTTGTATCAAATGATGGACCCTCTTAGTTGTCTTTAGGCGGATAATAATGCTCCAATGAGGGTGTGCTACCAGTGACACTAGTAACGCGTAGGATAAGGGGACAGAAGAAAGAGTGTCTTGTTCTGGTGCACCTAAGAAAACAAATTGACTCTTAATATGTAACTTTTAATGATTTATAGTTAAAATTGTTGCAAAATAAAACCAAAACATAAACAACATGTAACAGACACAATTAAAAGGGAAGACCCCTCACTCAGTGTAACCCCCTTTCCCCGCTCCCTATTGTTTATTTTTAATAGTTGTCTATAGTTATCGTGTGCAACTTAATAATAGGGAAACTCCATCCCTCTTAGGGGCTCTCTAGTGAGAACCTAGCCGTGTGGCAAATGGAGGCTAGACAATAATAGCATGCGAGTTAAGTGCACTGGTGTGTATAGAGCGGGAGAGTGAGACGCTAAAAGTTACATATTAAGAGTCAATTTGTTTTCTTAGTTGCACCAGAACAAGACACTCTTTCTTCTGTCCCCATATCCATAAACAAAAAACACACTGAAGAAAAATAACCAGTGGAGATTATAGAATAAAAGACAGACAGTAGTCAGCGGAGCATTCACCAGTATCTTACTTATACTGACAGGGTCCTGATGTAGATACTCCAATCTCATAGTGAGTCATAGGGCAGTATTCAATGAGAAAATTCTCTGTGCATGGAGAGCGTTTTATTTCGCTCGCCATGCACTCTCCGTGTTTTTGCGGAGATTCTCCATGTTTGGAGATTCTCCGTCATGGCACTTTATCCACTATTCAATGTGGCTGATGCTCGCCGCCACTCGCGGCGAGTCTTAACCCCTGCAGCGGACGAGCGTCCGCGGCAGGGAGCTTTCAGGGAGCCGGGGGACGGAAGCAGCCAGAGAGATTAAAGTCTCCCTGGCTGCTCCAGAGGAATGTGGAGGGGAGGGGGGCTCCTCGGGACCCAGGCAGCACAGGCTGCCCCCCCCCCTATAGCCAGCGGGGGACCCAGTATTCACTGCACCCGATCGTGCATATTAACGATTGGGTGCAGTGAATATATGAATATCTAATGAGCGGCTCGAGCGCTCCGGCCCCCTGCTGGCTGCACTGTGTAAAAAAATAAAAATAAAATTATTTTTTTTAAGTTAAATATATATTCATGTGCTATAAGCACATGAATAAAAATAACATGCCCCTTCACAGAAAAAAAAAACCCTGATTTTTTTACACCAAAATTAAAAAAAAAAACCTTTTAGTTTAAAAGTTCACATTCCAGCTCCCCATCAAAAGATGGAGAATTGCTACACGGAGAAAATCACTTAGAAAGACGGAGAATATTTCACATTGAATAGGGTGGTTCACTTTTGGAGAGCAAAATGCTCCGTCCAAGGTGAAAAAAGCCACAATTCTCCATAAAACACAGAGAATTTTTCTCATTGAATACTGCCTATAGTGTCAAGTTTACAGAGAGCACTATTTCTCATTATCTTTCAAATTAGCGGAGTTTTACAAACCAGATGAGAACATTTTTTATATTTTTACCTAAACCAGGCTAACAATCTTATATCCAAACACAATCTTATGTTCAAATACACATCATGCTTTAATCATTAATCAAAACCAAGAGTTTTTTTCTTCAATCAGTAGCTTATTTCAGACTTTTAAGAAAAGTTTTCGTTAGGCCCAAGATTCTAATTTTTAGAACTCGTTTTGTTTTACTGGTACTTGTTTCAGAGCATTTCTTATGTACGCTAGAGTACCGAAATCACATTGCATCGCATGGGCCATTTTAGTGCCGTGCGGTGCTATTTTGTAATGTAATTTATTTACTGCTCTGTTGGCCCCAGGGGATCGCATCGCATCGAACCTCCCGCAATATGGCATGCGATTTTATAGGGCTATACACTTGTATGTCATACAATGAGGTTTTACTGACCCCCCCACTATCCACGCCTCCCAGAAGCGTGGCAAGCACAGCGAGCCCCACGAGGGGCGGCGGAATGCATCCTCCCAACCTTTTCATACCCCCACTATCCACGTCGGTGTGGAGTTGATTGTATTTAGTGTGGCGAGCGCAGTGAGCCATCGAACCCGAACCGTGGCAAGCTCAGCGAGCCCCGCGAGGGGACGCGGATTACGTTACATGTATTCAGTGTCTGCTCGCCTCGCTGCGCTCGCCACACTATTTAAAATCAACTTCACGCCGACGTGGATAGTAGGGGTATGAAAAGGTCGGGAGGACGCGTTCCGCTGCCGCTCGCCACGCTTCGGGGTGGCATGGATAGTGGGGGGGTTCAATCTCATATCATCTCATAAGTGTATAGTAAAGTAAATGGCATCGCACCCTAGAAAATCACGACTTTGTGGTGTGATGCGATCGCATCGCAACGCCTGGGGAAAAAAGAGCAGTGAATAAATGACATAGGAAAATCGCATCGGACCGCATGTGATTGCATTATACACAAAAAACGCATGCGATGCAATTTTCTTGCGCAGAATATCCCGGAATCTTGAGTTGCAGTTAATAAAATTTCTTATACTGTAGTTGTTACCGGCTTTAACCACAAATTGTCTAACCCCTCTTTCCCTCCATTGGCATACCTTACAACTACCACAGGTATAAAAAACTGTAATGCCCCCCAGTTTTTTGGTTTGATAAGATTTTATTGGTTCAAGGCAGCTTTTAGATACCATAGATTTGATGTTTCTTGCTTTTTTAAAAAGCAGGTCTGGATTCTAAATAAAGATCTGGTAGTTATTTATTTAATATCGGATCTAATTTAAGTATATGCCAATTTTTTTTTTCCATATGGGAGGAGGTGGAAACTACCCGGGAGGTGAAGCAGCTGGCGAAGAATCTATCTGCCTTAGCAAAAGTGATAGTTGCCGTCAGTGGATGTCACCCAAAGGCCCGGTGTTAGCTGAATGGATCAATTTGGTTAACTCTACTAATGAACATGAGAAATTTGGGCACTTGTGTAGTTTCACGGCGCCAGCACGCTTTGCTTGCCCACGCTGCGGGCTCGGTGGCTCGCTACGCTCGCCACGCTATTTAAAATCAACTCCATGCCAACATGGACAGTGGAGGTATGAACTATCCATGTTGGCATGGAGTTGAGTTACTTTTTTGGACATATTTCGTGGCGAGCGTACACCCGGAAGTAGCACCTGGCGCCGTGAAACTACACAAGTACCGAAATTTGTATATGCATCCCGGGGCTCAAAATATCATAGGATATGGGGACACTGGAACCGATCAGCGAATTATAAAGCATGCAACAGTATTAGTTTAAATAAGTAAGCACAAAGAAGTTAGAAGTATTGATTTATATTTCTTAGAGTTGAGCCATGCACATATTCGGGTTGAGTTGAAAAGGCGAAAGTATAGATTTCGGCACTTAATGTGGCACAAAAGTGGATCTAGCACACAGGCTGAAACATAATTTGTTTTCTTTCCTTCTAGATGTGTTTGTATATAGAGATGAAAAAAGTGGACACAGTAACTATACAAGATTGAATACTTTGTCAACGTAGACACATACAAGTAGTTAATGGCACGTATTTAATTATATAAATATATATTAGTAGTCCAGTGGTCCCTTACACACAGTGAGGGGAAGTAGGAGCAGCCCAAGGGAATGCAAAGGGAATGTAAAGGAAACGGAAGGTACGAGGCAGCAGGGCTGGAGGGTATGAACGGATGAGCAAGGATAGTAAGGTAGAAGGCCGGGTCTAAGTAGGCGGTTCTTAGCATATGTAATGTTTATGTAAGGAAGAGTTTTCTAGGAAAGGTAGTAAGGGAATAAAGTTGGAGCAAGGTACTCAGAGCTGTGAGTGGGAGTATGTTTATGTGTAGTATTGTCGTTGTTATATGTGAATTGATTAGTTTTATATATATATATGTAGGGAGGCCAATCCCGGGATCGGGATCGGCGGGATCCCGGGATTTTGGCCTAAAATTGCCGGGATTTGAATTGAAGCTTCCAATCCCGGGATTCCGGGATTAGTAACCCCATTAGTTTTGGTTTAAAGCCGGGCAGCACTGAGCACCAGAATATGGCTCAGACGCTGCCCGGCTGACTGTTTCTTACCCCCGGTGCTGCTGTCGGGAGTTGGGAGGGACTGAGTGCTGTGCTGACAAGCATGGAGGCGCCCAGGCTGCGCAGCGTGAACCCTGACATCACGTCACGCTGTGCAGCCCGGCCACTACTCTGCCTGTCAGCACAGCACACTGTCCCAAAGCCGGACAGACGCCCGATGTGCCAACCCCAGCCTTCCGCCCTCCCGCCGGAGATAGCCGTCCTGCTGCTGCCCTGTCACCACAACCCCCACAAGTGACAGTAAAGTGGGGGGCAGCTTTAGGAGAAATTTATATTGTCATCTGGGGGAGGGGCCGTTTTTTTTTTTTTATTAGGGAGACCAATCCCGGGATCCCGGGAATCCCGGGATTGAGCATTTTTCAATCCCGAATCCCGGGATTGAAAAAATGCCCCAGGATTGGCATCCCTATATATATGTATACAGAATTTTTTTATATGTGATGAATTGTATGTTTGTGATTTGATATTGAAAATTTAAATAAAGACTCAATTAAAAAAAAAAGTATATGCCAATTTTTTCTTACATTTCTGTTTTTCCGCATTGTACTGTTACAAAGGGACAATAGATCTTTTTTTCTTCCTGTGAACCAGTAGATGTCTCACCTACAGTTTTATATTTCTTTTGATTTTTATCCTTATAGACCAAAATCTTTCTATACGTGTCGCCTTCTCTTTGGAGGAGTGAATTAGTGGTAGCGGATAACCGCTCTAGAAACCTATTTTTATAGATTTCAGCCTGTTCATCAAACTTGTGTTGCTCACTACAGTTACGCCTTAGGTGGGAGAATTGGGAAAAAGGGATGTTCTTTTTCCACACTGGAAGGTGGCAACTTGAATATTCCAAGTAGCTGTTTGAATCCACTGTCTTGAAGTGGGTACATGTATCAAATTTTATTATGACTATTTATACTCCGATCAAGGAACTCAAGTCTATTCTCATCAATGGTATGAGTAAATTTAAGATTATACCCATTAGTATTTATATCAGTCATAAACTGTTCGAAGTCTAGAGTCCAACCATCCCAAATTAGTATTATGTTGTCTATATAACGTCGGAAAATTATTATACGAGGGTCATTATGACTCTCTAGCATCTCTGTCTCCCATTGGCCCATGTACAGGTTTGCAAGACTCTGGGCACATATACTGCCCATCACAGTCCCACAAACCTGCACATACCAATCCTCCAGGAACATAAAGTAGTTACACTTTAATACAAACTCCAAGCAATTACAAATAAAATCCAACTTTTTCGATGTTACCTCTATAGCTCCCTCAAGTACCCATCTAACAGCAATTATTCCATCAGCATGCGGTATACAAATATTGTACATCTATTATACACCATTTATATGTTTCTTTCCATTAAAGTTCCTCAATAGTTTTCAATATATGGGTTGTATCCTGTATATATATGTTTTTAGTTTGGGAACATATTGTTTAATCTGACTATCTACATACTCGGATACTCGAGAGGTAAGAGAACCAATACCACTGATAATTGGACGACCAGGGTGTCGCTAAGCAAGCAAGCAGGCGCTCTATACAGCAAGGAAAGGAAAAAGGTTCTAACCTACGGTTAGTATAGAGCGCTTGCCATGAGCTACTGACCCAAAGCTGCTGCTTTAGGAAGTAGTCAGCTCCCTGAAGGGTGAAGATAAATAAAAATGACAGAAAAAAGCAGATTAGTGCAGGTCAAATCAAACATATATTGGTGATTATAACCATTGGGTCCATTATTATTCAATGCATTGTTTTTAAATTGTGTGGTTTATGTATATCACTGTTATTAAATATTCTCCTTGATTCAATTGATATTATTAGCACTGCTTTTTTCTGTCATTTTTATCGCTCTATACAGCAGTCAGGGGTGAAGGGGAACAAGCGCAGATGGGGTTTGTGGGCAGCCACTGACTGGGTGCAGGGGGGAGCCGAGGTCCCTGGAAACAGCTCGGGTCACATAGCAGCTGCACCCCCTGCAGTTACACCTATGTCTCTATGGGAACTATGCATACTACAAATTTACGAGGGGGGAAAGAGCAAGGGAGAGAGACAGTGTCAGAAAGAGAGAGATGGAGAGTGAGTATGTCAGGGAGAGAGAGTTAGGGAGAGAAAACCATTGTCAAAGAGAAAGACAGTGTCAGGGAGAGAAAGAGACAGTGTAAGAGGAGAGACAGTGCCAGAGCGACAGTGTCATCAGAGGAGAGTGCGCGTCAGGGAGAGAGATAATAAAGCAAGAGACAGTAACAGACAGGGAGGGGTGCGAGCACTGCCTGACTACAGCACAGCCACATGTCCCTGATGGGGGTGGGCACTTCAGTGTTAGACCCTACCTCATAAATACCCATTAATCGCGGCACCAGATAGGCTGAAGCAAACGGCCATGGTGTGTGTGTGTGTGCGCACTACATTCTCTGCGGCTGCAGATTTCGCACTAGTGATTAGGGGTGAATGGAGAGACGCATACTATGGGGGCAGTCAGTGACTGAGTGCAGGAGTACTTGCCCTGGAAACAATTTAGACACCATAGCAGCTGCACCCCTGGTAGTTACACCAGTGGTTGGTAGTATAGATAATTAATGTTAGTGTAAGTGTGTCCCTTTTTATTTTGCAGTTGATTCTATTAAACACCCATTATCAGACATACTCTAAAAACAGTGCACATGCCATCTTTTGTAATGCTAGAGGCAGCTGTGGAACAGACTGGTGTCTGAGTGCTCTACACAAAGACATACATTCTCCCCGCAGAAGTACAAGATAAGGTAAAGAGACAAAGTGTGTATAGAAATCAGGTCTACACTTGCCGGAATGATATTTACCTGTGACCTTGGTAAAATCATTATCTACCTTTGTGTCACATTAATGAATTCCCCTTTTCTCTGCCACAGACTGGACTGCAGATGAGTCTGTCAAACATCACAGCAAAGCAGTGACAACAAGCCTGGGCAAGCTGCATGTGGTGGATAAGGACTGCTTGGGAAAGTTTCAGGAGACGCACTGAAACGGATAGATGGCTCTGCAATTAAACATCATCATTTGGTTCTGCCAGTAACTATCAAAATCTAAAATAGCCAACAAATTTGCATCATATAAGTGCTAAAGAGCGAATGTAACCTGTAGGTTTTACTGCTCATCTTGTGTGCCACTTGCAGTCCTGCCTAAATCTTAAATCACTCAGAGTAATTGTTCTGAATTTACTACTGGAAAAGGTCGAAACAGCAATGCTAGTAAAAGGTGGCCTATAATTTATTACCATGGCAGAGATTAGTAAGAAGAGGGGGAAAGAAACAAGAACACACGGGCTCAACTGACAGAAATGCTTGACAGAAGTCTTATATTTATTTATCTATTACCAGTTATTTATATAGCGCACACATATTCCGCAGCGCTTTACAGAGAATATTTGAACATTCACATCATTCCCGGCCTAGTGGAGCTTACACTCTATATTCCCTACCACATATACATGCTCACTTGTATCAACATTTACTCCCTAAAAGCAATCCTAACTAATGAACAGGTGGTATGTATATACGATGTCCACACTGTAAAGTCCAATGGATCAGAATGTCAGCAGTGCATGCAGGGCCGATGCAAGGGGAGGGGTTGTGATGCGGGTGTCGCAGCTTCGCTCCATTGGGGTGGGGGGGAGAGATGCGGCGTCGCTCCATGGGGTGGTGGTGGGTGATGCAGCGGCCGAGGAGTCACTCCACGGGGGAGGGGGAGAGTTGCAGGCGCCGCCAGCGCTGCTCGCCTTGATCGGGGGGGGGGGGGGGGGCTGCCGTAGACATCAGAAATCAGACTATATCAGACTATATCATCAACAACAGCATACTCCTGGATGTGGCCACTTAACAATATCATTTGAAAATTGTTTAAGGTGTATGCATAACATCGTTTGTCATGGAGAATAGCCAGTTCAAGAAAAATGGTTGAGGACATCGCACCGTTTGCAGTGCTGTCTAATGTGTACTCAGCTTTACCCTAACATCGGGATTTGATATGGTCATTGTCCACCTGTATGTGGAAATGTTCAACATGTCAACATTGTTAATGTCACCACCATCATTTTGAGGTTGCTATGTACTCATTCACCCCTGAATCTATTTTCTAACGCAATGTTCTATTTTTTGCATTTTTTGTTTTTCTGTAATACTTAAAATGTAATTGCAATTATTTTATGCGTGAAGGTTGAAGTCTCTTCACCTTTGAATAAACGGTACATTTTGTATACACAATATGGATTGTTTCTTCGTAAAATAAACATTATTAGAACAACCTAGCACTCTAGAGCTCTTATATCGTGACTTTTTTCCTCTACTATTGATGTGACAGACGTCAGGGTGATTAATTAATGTCCAAGGCAAATAACACATTTAATAAAGGGTGAGTAGGAAAGATTATTTTTGCTTGGAATACCACAGGCAAAAATATTCAATCCGGGATTCCGACTGTCCAAATGTCCTGACAGTCAAAATCCCATCTCTTTTAATCCGGTCCCGACAATAACTCGACAGTCGGATTTTCTTTTTGTCCTGAACGTGGATTTTCAACAACAAAAAAAAAAAAAACGCGGATTTGACAATCCATGGCCGTTTCTGATAAAAAGAGTTTTATCTTTAAAAAAAAAATAAAAAAAAGACGAAACTGACATCCTTCAATGCTGTCAGGAAATGATAGCACTGAACAGGGGAGTGACTATATTTCCCCCGGAGAGAAATATCGGCACAGATTGAATCCCGCCCTATGGGGGAAATTTACTAAGATGTGAGTTCTATTTCACATGGGACGTTGATATGGGCTACCAGATAGAATCTACTTCTTATTTATTTTGCACTTTCTAGAATAGAATAGATAGCACCTGATTGGTTGCCCATAGCAACATCCCATGTGAAACAGACCAAACCTTGGTAAATTACCCTCTCTGTAGTGTTTCTCTGTACCCCTTTCTGAGTATCATGAGGAACACCTACTGTATCTGATTGTTTGAAAGGTAATGGTTCAAGGTTCAATTACAGTACATCCAAGAATGGGTGAGCATATATCACACTAAATGTATGTTTTTGGACTAACTGGGGCATCATAGACGAAGGAGGCAACAATAGGATGACAGATAATCCAGGCAACGAACCACAGATCCCAGGGAGCAGGAATCTGGTTCCTGTGGTTTGTTGCCTGGATTAGTATGAGTTCCTACTCCCTGGTCCCTGGAATGGGTTTCCATGGCCAAGCAGCTGCATACAAGCCTCACATCACCATGTGAGCGGTCAGCATACAAGAGTCCCCCCTACAAACGCATTTGCAACCGTTCACGTGGGCGGGATTTTGTGTGTGTGGGGCAGCGTTTACCTGAACGTTGAGCTTGGAACACTCACAGCTCAGCGATCAGGTCTGAATAGGTCCCAATGTCATTACAGTCCTATTGGTTTACTTTTGACCATATAGTGCATATAAAAAAAATAATAGGCCTGCTATACAGTGCTAAAATAAGGTATGTGGTCCCTGGGTCGACAATGTCTAGGTCGACCACTAATGATAGACAGTGACTAGGTTGACACCGGGAAATGGTTGACATACCACACAGTCACCACTAAAAGGTGTGACACGTTTTTCCCACTTTTTTTGTGTAGACTGATTTGGTTCACATTTTACTGTCTAAGTGGGCAGAGAGTATGAATATAATAATGCTTTTAGTTTAGTGAAATTCGATTTTTTTTAATTAATTTGGTCTCAATGTTGACACGGACCCATAATTAGTGTAACGCTTCGCTGGACATGCTTAAGGCTCACTATTATATTCTTGCTCTACACTGACATAGATGGTGAAGAACAAGCTGAACAAAAAAAAAAACATGAAAAACTCATGTGGACCTTTTCACTTTGTCAACCTATTGCACGTCAAGCTTTTTATATTGACCTTTTTACCCCATAGATCTATTGCTTGTCGACCTTTTAGGGTAGACCTATTGACTGTATCCAGACACTGTAGATCTGTCAAACGTAACCAGCCACCATGTTTTACAGTACGTACATCTCTGGAGACCCGAGTGAGCAGCTCACCCCATATTGTGCTATCTTCCCCAATTTGCGCATTTGTACAGTATAAACACTGATTGAAAATGGCATCAATGCCATTTTCCAGGAAACCTGCACGATACCTACATCAGCCAGAAATGAGGATGGAGACTGAACATGGACCCCTTCCATTATATGCCCCTACACACTGCATAAGAAATATGGAGCAGGAAAATAAGGAGCTACTGCAGCATGCCAAATACAAGGTATTGGGATGTCATATGTCACCAAATGATTCTTCAGTTGCAACAAACTGATGGCTGCCCCTCGTGTAATTCTCTTAGAATTCTCTGTGTTTACTGGAAGCTGAAGTCAGCTGGAAAAAAAGGTCAGTTTGTAATCAAGAAAAGAGTATGACAGGACAACATGCCCTGCAATAATACAAGGAGAAAAAAAGGGTAATTTGATGCACTGAGGTTTTTTAAACTTTCCCAGATGTTGGAACGTGTTTATAAGTCAGAATTAGCATGAATAGGTTATTTTCCTCGCTGAAAATAGCAAGATCACTTGAGTCCAAGGCCTAAAGAAACTCCACATGCAAATATCAGAAATAATTTCCTGCCTTGTTTTGTACTTGTACACTTCTGACCACCTGCAACAGAACACTTCCACTTTCCTGAAGTTTAAATAAGGATACCTAATGGAATACACACTGTAACTAGCAGTAGTACAGACTGTATGAATAATAAGAAAGCACTTGACAGAGTTCCAGAAAAAAAGTTTTTGATAAAATAGGATAGTTTAGATCACTGTGGTGTGTGCAAAGCTTGGTATGCACTTCAGGATGTGTGTACCCTGATGGTGTAATGGTTAGCATTACTGCCTCGCAGCACTGAGGTCATGGGTTTGATTCCCACCATGGATCTAACTGTGCGGAGTTTGTATATTCTCGCCGTACTTGCGTGGGTTTACTCCGGGTACTACGGTTTCCTCCCACAATCCAAAAATATACTGGTAGGCAAATTGGCTTCCAACAAATTAACCCTAGAATGTCTGTGTGTGCGTGTACATGTGCTAGGGAATATAGATTGTAAGCTCCACTGGGGCAGGGACTGATTTGAATGTTCAAATATGCACAGCGCTGTGGAATATGTGTGCGCTATACAAGAAACTGTTAATAAATAATAAATAAACATTGCGTCTAATGGGACGAGCCTGCATCAGCAAGTGCATAAAAACTTGTCGATGCCAGCAGTAATGGAACACTGGTGCAGGCCATGCTGCATAGGTCCGCTGGGCCCAGTAAAATGGAGAGAGTGGCCACTGGACGGGGCGGGGCCAAGCACTGTAAAAAAATTAAATAAAGAAGAGGGAGAGAGATGACAGGCTCTCTCCCAGCTCAGCACACAGCACTGATCAGCGTGTGCTGAGCTGGGGAGAGACTACTGTGTGTAATCTCTCTTACAACTGGGTAAAAAGTAACCATTCCCCATCCCCATAGTTGCCGACTTTTATGCTGCCCTCTCCGGGAGAGGGCAGCCAGTCAGCTCACTGAAGTAGGGGGGCGGGGTCATCACCGGGAGGGGAAAGGTCGGTCGGGGGTGGAGCCACATGCGGGCTGCTCTATCAAGGGCGTGGCAATAGCAAACACATCATTTTAGCCCCGCCCCCGCAGTGCAATGTCGGAATTTCAGTCATTGCACTGCGGAGGGCGGGGCAAAAATGACGCGATCACGTCATTTGACCCACGGACCCCCCCGCCGGGTGGGGGTTCGCGGGTGATGGGGGGATATGCGGGAGGGTTGCCCCCCTTTCCGGGAGGCCGGAAGGGGGACCCGATTTCCGGGACCCTCCCGGCCATTCCGGGAGGGTTGGCAACCCTGCCCATACCCCTAGGGATGTCCTTCATCTGATGCGACCAGTCAGTAAGGCCCACTGTGCAGCTGCTGGCATATAGAGGTAAATGTACAAAGCAGTGATAAGGGAGGAGAAGTGAACCAGACAAGTCAATCAGCTGCTCTGTGTGTAATTTGATGTTATGCAAAGTATAGATGTTACTTAAGTGCCGATTGGTTGCCATGGGCCACTTCTCCTCTGGCTAACTTCTCCTCCCTTATCACTGCTTCGTGCATCTATACCATAATCTTCAGACAAATGCCAATATCAGAGGGAACTCCCTGCCCCTCTATTACAGGTACTGTGGAATTCTCTCATTTAATGCACAATGCAGTTTAGGTACTTGATGTATTTTACAGTATTAGATGTCCTTCAGTAAGAATACAGTATACACAATAACACTGCATTTTCTCATCTCTTCCACATTTTATTTCAAAATGGTTATTTACTTATTAAGTTTTGTCTCTGCCTTCGCCAATTTGCCACAGTGAGTAAAGTAATCAGTAGAAAGAATATAAATGCAGAAATAATGGAAGGTGCTCCTTCTTGTGTTTGGGAACCTGGCGGATTTGGTCATGAAGCAAACTTAGCAAGAGAGCTACTGAATGCCAGCTCCCACAGCGGCTCTATATAAAATGACACTAATTAGGCAGCACGGCATCAGACGCTACTATGTAACTTAATTACAAGGCTCTTGAAAGTTTCCTACGCTTCTCTTTGGCTCTCGGAGGCATTACAATGGGTGCCTGCTGCAGCCTCTATACACTGCCAAATCATAAACAAAACATCTATTAGCGCTTTGTATCAAGGACCTTTTTCCCCATAGCAGTAATTACTGCGGCGTCCTACCAGAGACGAGTCACTTTAAGGCCTTAAATCTGACAAGCTGTTCTGTCCCAATCCTCCTCCTGCACAGATGTCAAGCCCGCTTGATTTTCATTTCCCCCTTTATTTCACTCGTTCTAATATGCAGAGATCAATGTATAAATCTGAGTAATGAAAACAGTCAGACCTCTTGGAAAATGTCATATTCCTCCTAGAGAGCAGTGTGCATATCATTTCTACTCCAGCCATTCTGTCAATCAGAGGTGCACTGCTCTGGCAATACATGAAAATATCTGACATGATTAAGCCCCGTTAATGCAAAGATGGGTGTGCGATGTATTGTGCGCTACTTCCTTTCTCTAACACGTCGGCAACGAAGAGGTTAAAGGTGGTGGAAAAAAAACACACACAAAAAAGGCGACTGTCACATAGGCAGCAACAGCTCCAGCATTACAATTTACTGATTTGTCCCTTTAATCTCGTTCTGCAGAATGACACCACATGGTGCTACATGATAAATAATGTATGAGTAGGTGAAATAAAGGGGAGAAGGGTACAGCATGATAAGAGGTTCCCGCTTTGTACATATAAGTTATGCATAATAGTAAAACACTGATTATATACTGTATACTGCAATTAGATTTTTGTAGGAAATGGTAGGTTTGATGGAGGACAAAAAAATAACAATATTCTTCATATAAACACAGATACAGTATGCAGGGAAGAGATGTGACATTTAGAGCAAAATGTCACTGCATATCTTCAGATATGAATGCATGCTGTCAAGTGTTTGGCTCCAGACGATGTCATGAATGCTTTGATGGGCAAAGGGAGGGAAAACATACAACAAACTGTGGTTTCAAGCTGCTAACTCCTACCTGTTTATCCATGTACTCATTTGTGTGCTGAGATAGGAGCCATTCAAAGTGACTGTCACTCACCGGTGAGGTGGGTGGTGATTAAAGTGAAAGTCAACTGTTTTAGCTCTTAAAATAAATACACAATTAATTATCCATGCAGTATTCTCTTATGACCTACTGTAGTTTCAGATTTTGTTTTACCTTTATGTGTTAAAACCAGGGGCCTCCTAACTATCTGCATGACGTACCCCAAGCACTCATCTATAGAGAAGTCTGGCCAAAGCTGTATCAGGGAAAACGGTGTTATTGATGAATACCTGACAGGCTTTTCCACTTGACTTTGCATCTTAGGTGGCAAGAATGCAAACATTTAGGTCGCAAACTAACAAATTACGCTGACTATGGTTGGTTACGGTGATCTGTAATTATTGTTAAGGGAAAGAAAAATGCTCAATGTTCAAAAAAAACAACCCGATTTCAGATCATATATTATGCCAACAGATTACATATTTTTAAGGGCTAAACTATACGAACAGAGATAAATAAATGTTTCCTTGGTTATTCCTATACCTAAAAATACTTTGAGACCTCTGATTTCAATCTAATAATACTATACAGATGAGTCCACATATATCTTGGTTTTATTGTGCTATGTATGGCACACCTGGGACTCTACAAAAGTCACGTTTTGTGATTTTTCGTATGTACAGATGGAGCCAGCCTTGTCTTTGCAGGGGCTGGCGAAAGTATCGCCAGCCCCGGCCAGCTCCAGCCAGGGGACGCCGGCGCGCCCCATGACAACGGCGGTTCCCCGGGTCTCCGCCAGCTCTACCACCGCCGGTCCCCCTCGCCGCCCGACCCCCCCCTATCCCTGCCAGTCTCCCTGAAGCGGAGATGGGCAGGATGCCGTTCCCCCGCCGACGGAGGATTGGGACGAATTCAGGGTAGCCCCTGTCCGCCGGCGCTTGCCAGAGGGGAGACTCTGGCGAGCCCCGGCCAAAGATGACAGAGCTACATTTGTATGTGTTTCTTATGCTAGTGGTTTTCAGAAAGCATGAGCATAATACAGATCCGCAACACTGTACTAAGTTGTCTACAAAGACTTTAGGGTCCTAAAAAAAATGTGAGGTTTAATTTACAAATGCCTATATTGCACTCATTCCTTTTAATCCAGATGTGCATTTTCATGTAATGAAAAATGATGAGTTGACTATATGCCAAAAGTTGTCAAATTTAAAATGTTCTATTCTATTAGCCATGATTTTGGTTGGATGTACATAATTCATAGACCTGAAAGGAGCGTGCCTATACAAATTTGGGCACAGCTTGGTGGATTTGGACATGGGGCTCGGCTGGAGTTCATTATTGAGATACTTATGCAGAACAAGGACACATCACTAAAAGGAATTAAAATGATGGTTATGACTTATCACTTAGCATTTTTTTCTATTGCTGTAATAACAGTGCTGAGGTCATGGGTGACATTCCCACCATGGCCCTGTGTGGAGTTTGTATATTATCCCTGTGCTTGCATGGGTTTACTTTAGGTACTCCGGGTTCCTCCCACGTATATATTGGTAGGTTAATTGGCTTTCAACAAAATTAACCAAAGAGTGAATGTGTGTGCGTTTACATGTGGTAGGGAATATAGATTGTAAGCTCCACTGGGGCAGGGACTTATGTGAATGGTCAAATATTCTCTTAAGTGCTGCTGAATATGTGTGTACCAGTATACTGTAAATAACAGGTAATAACAAATAAAATAAATAATAAAAGTATCATGCAAATATAGTCATTGTCAATTTGAAAAACAATGCTATTTGCTACAATAAGTAATGAAACAGCTTGTTTTACAGGAAGATATATAGAAAATATTGTATATCTCTCTAGTTCACAAGAACTTTATTTATTTGTTGCTTTTTCTGGCATTTGTGGCTGAGCACAGTTAGTAAAAAAATCTGCATACAAATATGGTTTAGCATCTTTTTCCATTTAATAGTAACTGATGCTGAATATGGCACAAATGGTCTAAGTCGCTATACATCAGGCATGTCCAAACTACGGCCCTCCAGCTGTTGTGAAACTACAAGTCCCATCATGCCTTGCCACAGTTTTTCTATTAGGGAATGCTAAGACTATGGGCAGTATTCAATGAGAAAAGTTCTCCGTGTTTTGTGGAGAATTTGTGCTTTGTTCGCCTTGGATGGAGCATTTTGCTCTCCAAAAGCGAGCAACCCTATTCAATGTGAAATATTCTCCGTCTTTTTAAGTGATTTTCTCCGTCTCTCTCCGTGTAGCAATTCTCCATCTTTTGATGGAGAGCTGGAATGTGAACTTTTGAACGTAAAGGTTTTTTTTTTAAATTTTGGTGTAAAAAAATCAGGTTTTTTTTCCTGTGAAGGGGCATGTTATTTTTATTCATGTGCTTATAGCACATGAATATATATTTAATTTTAAAAAAAAATATTTTTTTACATTTTTTTTTTTTTACACAGTGCAGCCAGCAGGGGGCCCGAGCGCTCGAGCCGCTCATTAGATATTCATATATTCACTGCAGCCGAACGTAACTATGCACGAACGGTGCAGTGAATACTGGGTCCCCCGCTGGCTATAGGGGGGTGCAGCCTGGGTCCTGGAGAGCCCCCCTCCCCTCCACAGTCCTCTGGAGCAGCCAGGGAGACTTTAATCTCTCTGGCTGCTTCCGGCTCCCTGAAAGCTCCCTGCTCCCTGCAGGGGTTAAGACTCGCCGCGAGTGGCGGCAAGTCTTAACCACATTGAATAGAGGGAGCAGGAGTGGCAGCGAGCCCTCCGGAACACGGAGAGTGCATGGAGAGCTAAATAAAACGCTCTCCATGCACGGAGAACTTTTTCATTGAATACTGCCCTCTGGCAAGGCATGCCGGGGTGTGTAGTTTCACAACATCTGGAGGGCCACAGTTTGGACATGCCTGCTCTACATGGACCTTTGTACCAAAAAGTCAATATCAAGTCAAGAAGTTACAAGAACATGTTTATACCAGAATACAGCATAAATAAAGAGTTGGACAATTGCACTTTTCACACAAACCTCACATTATGAAATAAGATCATCTATTTGTTATCTCTCAGGATCTCAGGATAATAAGCTACTGAAGAGCACACACGTGATATTGGCATTCTTTTTACGTAAGGATAAATTGTGAAGAGCATTGATACCACCTTAGATGAAGATTATATTGTACACTCACCTGCAGGGCACATGGTTTTGTCCATCTAAGAAGGATTTTGTCAGAAAGAGTGAACAAGAATAAGTGAATCGCGGGAGGGGGGTCCGGGTGTCGTGATACGCGGGAGGAGACAGGGGGCCACGAATCGCGCAAGGGTGGTGCGCGTGGGGGTGGCGTGAATCACTGGATGGGGGCGGGGTCCGCAAATCACAGGAGGGTGGCTCGGGGGGGTGCGAATCGCAGGAGGAGGGGTGCGCGAATCGCAGGAGGAGGGGTGCGCAGGGGGGGCCTAGAATCGCGTGAAGGGGGGCGCGAGGGGGCGGGGTCCGCAAATTGCGGGAGGGGGGCACGGGGTGTGTGTGTGTTTTCCGGTGTGTGTGAATCGCGGTTGGGGGGGTTGCGGTGGTCCGCAAATCGTGGTGGTGGGGGTGTGGGAGTCCACAAACGACGGGAGGGGCGTGCGGGGGCATGAATCGCAGGGGGGGGGGTCATGAATCGTGGGAGGGTGGGCGCGGGGGTTGCCGTGAATCGCGGGAGTCCGCAAATCACGGGACGGGGCGCACGGGGGGGGGGCGCGCGGTGTTGTGCTGAATCGCGAGCGGGGGGAACGATGAATCGCGTGAGGGGGGCTGCGGGGGGGTGCATCGAATCGCGGGAGGTCCGCAAATCGCGGGAGGGGGGGCGCGGTAGGTGCCGTGAATCGCGGGAGGGGGGCCTGCAAATCACGGGAGGGGGGATCGCGAGGGGGTGCTGGCAGAGGAGGGGGGGTGCGGGCAGACCTGCCTTTCACCTGGTGGCTGTGGAGTAATGGTGGATGGTGAGCATGTACTGTAGCCCTGGCTGGGCGGGGGGAGGTGATGTCAAGGGGGTGGTGGTGTATAGAACACTGGTCTTTTCCCTAGGGGGGGCGGGTTTGTGTATCCCGCTGGGCGAGAACGCTATACACATAGAACACTGGTCTTTTTCCTAGGGGGGGCGGGTTTTTGTATCCCGCTGGGCGGGAACGTTATATACACAGGGGATGAGTGACAGATCTGGCTAAATATATGAGATTGCAATTGTAGATTTAGAGACAGATTTTTCAAGGAGAGAAGATCCTTAAATCATTCTAAAATAGCTGTTTTACAGTTGTAAGTGATTTTCCCTACATATTATTCACCGCAACTTGACGGCAATCATCAGGCATCAATTGCCATTCTGTGATAAGGACTGTGTTTGCACCTATACCACTGGCTGTTCTCCAATACTATTGTCACCAAATATATCTATAGTAGAGTGCTATGCAGGAATAAAATTCTTAATGTTTCTAGCACTTATTTAAAATGTTGTTTTTATTTTATTTCCTTAAGAATCTGTAATGCCAGCCTTTCACCATGACATTTAAATTGATGCTTTTTGATAAATAGAGCTCAAAATGTTGTTGTTATACCTGTACTTTGTATAGGTTTTTTATTTTCTTTATTTTAGCTATTTAGATTATTTTCTAACCATAGATATGAATTGTATATTTTTTTAAATGATTCTGTCATATATGTTGAAGATTGTGTAAAGTTTTATTCTGCAACTGCTGAAGACTCATGTCAGGATCAATGGACTGTCTTATTATTTTTAAGTAATTAAAGTCCTGCTGCAACAGTTACCCCTGAATAAGTCTGCATCTTCCAATGGACAAAATGCGTTGGCACCATTTCTGACACAGCTGAACAATTCCTCCCACACCTAAGTACACATGTACATGTGTGACAGCGGGCAACAATACAGTGACAGAAAACACTGCTCTATCATCCTGTGGCAGAGCTTCCTGTACTGTGAAACCTTTTTATCAATATTGCCAATCAATATTCTATAAAATGCGAGCACAGTACCAATAGATTATTGTTAGGATATTTGGAACTTTCCTATATATCCCATGAAGGAATATTTTATTTTCTGTGTATCAAAGAAGGGAATTTAAATGTTTTTTTTTTTTACCTCAGCCAATATTAAAAAAAAAAACTATATTGATACAAAACAAGTATGTAGTGTTCACTCTAGGCTGTGTTAGCACGACTTTTAAAGGGCAAAACGTGCCCTTATCATTTAGCAGTGTGCCGCTAAAACAGCTGGGCCTGTCTGTCCCTGCCACCACTGTCCGGAGCTCTCAGGGGAAGCCCAGCACATACATAGGTGACGGGCACGCCTCCAACAGAGACATCGGTGGGTGCCCACCCACATTAGTAATGTCAGCAGGCGGCTCTGCTCACATTATTGATGTCGACGGGACCGGGTGGCTGCATTTCAAGTGCCCCCTTTCAACCGGCACCCTGCCCTTGTGTGTTAATAGAGGGATCACTAAGTATGTATTCATTTACTTTAATTATTTAAATAATTTCATTATATGCATTACTCTATATCAGGGATACTAAAACTACAGTAGCTTCCTCTGGGACCCTGTCAGACAACAAATGTTACTCCAGGACACCAGCAAGGTACTGCAGAATGGTCACCACACATGTGGTCAGCAGACTGCACATGCACGGCACCATTGCTAATGCAATCACTTAGGGCAGGGGTGGGGAACCTTTTTTGTGCCAAGGGCTGTTTGTATGGGGAAAAAAATCCTTTGGGGGCCATATGTAAAAATTTCTCTTACAAATTGTCCTGCTGCAGCCGTCCCACGCTGCTGAATAGGACTCACAGTCTCTGGCTGCTGTTGATTAAGAGGAATCTCGCAAAAACTACCGACCTCTTGCGAGAATTCTCCTGTACTTGACTCCCGGCAAAGCCGCCGGGTGGGTGGGCCACTCAGACCGGCTACGGGGGCCGCATATGGCCGCCGGGCCTGAGGTTCCCCACCCCTGAATTAGGGGTAGATTTATTAAGCTCGGTTAAGTAAGTAAGATTTATATAGCGCACTTTCTCCAAAAGGACTCAAGGTGCTTTACAGACATTAAAAATAACAGTGCACATACTGTAATACAAAATAACAGTGGTGAGCATATAACAGTATGGGGGAAGTGGTACTTAGGAGTTATTTGAAGTCTTCTTCCGTGATAGGGCTTTTTTTCCGTTTTCAAGTGCAGATGAATGTCCGTGAAAAATATGTAATGAAGATAATAAAATAAGTTTTAGTGTGTGTTCAAATAATTACAAATCCTTATGGTGCCGCACTAATAGTACTTTTCAGTGATAGTGGATTTAATCATGCGTACCGAACTCACGTTTAAATGAGGTGGTACGAAACATATAAAGGTATCTTTTCTTGTGATGGTGGATCTATAGTGGTCCCCTCTTTGAGCTGAGGATAACTTTTTCCGGTGTGCTCAAACAAAAAAGAAGAAAAAATACAAACTGTGTAGGATTGCCGTGTACAGAAGGTGGTATGATGTGTGAGGTGCCAACAACATTAGCATACCTCACTCACCAAAGTGTATGTATATTACACATATCAAGGTATCTTTTACAGATATGGGCGAACCCCTACTCACGGATCTGTTTGTAGTATTCAAACACTGAAAGGTTTCTTTGGTACTTGTGTATTTTGGCGGCGCCCCCGATGTCCGTCGTACGATGAACGTATCGCATCGCATCGCATGCCATGCACCCGATGGCATGCGATGCGACGCGATTTTGACCCCCTATACGATCAAAAATCGTATAAGCACCCTAATGGGTGCTTACAATGTTAAATGCACCCCCACGCCACCCCCCCACTATAAACGTGAACCCGAAGCGTGGCGAGTGCAGCGAGCCCGCGAGGGGCGGCGGTACGCGTCCTACGACCTTTTCATACCCCCACTATCCACGTCGGCGTGGAGTTGAGAATAGAATAGTGTGGCGAGCGCAGCGAGCCACCGAGCCCCGCGAGGGGACGCGGATACCTTCACAGGTAAACGCGTCCCTTCGCGGGCTTCACAGGTATCCGCTGCGCTCGCCACGCTTCGGGCTCGGTGGCTCGCTACACTATTCTATTCTCAACTCCACGCCGACGTGGATAGTGGGGGTATGAAAAGGTCGTAGGACGCGTACCGCCGCCCCTCGGGGGCTCGCTGCGCTCGCCACGCTTCGGGTTCACGTTTATAGTGGGGGGGTGGCGTGGGGGTGCATTTAACATTGTAAGCACCCATTAGGGTGCTTAACATTGTATAAGCACCCATTAGGGTGCTTATACGATGTTTAATCGCATCGCATCGTATGGCATTGTATGCCATGTTCAATGGCATACAATTTCAAAATTGTATGCCATCGTGCACTGTCGTACGATATCGCGTCGTATCGCATACCATCGTATGCATTATGGTATGCGATGCGATGGGCGCCGCCAAAATACACAAGTACCGTTTCTTTTGTAGTCCCCTGGTTTCATGTGTCCCTTGCTGGTTCACTTTTTCCAGAAGTTCTCAAAGAAAACCGATATATCGTGTATCAGAATCGATGTTTCAGTCAGTGGACCTTCTTCAAGATCTTGAAGAAGGTCCACTGACCGAAACGCGTCGATGCCACTGGAGAGGAGTGAACAGCCATAAACTCTTGGATGTATGTATTGGACTCTTTTAATGCTTTTTGTTGCTGTTTTTAGTATCCACCATTTTGTTTTTTTGAAAACGAGTGGTTTTTTATGGTAATTTTGATGTCTTGTTGATACCCGTTTTTTGGGTCCCTTTCATTGTATGAACTATCTGGATTAAAATTAGTAATTTTTATACTTTCTCAAAAATTGACCTGGGTTGAAAGTTATTTACGGGAACCCCCCAAAGAAACCGCTACACGTGTTGCACCGCCATAGAAAGCGGTGAGTAAGGTGCGCCACCTAGATCCTTGGTTTTCTTTATAAAAATATTAACACCAAGAAATCTTTTTTACTATTGAGGTTTCTCTTTTTCCTCCACATGCCCACTGAATGAGGGGAATCCTAGACAAGAAAAATTTTAAGACCTTTTCCCCACAAAGATACCTTGATGAGCGGGCTGCTACATACTCAAGTGTGAGTTAGGGTACGCCCATCAAACCTTTTGTCATAATAATCTTGTACAACAAGAACCCCCACCCCATTTATATGTTCATTACATCGATTCTGATACACGATATATCGGTTTTCTTTGAGAACTTCTGGAAAAAGTGAACCAGCAAGGGACACATGAAACCAGGGGACTACAAAAGAAACCTTTCAGTGTTTGAATACTACAAACAGATCCGTGAGTAGGGGTACGCCCATATCTGTAAAAGATACCTTGATATGTGTAATATACATACACTTTGGTGAGTGAGGTATGCTAATGTTGTTGGCACCTCACAAATCATACCACCTTCTGTACACGGCAATCCTACACAGTTTGTATTTTTTCTTCATTTTTGTTTGAGCACACCGGAAAAAGTTATCCTCAGCTCAAAGAGGGGACCACTATAGATCCACCATCACAAGAAAAGATACCTTTATATGTTTCGTACCACCTCATTTAAACGTGAGTTCGGTACGCATGATTAAATCCACTATCACTGAAAAGTACTATTAGTGCGGCACCATAAGGATTTGTAATTATTTGAACACACACTAAAACTTATTTTATTATCTTCATTACATATTTTTCACGGACATTCATCTGCACTTGAAAATGGAAAAAAAGCCACATCAAGGAAGAAGACTTCAAATAACTCCTAAGTACCCCTTGCGCCTCAATATTTAAAAGTTCCATCCTCTTTCGTATTTCTGTATGACCATAAGGTGTTGGTGACATCTTGGGAACTGTAATATCAGGGCTGCATTGCGCCACATAACAATCCTGTTAACCTTTTTCATTAGTATGGGGGAAGTGTTGCTGCATAGGCTAGGTCTGGTGCTTCCCCTCACAGCTCCATGCTCACAATGAGGGGAAGGCGTGGGGGCTGTCCTGGTGTTCTCAGCTATAGGGGTGGTGGGAAGTGATAAAGGGGGAAATTTACTAAAGGAAATTTGAAAAAAAATAGGTGTATTTGTATCTAGAAATACACTTATTTTTGACATTTACTATCCCGAAAATACCGCAATTCGTATTCGTATTGATAGCACATCAATACGAATTGCCGTATTTTCGGGATAGTAAATGTCAAAAATAAGTGTATTTCTAGATACAAATACACCTATTTTTTACAAATTTCCTTTAGAAAATTTCCCCCAAAGTGTCTGTTTTTTATCACTGGCCAATCAGTTCCTACCTGTCATTTTTCAAACCAAGCCTGTAACTGCACAGCTGATTGGCCGGTGATAAAACACAGACACTTTATCACTTCACCGAGCTTAATAAATCTGCCCCTTAATTTGTAATAGAGATGAGCTCCATTCAGAATCCCTGCCCTGCATGTGCTTTTTACAATATTCATGTCAATGTTAAAGCTGATATTTGCTGTGAAGTGTGACAGGGAGGCAGTGGGTGGCAGGGAAAGGCAGAGGATTGCAGGAAACCTGCCTTATGGCTCCTCAAATCTCTAAGCCAGTGATGTGAGGAGTCTGAAGTACAGTAACAGACAATTCAACTGATTTTTCAGACTCCTTAGATCACAGACTAATACCCCTTTCAGAGAGAAAACAAAATTACTGGGTGAAGCAGTTCTACCCGGTAATTTTGTGAATAACATGGGTCCTTTTTATGTGTGAAAGGGCACACCCAGGTCGTAAATCCCGTGTCCTCGACCCTGGAATATACCAGGGTCGAGGACACGGGATTTATGACCCGGGTTGACCCTTTCACACAAAAGAAATACCGATGCAATCCAGCAAATTACCGGGTAGAAATTTTCAACCCGGTAATTTGTTCTTCTGCGTGAAGAGTGGTCGGGCTGCTCTCTGCAAAATGAATGCATGTATTTGAAATGCTGTGTATTTGCTGGGATTTTCAGACTTTTCTGTCTGAAAGGGGTAGGAGAGATCAGAGAAGTCATCAGCCTGTTGGTTAGCAACATGGAGTCGAGACCCCATGCTGAGAAGTTCATGACCCCCTTTGAGATCAGGACCCACAGTTTGATATTAGCTGCTCTACATCATGGAAAATGTAAAAAATGACATTTATATTGTGTTTATTATATTATTACTACTACTATTATTTTATTCAAGATCTCTAAACATATACTATTAACACCGGATTTCTAATACCATACACACCAATATAATTAATACAAATACTGTTTTCTCCAAGCTGCATCTGTACTGTATATACAGATTCTAAATTACCAAATTCTAAATTACCACTGAAAATAATAGCTGTAGCAGAAAACACCATAAGCATCAGTTCATATGAAAGACATACAGTATGTAATGCAGGTTTGATACAACTATCCTTCCCATCACAGTTCAGTAGAAAACGGCCCTTAAAAAGAGTATTCTTGTTGAAGAACCTAGGAGTAAATTATTTTTTTTACTTGCCTATAAAACTCAGAATAACCTACGGATACTTTCCTCTTATTCTCATAATTTGGTTCTGCTTATTATTGGTGTTGCCAATCTTCTCATTTTCTGTAATGTAGTTAGACGCACTTTTTCTGAAACTCTAGGCTTGTAAGCGGATAATACATCTATACAGCGAGTGGCCTTTAGGATTACCTTGCTGATTACCTAGCAATATAAGAATTACTCTGGGAAATGAAAGTTGTGGTCTGCGGACATGGACAATTGCAGAGTTTTTCCCCTCCTTTTCTAGTGACTGCTGAATTAGAAAATGACAGTGACTTACGGTAAATGGAAACTTTCTTTAAGGGATAATGAAAGAAAAGAACACTATTACTCTTATCAGTTGTAATACGCTATTCCCTATATCTCTATTGTACTCTTCTTTCTGAATCCTCATTACGGGATATCTTCACAAGATTCTGTAATCCACAAAACTCGTGGTATCATACATTTGTTGGCAGTTACTGAACCCCATCAGTTCTTGGAGAGAACAGAAAGTTAATCAGTCAACCCCTGAATCCCTAATGCACATTTCATATGCTGAGACACACAGCATACTATAGATGTAAGCCACAAAGCTGTCAATAAAGCCAGCGGTCTCATTTAAGCAGTAGGTCACATGTCACTGTAATGGTCCAGCTCTGCAACCCTTTCTCCTACTGAGGGGACTCCCATCTCTTCAATCTGGACAATGTTGCTAATTACCCTTCCCTGTGAGCTTTCCTAAGGGTGAGGATGAAACGGTGGCCTGCTTAAAAACAGGTATGGTTACAGGCAACAGCAGACCTGCTAAAAACAGTTAAAGCCAAAAGTAACAAACAGATATGAAAAGAAAAAAATCTAATTTCTAAAATGTTATAAGTATACACCAAAATCGTTACCATAACATCCACATTATCTGTAGCAATTATAAACTATGCTTCATAAGCATTTATTCCACAAATATTTTGCTGTAGTTTCTACAGTTGGCTCCTGAAGCAGTGGCAAATTTATATTGGGAACCTCACTCTCTGCAACCTGTACTCACTTCTCTGGAGTCCAATGTCTACTACAGCAGCCCTGCAAAATCACCGAAAATAGTGTAGTGGCCATTTTTCCAATGTTTTGCACAGGCAAAGTAGAGTACTCACTAGCAAAATAACTGCCATGCCATTTTCCTGAAGTCCAGAACAGCAGACTATATCGCAATAGACTATAACACACCACTAGAGTCTACTTGTACCCGAAGCTGAACATTTACTAAACTAGTCGGGTTAGAGAAAGAGTGAAGAGGGATCAAGATGGGAGATTGAACATAGACCCCCTCCTCTCTTAATATGCCTCTGTCCGGGAGGTTACGGAAGCAAAGAAGAAGCAAGTAACTACAGACCAGTGAGCCTTACATCAGTAGTAGGGAAATTAATGGAAACACTATTAAAAGAAAGAATAGTGGAATATCTTAAATTAAAAACTTACAGGATCCAAAACAGCATGGTTTCACTGCACGGAGATCATGCCAAACAAGTCTCATTGACTTTTTTGACTCCGTGACCAAAATACTAGATGAAGGGGGGGCTGTAGATGTGGCATATCTAGACTTTAGTAAGGCATTTGACACTCCCACATTGCAGGCTACTAAATAAACTTGGAAAGTGTGGGATTGGATTATAAAACAATTAAATGGATAAGAACCTGGTTGCAGGATAGGAAACAGACAGTTGTAGTAAATGGAGTGCATTCTATGGAGGGACATGTTACCAGTGGAGTACCCCAGGGATCTGTACTTGGACCAGTGCTCTTTAATATCTTTGTTAGTGACATTGCAAATGGTATTGAAGGGAAAGTATGCCTTTTTGCAGATGACACAAATATATGCAACAGAGTAGACACACCAGGAGGGGTAAATCAAATGACTGATGATCTAAGTAAACTTGAAAATTGGTCAAGAGCATGGCAACTACAGTTTAATGCTAAAAAATGCAAAATTATGCACTTGGGACTCAAAAACCCAAAGGCTCAATAGTATCAAGGGTACTATAATGGAAACTACTGAGGAGGAAAGAGATCTAGGAGTCACTATTTCAAGTGACTTAAAGGCAGGAAAGCAATGTAGCAAAGCAATGAGGAAGGCTAGTCAGATGCTTGGTTGCATAGGGAAAGAAATCAGTAGCAGAAAAAAAGACGTAATAATGCCACTTTATAGGTCATTGGTACGGCCTCATCTGGAATACTGTGTCCAGTTCTGGAGACCATATACTCAGAAGGATATAAATACATTGGAGAGTGTACAAAGAAGGGCAACTAAAATGGTTCATGGCCTACATCACAAAACTTACCTGGATAGACTAAAATATCTTAACATGTATAGTTTGGAGCAGAGAAGGGAAAGGGGGGACATGATAGAAATCTTCAAATATATCAAGGGTTTTAACATAGTACAGGAGGGAAATTTTCTTCAAAGGAAAAGAAGTAATAGAACACGAAGACATGCACTGAAACTGGAGGAAGGTAGGTTCAGGGGAAATGTTAGAAAGAATTACTTCACAGAAAGGGTAGTGGATAAGTGGAATAGCCTCCCATCAGAGGTGGTAGAGGCTAAGACAGTAGAACAATTTAAACATGCTTGGGATAGGCATATGAATATCCTTACAAAGAAATAAGGATTAAAAAGGGTTGAGATTACATGAAAAGTAAAAAATGGGGCAGACTAGATCTGCCAAATGGTTCTTATCTGCCGTCAAATTCTATGTTTCTATGTTAATATAGTAGGTGGTCACAGAGCACAGAAACATACTTACAATTCATGTCTTTTTGTTCTATCCTCTTGTATCAAAAAGTGTTAATAATAATTCTCACTTATATTCGGAAACTAAAAATAAACAAAACTAGGAAGCCAGCAAACAAGATGCCTTACACATTCCCTAAAGACTTCAGTGCTTGTTAGCGACAATAATGTAGATTTGATTGCAATGTCTCACACTTTCGTATAATATGCAATTACTTACAGAGGGTCTATTTTCCTTGTTTTTTTAGTGTACAGCAAAAATTAACTGAAGCTTCCAACTGTGACAGAAATTACAGTTATCTTAGAGGTACAGATGGTGGAAAAAAAACAGAATCTAAGAAAACGTGATTAACAGCCTGAGAATATTGTGGCCTTACTCACCTTTGTTGTAGCTGCTGAGGAGCACAGCTATAAACAAATTTACCAGGAGTACTCACTGTAAACCATCTTTACGCAATTAGAAATATGTACTTGCTTTAGGGTATACCTGCCTACTACATTAAAGCAATATATGTGATCTTTCACACTCCCTACCAGCTCTATTAAAATGACACATTTATAACTAAATTACAGTAGCTATAATCTTGTATATTATGTCAGTGATATTTAACTGACACTGGCATTTTATTTTATTTAAGACTATATGATTATGGCCTGTGCTGATAGATCACCATTTCTTATTCCGGTTAGAACACATAAAGCTACTGTTATTACAATGTTCTTCTTTGTAAACCTTAGAACATGAAATTGGTTTTGTACCACTGATTTCTATGAGAGAGAAAGGTTTTAGGAGGAGAAAGTTGGAGGGCACAGGAAGAGAGCATGCTAGGGAGAAAGGAAGGCTGCAGGAGGAGAGAACGGGGAAAAGGAGAGAGATGGAAAGAAAAGGTGAGGAGATTAATAAAGGGAAATGTGGAAAGAGGGAAAGTTACAGTACAGAGACAGTGTGCATAGGGAGAATAGGGCAAGGGTGGAGAAAGAGTAAGGTGGAAGAGATAATGGGCGAGATGTATCAAATGGAAAATGTGGTAAAACCCCGGTTTTACCGCATTTTCCAATGTATCAAAAATGATACCGCACTGAAAGGTATCGCCACCTTTGGGTGGCGATACCCTATAGAAGCCTATGGGCTTCTTTTCGCCGCCTCGCCGACCCCCCCTCTGGCTTACCTTCCTGAAGGGTCCTCCTGGACCCCGGAAGGTAAGCCCTGCCTCCCCTAGTGAAGCAGCCGGATGTCCTTCCGGCTGCAGGGGGGAGGAGGAAGCGCCGGGGACAGCATGCTTAGCTGTCCTCGGCGTGAGGGGAGCAGGAAGCGGCAGGAAGGTGACGGAGACCCCCGCACAGTACAGGTATCGCGGGGGGCCTCCGTCACCGCACCGCGATGCCAGCCGCATATGTTAGTACATATGCGGCAGCATCGCGGCGGGGGGCGGCGATGTATTTTAATACATCCCGCCCAATGAGAGAAAAGTCAGTAAAGCTGGGTACACACTTTGCGATTTTGGCCAATGATATACATATAATGATAACAATATTAGCATGCATATTCGGCAGGGGTCTGGGTGATGTCACTGAACAATATTGCTGAATATATAATTTAGTGTTTTAGCACAAGATCATTTGTCCCACAGCAGTGACACATATCGTATAATGTGTACCAAGCTCAAGAACAGGCATAGGAAGAGGGGAATTTGCTCACCACCTACTGATGAATCAGTAAGTGAATGCACTAAGTGGGAGAGAAAGAAAAATAAGAGGAGAGGTAGAGCGAAAGAAAGGACAGGGTGGAGATTAAGTGAGAGAGATAGGGTGCTAGGGGAGAGGAAAACAGACAAAAAAGGGGGTAAAAGAATAAAGGAGGCAACAGAGCAAGTTGCGGGGAGAGAGGGCAAGAGAGAGCAAGAAAGGGCAAAGGAGAGAGAAAGGGAAAGAAAGGAATAGAAGGAGTAAGGGCAAGGGGACAGAAGGAGCAAGAGCAAGGGGGAACAGAAGGACCAAAAGCAAGGGGGGACAAAGCAAGAAACGGCAGCCAGAGTGAGAAAGGGCAGCCAAGGAGGAGAGAGCTCTCTAACCTCCTCATTTGTCCAAGACATGGCACACATTACAGGCTTTCAGGGGTTAAAACACACTTCTGGGGTCTGTGGTGCTACAGAACAGAACATGCACACTGTCTCCCTGCACGCTGTATGCTGTCTCTGGGCATGTCTGTGAGTGTCCACCACAACAGGAAGTTGCCCTGCTAGCAAATCAGTACTAGCATAGGCAACACGTGAAGCAGGGACATGTCCCTGCACCTTTCACACCAGCCAGTAACCCTGAAAGGACCCGGGAGCAACCCTGCTACCTAGCAGGGTTGAATTGCCGGCAAATTAACCCGGGAATTTGTCCCTGGAACCTTTCACACCAGAGCTAGTCCCGGGTTGTTCCCGGACTCAACCCGGGAATTTAGGCTGGTGTGAAAGGGGTATAAATCTAATACTAAAGCCCATATCTATTAATCTATGACATTAATCAGTTCTTCTATAGCTGATTATAGCCACAATGTATTATTAACGTATCACTTGAGCACCTGAGTGATATTAAGCAGCCTTACAATACTGGTTGTCAGCACTTGGAGAATCTGTGATCCAACTCGACATTTTACATATGGACAACCCTGTATATCTTCCTTTTTTTCACATATGGATAATGGTCATCACCTTTAATAGCTGTAGACAGATTTAACATTATAAATCGTTTTCATTATAACAAGGCATCTAATATGATTAATATCATTATAACGCATAGTAGTACAGTAAGAGAATGTTTTCTTCATAAAAACAAACTAAAAGCAACTTAATGGCAAGAAGTGACACATGGCCTGGTCACACAAATTGAACAGTTGGACTGGAATATGACTTCAAGCCGTTCTTAAGACGAGAACAAATGCAATTACTGATGGATCCTATAAATAACAACATAATCTGGTCTGCTTTCTTTTCCAGACATTTACAGCATGTTGTTTTCTGACATCAACACTGAATATAACACAGTAACTGAGTAGAGAATATAAGCTCTTGATGACTAAAGATTTTTTTTTTTTTGCATGTTCAGAAAACATTCTTGTCCTCGTTTGATCTTTGTGTTACGGAACAAACAATGTCTGCATAGAGAAGAAAAGCTGTAAACTTTCGACTGAGCTTAACTTTGTGTATTCATTACCGAAATGGCCATGTGACTGCAGGGAAAGTACTGAGTCACCACACCGCTTCAGTATCATGCAGCACAATGTACAGTATTAAATCTCTTTGCAATTATACAGCGACTTTTTAAACATGAATATCTTATGAGAATAGACAGACTGATTCACAGTGAATCATGTGGCTGAATGTGCAATACCAGAGTGCCATCTTCTACCATCCTCACAGTGTATACAATACACAGACAGAGATTAAGTCATGACTTTAAGTCTGTTCATTTTCTACATCAAACAAAAGTCCAGCCGTGACTTTTAAACTGAAAAGCTCCATGTGCTTTTATGGTGTTCATAACGGGATCAAAAGAGAAATAGGTTTCCAATGTAATCAGTACTAGGACCAAAGAATTTTAAAAAGAAGAATAAGACAATTAATACCCCTTTCACATCCCAACAAATTACCGGGTACAAGCCGCGTTCTTGCCGGTTTGACCTGGTAATTAGTGCGATGTGAAAGGGGTTACTGGGTCCCGCAAATGGGTAGCAACTATGCAATAAGAACCGGTAAAAAAGCGGAGTTCTTACCAGTTCGTTGCCGTATTGCAGAGCAGTGTGAACGGGTTAAACGGGTCGAGCGTCCAGTTTCCCGTTCACACTATGGAGGAGGCAGAGCTTGGAGCAGCGCCAGCTGTAAGCGCTGCCTCCTCACCCACCCTGATGATGCGCCGACTCCCCGGCGCACCCTGGATGACGTCAGTGAACCAAAATGCAGGGTCGCACTGGGACTGAACCTTTTCAAATTCTCGGTGCGATGTGAAAGCAGTATAAGAGAACACTAATTTATACAATTGTTTTGGTACTTTTACTCCAATCATGGTATCTTTTCTTATAGTTGTGGGCAGGAGAGAATGGGGGGGGGGGGGGGGGGGGGGGTGTCAGCATAGCAAATAAAGAAATACAAATGTCAGACTTAGCAGATGATGATGTTGTTAGACATTGCTATCCCATGCCAATCACTGCAGCAGGTAATGAAGAAGACTACAGCACTTCAAAATGTTTCTAAATCAAGAGTCTATGGGGTCAATTTACTAAGATGAGGTTCTATTGAAGATGGGATGTTTGCTATAGCAACCAATAAGATTCTATTTATTATCTTCTAGAAAGTGCTAAATAAAGAAGTAGAATCTTATTGGTTGCTATGGGCATCACCCTATCTTCAACAGAACTCCCATCTTAGTATATAAACCTCTACGTGACCAGACCACTTAAAATTGGTTAGAGAGGTATTTCCCATATTTAAGTACACAACTTCCAAACATCCAATACATCTATACTGTCTAAATATCAATAATGCAGCAAACATACCTGCCAAATCTATCACAGTATATGTTAGGTTAAAAGCAAAACAATTATTTAACTTATTTGGCAGTTTTATATATATATTTGCCACTTAACTTTCATAAACTGACGCATTTAAATTGAATCTTATATCTGCAAATCAAAACGTGTTAAGATAATGAATTCCAAATGTTGTCATTTGAAATAGAGAGGTAAGGAAGCATAGAATTATTATTTTTGATCTACAGTAGCACCCTACATCAAACAGCGGTAATAAAAATCCAAATACTGTATCTCTCAAACCACACGGCCATGTCAAGGCACCTTTGAGAACAGTATACTGTATATCAGTATGCCAATATCTGCTTAGGAAGAAACTTCACTGTGACCAGGGAATTTCACAATTACGCTATAATCCCTTACATTGAATCATCAATAAAATGTGGAACATACACAGAAAAACACTGTTGTAACACCTACAAATCAATACATGTCATTATAGAAAGAAATGTCTCTTACTACTTGAGGTATGAGGCTCAGAATGCTATACTGTTACATAAATTATGCTTCGTGAACAGTGCAGGAATTGTGCAAATTAAATTATCATCTTGGAGCTACAAAATCCAAATAGTGGTTGAGAGCACATATATAGTGCTTACAGTATGTAGAACATGTTCATCCAAAACAATCTTCTTTAAGACGGAATTACTACGCTCCCAAGTGGCAATTGAGGGATGCATCTACCAATAGTTTAGACTCAACTGTTGAGACAGTACCCTAAATTTGTGTCCATCTCACCTAATGGAGGTAACAAAACTTAGACTTTGGGTCCCATTAATACAACTACATAAAAAATTAGAAGAGAACGCTTATGCCAAACATATATCTGAAATTTTACTTGTATAATGGCATAATGCTCATTGAGTATGTAATAAGGTATTTGATTTTCTTATATTTTGTATTGTGGCATAGGAAAGCACAAGAAACAGTGAGACTTGTACAATTCAGAGCAACAGAGATGGTTACCATTACTGCCTAAAAGCACTAAAGTCATGGGTTGATTCCCACCATGATCCTAACTGTGTGGAGTTTATATATTCCCTGTGACTTGCTGGGCAGTGTTTGAACAAATGCGCATATATAAATGTTTTAAAATTAATTATTTTAATTGAATTATACCGACAATCGCTGTACCGGTAGCAGATGTACTTGTTCCACCATGGATCTTGTTAAATAGATTCACCATGCTTTGGGGAAACTAACTTTGTTAGCTGGGGAAATATAAGAAAAGCAGACTGAGCCCCCAGGCAGAGCAGGATTAAGGATCTGGCGGACCCGGGTTACTTAAGACAGAGGGGAGCCAAGGTCTAAAATAAAAATCATAAGACAAATATATATTGTACACACACACAAACACAATACTTGGCAATTTAGGAGTCCTTCCCTGCACCTGTTTCCCTGTCACCACTGCACCTCTTCGTCCCCTTCCAAACTGCACCTCTGTCCCACCGTCACCCATGCACATCTCTATCCCCGTCACCCCGGTACCTCTCGGCCCCCCATCAACCTTGCACCCTTGCACCTCTCACTCCCTCTAAACATAAAAATGCTCCCCAAAACATATGCTACTTTCCTAACCTTTGGGTAGCCAGCAAGCAGCAGGTGGGTGGTGGGGTGGGCAGATGAGCGAGGGGAAATAGGATACTCTCTCCCATGGTGGCTACCATGGCTGGGTTCCCGCCTCATTCAAAGCAGCTTCAAGCAAGTTCACAAAGAAGGCAGCTGCCACAGCCTGTTCTAGCTCTGATGGCTGTGATTTGGGGGAGCAGATCCCTAACACAGATCTGATCTGTCGTGGCTGGAGGGGGGGCCTTCCAGAGAGAGGGGCCCAGGTGTATTGACCCCCAGAGTCCCCCCCCCTTCCCTTAATGCGGCTTTGACACCAGTGCTACAGAGTCACCAATGTTTGTTAAAAAATAGATATTAGCAGTAGAAAAGTCCGTACTGTTCTCTAACTGCTAAATCAGAGTAAAAAATAAAGCTCTGCGGTTTCTCCAAGACGTTACGAAATCTAATTCAATTGCTTCCCTTTTTGGCAGCAGAATCACTAAATCCCACCTTTCTAGGTAGTCATTCCCTTCCAGGCACTGTGCTAAAAGCCACTGGCAATGGGCAGAATATAAAGATCTAGGTGACTATCTAGGAGATGAACATGAAAATACTCATTACATTTTAATATCTGTGTTATGCAGAGATGACATGTATTTTACTTTAATAGACCGCCTTTATTAACGATTGCACTTGACAAGCGCATTTATCATCTACCTTTTTTATTATTCAAAATGTTATTTTGCAAGCTCATCGTGCATAAGTACAGTATGAATAAAGTGCAGAAGGCCATTAATACTGAAGAGTAAATAGTAATAAAAAAACCATATCTATATAGTACACAAAGCACACATCATGTTTATAATTAGGGCTTACATAAAGAATCACTGCTCATATATGTGATACACTATAGTTTTTATCTCCCATGCCATTTCATGTTTTAATAATGAATCTATATTTAGGTGGAAAGAATAAATGCGTAAGGTTACTGACAACATGTAAGCTGTTCAGTACAAAACTCTGCAGCATTAATCCAGACCTGGCGACTGAAGTCTACTGAACAAAATTAAATGTAATCCTGGAAATTGGACATTAAGTGGAGGCAAAGAAACCGCAAGGAGGAGAATGTGAAAAAAAAAAATCTTATGCAAGATGCATGCTATCTAGCAGAAACCGAAGGCAGCCAAATTACCATTTCTGTTGTGCTGAACATGTCTGTGAACAAAAAAATGGTTTTCACAGACTTTTGTTTTTTAATGTTTTCCCTTCAGAGGCACAATCTACCTTTTCAGTAGCCAGAGAAGATTATATGAAAAGAAAAACAAATTAGGGTCCACAGCAAATCCAGCGCCTTTCCACAGATAATTCTGCCTGAGGCGTCAAGTCAATGGAGCAGACTGCTCTCCCCAGAAATAACTCATGAGCGCTGTAATACACTGGTGTGTCAACTGCTATTAAAGACAAATGGCTCTCTCAGCAATAACAATATCCTGTTTTCAAAATTGAATAATTACATTGCTCAGTCTATGAAGTGAGGAATAATTATAAACATCCAGTAATGAAGTTTTTGCTCCCATTAGGTATTTCCATGCATTTGCTTTCTATCAGTACGCGCACAGAATGTTGCCCAGCGAGGGTCTGCCAAGCACCGAGACTAAAAGCATTATATTCTATTCGTTTTATTGTAATACAATGAGCAAGGATTCTTCATATGCTACTGTAGAAAAAGGTTCTATCCGGCAGACAATGAAGGAAGTCTGGGGCAAATTGCATTGCCAATTAGGCAATTATTGAAGGCTCCTGTATGACAAGTCAGGTTATTTGCAAATGCACAATAATATACAATATTTCCAACTTAAACAATTCCGCAATTGTGCTTGCAACACTTATCTACGAAGAGCACAAGGCATGGGCAGCATCATACACAAATGGAATTTATTTCAAGCTCAAAGCACTTGTATTTATTTGGATAAGAACAAAAGGCAGCAGCAGCGTAAGAATTACAGACTACATCCCAACTTGTTGACAGTTTACCCATAGCCGACACACACACACACACACACACACACACACACAGTGAAGACCGGGCTAGATTACCCACCATGCAAAGAAAACCTCTGACCCCTACCTGTATTACCATGCATGACAATGATGCCACAGCCCTTGTGGACAGGTGGTTTGCACTTTCATAGATCATGGTCATGTGCTGAGCCAGCTTGGCAATCTGATATTTTGTGCGATAAGTTCCTCCAATTAAAAGCCTGCATACATTACAACTATAATCTGTCATTCAGTTTTACATGACTGAGATTGAGTGACAGTAAGCAAACAAAGCTTGCATCTGATCGCTACCAATGTGAAGTCAGTAGAGAGTTGGCCAAGCAAGCCTTGCGTGCAGCATCTATATAACAAGCGAGAATGGCACATCCGAAGACTGGCATGTGCCTTTTTATTGCTCCCATGGCAGGGGAAAGATCAAAGAATGTTGTAGCCAGGTGTTGGGGCAAAGTGCCAAGGAGAAGTACCCCGGTTCAATATACACTAGTCTCTTCTTTTTTATATATATTTTTTAAATTGATGAAGAAATGTATGCAGATCAAACATGTAACAAACCAGTATTATACAACATGGTTCCTTCCAGTTATTAGGGAAAAACAAGGTTAATAAGAGGCAGACATTATAAACATCAACGGCCCATATTCAAATGTTTGCACCACCCACAGCCAATAGAGAGCATGTCATTCAGGAGCACCTTGCTGGCGGTGCTGGCATTTGAGCTCGCTCTCCCCAGGATGGCCATAATATTTCTCTTTGGGCTTCTGACACATTATGAAAATGCCAGTGACACCTCATGGGAAATACAGTAACTAAAGTTTTTAATGGTGTTGGTGCTAAACATAATTAGATTGAGAAGCACTGAAAACCTGCTGACACCGCTCCCAGCCACAAGTCTGTAGTGTACAGACAACACTAGAATACCTCCACCTCCACCAAAACCACAGGAAAAAAAGTAACTAGAGGTGAGAAATCAGAGATCACTTGGTGAAAGGGGGGGGGGGGGGTGGCAGGAGGCAGTCATCACAACCCCATTCTGCCTATTATTCTAGTACTTTACCAATACAAAATTAAATGGAAATCAAACAACATTTATTATCATGTGACAAACAACAGAAAGAAGTGCCAGCCTCAACAAAATGTACCCCTGTACCTAGGTAAGACTGAGGTTCATTAAAAACCAGGACGACTTTTCGATAAAGTACAAAAATCACTTTTAATACAGTTATTAAAGCCGCAAAGTAAATAAACTATAGAACAAAAAGCCCACTGTGTATGGAATAATTGTAGCCAATAGCCTACATTCCCGCACCTACGTATGAATCCGCAGCAGAGGTCTGGAGAGGTAGGGATGCCACTGCATACCTGCTTTCTTTAGTGTAACAGACAGACATTGGAGAAAGCAGGACATTTTATGCTAATGGATATAGACTCTCCTAAGGAACATTATTACTATAAAGTTTCAGCATGCGAGAACAAATACAGGGCCCACAAGCAAGTGCTAGCTACATGCAGACATGAAACAGACATGAGCTGTGCAGTCGCAGAGGAATTAAGCTGCCCATGGCAGCTCCACGAGCAAAATGATGAGAGGAAATAGAAGGTATATAGTATATAGAGGTTCTGAGGCTTCCAGAAAGGCATTACAGTATGTAGAGGCATCAGTACTTTGGTTTGTTTTTCCTTCCATCAGTCCTAAGTAACACTTATCTGACTATTAGAAAATGAAAAACATCCACATGTCTTTTGTAACATTACCTATCCCCAGGACTAGTGACCTAAATCCAGGATTCTAAGTCATTAACAAGCTCATGAAAAGGCTAAAGCATGAAAAGGGAGTGCAGTCATTTAAAGGTCATCACTACAGGTGTCACAAAAACTTTAACAAGGTAAAATAAGATTAAATGCACATAGCCAGAGTAGCGCTAATACAGAAGTGTATAAACTCCTGTAACATATAACATTTCACAGTACATGTATTAGAAGTAAACACAAAGATGACATGTTTGCAGGGCTGTACTGCCAGTGTTGTGTCTAGATCCACTTCTGTTCTTTGACAAGGATGTGACGTTAGGTGAGGTCACCTGACTATACATAATGATGGCTGCCTAGGCCTTGTGCAGCTCGGTGGTTATATGTTCCCTGTGTGATAACTGTACTATCTCTGCTTATTGTTAGCTACCTGGCTGTTTGTGGCGCCACAAATGGCTGCCTAGGCGCTGTGCAGCTCGGTATAATCCCCAGGGTACATCTTGCATATACCTGTACGTGTTATGTATATCTGTACTGTCACTGTTCAACTGTACCTAACTGGCTGTTAGGCATCTATTACAAAGGGTCTGGCGCATCTATTACAAAGGGTCTGATTTATCATGGACTGAAGAATACTAATATTTCTATAGCACATTAAGGAGTTTCAAATAATGTCCTATTGCAAAATAGCCAATATCCTTCTAAACAGCTCTTCATATAAGTACAACTACATTAGTCAATTTTCTTTATAGATTGTTACATCCGATACCACTGGAAGCCAAAGGAGGAAATGATGACAAGTTATTATAAGTTATGTACAATCTATAAACCTCCATTATCCCTTATGTACTTTCTCTGAAGTCATCACTGTTAAGTAGTAATAATACACCAGGATTACAGTGGGACACATACAGGACAGGGCAGTAAAAATTAATGCTCATTTGAGAGTTTTCTCAAATTAAAATTTCCAAAAATGTTTGATTAAATGTAAACATATTAAAACAACTAATATACAAACGTAGATAGTGACCTTTCCAGCAACAATTGTGACTCTTATTATAGATCGTGGTTTGAAGTAACTAATTTTGAAGGCAATGATTATAATGCGGTGTAGAAGTTCACCAGGGTCATTTGGAAGGTGGTATGGGCTCTGCATCATTTAGGTCAGGAATAAGTTCATAACAAAGAGGTACAAATACTGGAGACCGATATGTTCAGTGGTGATAAGGCATAACGCACAGAAGTTTAGTAGTACTGGTCTGATCGTGGTACAGCAGAGTCATGGAGACAAAAGGATGGCAGTGACTCATAAGGTACAAGTTACCAATAAAGAACACTAGGCACAGGAATGCTAAAGACAGAATATACAGTATGGCAGCACATCACTGGCTACAAGGCTGCTGGAGAAAGACGACTGTATGGCAGCACATTACTAGACGCAGGAGAGGTGGAGAAAGACAACTGTATGGCTGCACATCACTGGACGCAGGAGAGGTGGAGAAAGACAACTGTCTGGCAGCACATCACTGGACGCAGGACTGCTGTAGAAAAGGACTGGATGGTAGGGTGCCACTGGGCTCAGAAGTGGTGGAAGACTGGAAACAAAGTACCACAATAGATTCCACAGGGAATGGTAGAGAGACAAACCGGTCCCAACAATGAAGCTGACACAAATAATCTGCCATTAACAAAGGCAATGAGCAGATTTAAATAACTAAGCTCACTGAAAGGGAGGTATGCTGTTGGTTAGAGTTGGTCATGTATGTGATAGACTCGTTAGCATAAGTGCCTCACAGTTCTAGGGTGCTGGGTTAAATTACAACTAGGGGATTATATGTGTGTAACTTGTATTTCCTCCAAGTGTTTGTGTGGTGTTCTGAAAAGTGTTCCAGTATGCTCCCAACATACAGTACTGGTAGGCTAGGCTATAAAGTGTAAAGAATATGATCTGGAAAGTGAATATGATGGTGCTATGTAAATAATGGTGATAAATATTTTCACTATGAAAGAATGACGTAGACCTCTTTTAAGATACCACACTTGTTTCTAGATTTGTGGTTGGCAAGAACTAACATAGGTCCTGATGAATTCATCTTTTCTCCTTGACCTGATGAATGTTTGTATGTAAACCAAAAAAGCAAGGAACGTAAACACATGCTGCTCTGCAGGTAGGGCAGATGTAACATACAGAGAGAGCTACGCTGGCTATATATTAGGACAACCAGCATCTGATCTGAACCACTCTGGCCGGCATTAGATTTGGGTAAATTGTATTCAAACGGAAATCTAAATTAAAGTGTAAAAATAAAAATGCCTAACATTTGCAGGCTACATGTATTAACAGCCAGTATTTACCCTGCACAGAAAAAAATATATATTTAGCAATAACTATATAATGTATTAATACTATGAAACAAATGCATTGATAATCCTTTTTTTTGCCACATAATTCTCTGTACCATTCCTGGCTTCTGGATTTATGTTTTGGAATTCCTGGGAGCACTCTCAAATTAAAATTGATCATATTGTACTACAAGAAATTACTCAGGGAGTGGAAGGAATGCATAAAAAAATAAACTCTGGCCTATCATGAGACTAAGGGAAAAGACAGAATCAGTTTTGACACTTAGGTAATGTAAAAGCTAGGAAGAATGCAATGCAGTGTGACTCACAGGCTGAGAACTCTGTGCTGATGTAAAAGTGGTGTTCTAGACTAAAGACTTGGTGAACGTGGTTTTTACTCTTCCATGCTGATCATCACATCTGATCCTGACTAATAGTGTTCATGAGCAGCACATCAGACACTGGTAAAGGCAAAAATATACAAAATTACAGAAGTTGCCAAATGTTTCCTCCTCCAATTCATCTTCAATGTGCATCAAGATGTGACTGAAGCTGCCCGATACACAGAGAAGAAAATGTCTAAGCTTTGGCTGACATATGGTTTCAAGTCAATACCTGGACTGACAGCAGATAAATCTATGCTACAAGAAAGGACAACACGCCAGTATCCTTCAGTCAACTTGTTTCAACATTTTCACAGCTGTAACGCTTGAAAAACAAATGTTTTAGATCTCTAGAGCCTGTGCGGAAGTGAGATGCACATCATGGGAGATGCAGCAACCATAAATATTTAAATATATGAAGAGGTGCCTTAAGAGGTTGCTGAGAAACTCGTCCTGCCAGGCCAGGATACGTTTTTCTTTTTATACGTACGACAACAAGGAGAAGGGCTTTAAAAAGTTTCTGGCAAGTGTGTGTATTCTCCACTCCGGTAGAGTGCTGAGAGAAACAGGTTGCATTTTATTGTCTACCAGGGCACCGTTATACAGTTGGTAGCAGTAGTTGAAATAGATAACATCAAGAAAATACATACGAGACTAACAGCATAAGAATCTGCATGCATCCGCACATAGAATGAATAAAGCAGGGACAATGACAGTGGATTTATTCTCCTGTATGGGGATGTTGGGATTAAGCCACAACAAATTTACATGACAAAAAAGAATACACATTTGGTCAAATGTGGATTGAGGCAAAGATTTTATGGGTACTTGTTTTCTAGCACGGCCACACCGATTTCCATCGGGGTGGTCGTGTCGGAAAAATCGCGTCGGTCGCATCGCATGCGATGCAGATGCAGAGTTACATATACAATATAGCATGGCATTTTGAGTAATGGTGACGTAAAAACAAACCTGGAAGATTTTATGGAGCATCGCACTTCTGCAAAATGGTTGGGAACTGCCACAGAATTAAATTTGTGTGACGTGTCTGTGAATTTGCTCATCTGTACCCTTAAGAAGCTTTGTGGTGGTGATGTGCGCACATAACAGTGTGTTACATTCTGTACTATACCAGAAACAGGTACAGGGAACTTTATAAGGGTAATTCAAACCTTATTGCATGGCCGCGTTTACACACAGTGGACGATTATCGGTTAACCACACATGCGTATTGGCCACAACGTACGTGTTTGACCGCTTCCAGGTTCTGAAGTTCTGCTACTTTTTTCTATTTGCAAGCCGATCCCAAGGTTACTGACAGGAAATAGGAGTCTGGTGGTGGTAACCGGCTGTTTAATTGGAGTGCCATGAAAAATGATAGGTGTGGCATAAAAACCGCTGGGAGTGTCAGGGAATACGCAGGCATGCCCAATTGGTTTAGGGGAGGTTGTGTAACGTCCACTTCAGCCCGGATATGCTGCTCTGAGTCTGCGAAGACTGATGGCCAGTGGAAAAATTGTTAATTGGTGAGCCTCTTACAAAGGGTTTTGAAGATATTTGCTCAGCTGCAACGTATTAGCAAAGTGGGATTTCACTTTATTAGGCCAGTGTCTACCTGATCGCAGACACTCACCCCAGCCTGACCAAAAGGTAAACAGAAATTCACTGTCATACTGAATTTTACGTACTGCAGAATCCACCCAGCTTACTTAAAAGGAGCATCTACATCGGTACACGCCCACCAATACCGACTTACTGGTACCAGAAGGACTGTGTTGGTCTGCTTGTCATCCGCTTCCCCTACCTTCCCCATTGTGGTATGTGTACCGGTACTAGTTAGATCAGTAAGCAGCCCTCCTGTTGGGAATCCGTGTTACAGCCTAAAACACTGCATATAAATATAATACAGGTTTTTAGCCAGTATCCAATATTACTATTTGTATTTTATTTGTATTTTAGCTGATTTATTCCCCATGCGATGCGACCGACGCAAATTTTTAATTGAATCAAATGTGAATAGGATCCCTGGGACCCGATTTTACATTGGATTCAATGTAAAATATTCCCTACACCCCCAATTTGACACACTCAACGCCACCCCACGATTGACGAGCGCAGCGAGCTCGCGAGGGGCGGTGGTGCGCGTCCTCTGACCTTTTCATTCCCCTACTATCCACGTCAGCGTGGAGTAGATAATATAAAGCGTGGCGAGCGCAGCGAGCCACCGAGCCCGAAGCCTGGCAAGCCCCGCGAGAGGACGCGTATTACTTCACAGGTATACGCGTCCGCTCGCCACGCTTCATATTCTCAACTCCACGCCGACGTGGATAGTAGGGGAATGAAAAGGTCGGAGGACGCGCACCGCCGTCGTGGGGTGACGACGGGGCCATATACAATGTGAAATGGGTCATATTTGCCCATTTCCCATTGTTTCCTATGTGAGATGGACTTAATGAAGTCCATCTCATCTTGTGCCATTATAATGGCACAAGACCGACGCGATGCTCCCGATTTCAATGTTAAAAAATATTTTAACATTGAACCCTATGGCAAAATCGCGGGCATTGCGTCGGTCGCGTCGGAGGCCATGTTAATGGCCGCGACCGACGTGATGCCTGCGGTTTTGCCTTTGCCGGCAAAATGGACCTGATTTCAAAGGAAATCGGGTCCACCGCGGGCATCGGGTACCTTAACTTTAAGGTACCCGATGCCCGCGATTGTGGCCGTACTAAGAAACAAGTACCATTTTATGAAATAGTTTTGAATCATTTACCTCTGCCTGAGAGAAAGGAGTCTAATTGTTCAATACAAACTAATATTTTCTTTTTAAAATCAGGACTGAAGCTATGTACACAAGGGATTTGGACACGGGTTTGTCCTGGGAGCAACCGGGCATTTGTTTATCCGCTCACAGCGACCCAGGTTATTTCCGGGTCGCTGACGTCATCCTGAGGGTGAGGCGGCAACACTGTGCATCCTTCATAAAAGTTAACGGGACCCGGGTCGCTGGACACAGGGTTCTCCGTTCCCACTGCCCGGTCACCCAGGAATAACACTTATTTTTTTCCAGGTCGGATTGCCGGACCCGGTATATTCTAAATGGCACGCCAACCCGGCAACAATCCAGTAACAACCCAGGTTATTAGTTTGGTGTAAAAGGGGTATTCGATAGCCCTATGCAAAACAATTACTTAGAGTACAAGTGGACAATCCAAGGGGACATGATGACGCAATTTGTGATGAATTGCGTCAATGTGGCCCCACCCACACTGTACAATGCCTGTAATATCTACATTGTGCAACATTGATGCAATTGCTAGGGCCTCACTCCCTGTACACAAACCCCTATGTTGCATCATGCCCTCCTGCCCTACCCCCTGCAGCGCCTAGCAGGCTGCCCTCTGGCAAATGGGGGTAGCCAGTATTTTGGTAACCCTGATGAGGACTAAGCACAGGTATACACTAGTGCCCATTGTTTGTGTGTGTATACCCGACACTATTGGCGGTCATGCAGGTGTATACCTGGACTAATATTTACAGCTGCACTTGTAATGGTGGAAGTATTATAAATAGCACCCTTTACTTCATGCACAAAATGTGCAAATGTGGTAAATGCACATAAATGACCATCCAATGACAAAAAAAGCAAACACCCAATGACACTAGTAAAATAAATATTGCATACAGTGACAATAGGTAGGGGAGTAACTATAGCATAGCAAAAGTTTGTAAAGGCCCATATATGTCAAACAATGAGAATTATATATTCCTACTCTAATTTCTTCCTACTACTGACATGTATTTTACCAATGTCAATAAGACATCCTTCTCAAGCTGTCGTAATCTCCGTCTGATCAGGCCATGTTATTTACTGCATGTAGATCTGTTACCTGATGTTGGACATTGCCTGATGTTCAGTTTACTACACCCTGGGACATATCATGCTATTGTTTTGTTTTATTTTCAAATTCATTTGTCCTTTGTTGTGCGACAATCATTCAATAATGTATGTAGAGACTAAAAAAACATCAGCCTATTATGATGTATCCTATACAAAGGTTTTCTCATTGGGTGGCCACTTAAGGCACACAATATGTTAGGAAAGGCGGAGACATGAAATAAAAAGGCTAGCGTATGTCTGCGGGACTATAATATGCTTTGGCCAGCCAGCACTGCTGCATACAGACCACGTTTCCACAATCAGCAACTGAAGCCCCCAGAGTGCAGTGTCAGTACAACATTCAACATCAAGGAGCAAGGTGACAGCAATGGGACGGCTTGGAATGTAATATTGATCACATTAATGTAGATCCGGCAGGATCACAGAGTGGATGTGTTTTCTTAATATGTCACTTTGACTCAAGCTATAGAACCGCGGATAGTCAATAAAACAAACAAATTATATTTTGATGTATGTACGTTTTCATTTATGAGTAAAGCAAAAATGGCAGTCTTTCATGGCATAATATTAATAGGATACAAAATTACAAGACAACAAAGCAAAATTAAATAAAAAATTTGCCTGTTCATTAGAATAGGGATAATGAAAGAGAGGTCCCGGAACCAGAACACATTAAAGGTGCAGAATCCATCACAATATTTAAAAAAAAAAAAACTTGTGTTCTTACAGAATATAATACTTTAGTTGCACACATTAACACAAAGAGAAGTACGTAGTCATGGGGTTAAGCATTTAGAGGTGCCCTGTAATCAATTTAGATTTAAAGACACTCTTTTTGTTAAAGACACAATTGTCTGGAGAATCTATTTACTTTTCATAAATATGCACCCAATGCAAGTCTATCTGACTTGGTGACTAAGCTCTGTTGTGACACTAAATAAGAATACATATTAAACAGTCATGCCTAGATTTTCCTAGTCCAAGATATGATTAATGCAGCCTATCAGGAGCCAGATGGTGCAGAACCAGCAGCATCAATCAAAATGAAAAGACCACTCAGTGCTATCTATAATGATGTGCTCACAGATGGAAATTTGGTTCATACAGCCTAGCCCATAATGCAAAGACACAGGCACATAAACATAGCGGCCGCTTCCCAGAGGACCTAGATCCAATGCTCAGCTCGCGCTTTGTTAAGCAAAAAAACTGCAGACTTATGATTTGGGGAAAGCTTCCAATCTATATATGATTACAGCAAGATATACAAAAAGTCACACAGGAAAAAATAGTTTTATGCATAGTTGCAACACATTGTCTAGCACTTTAGGGAGACTGTTCCATTATCTTATATATGTTATAGCACACGTATATAGTAACAATTTCCATTGTAATCATCTCTCACACCTCCAGTTACATAAACGGAGATGCAGAATGCTACTAAAAACTACAATAAGGCTACACAACAGTGTTTACTGGACAAATTACAATGCACAGAGAAAAGCAACGAGAATTACTGTATTTTCTTCAATTTGCACTGGTGATTCTAAAATGTTCAAATTTAGAAGTATGCATCAGAACATGAGTATTGATGATCACATACTAGTGTGATTATAAACAGCATAATAATATAAAATGAGTGAGTACAGAATTATAGTGATTAAAATGCAAAACTTTGCAAAAGACAAGATTCCAGATTTAACGCCTCATCAAATTATGTTTGAGCTTTAATAATTTATATTATTGCCCATTTAGTAGTTTGCATATATCGGCATAGTGCGGAAGTTCAGTCAAAGTCCACTTTAATTAACAGCTGTGCTACGAAAATTCAGGGTATGAAAGGAACCGATGGTTAGATATATTAAAGGTGCCACCTTAAACACATGCAAATTGCAGTTTGATTTACAGAGCCATTGAAAGTGCTGTATCAGGGGGATCAACCAGTGCTAGAATATACACAGAGGTGCTGTCAGGACTTTGTCATATACCAACATTACTAATGCCTACAATGTGTTTTTTTTTATATATATATATATATATATATATATATATATATATATATATATATATAAAAATATTGTATAAAACTACCCAAGAGATTGTAATAGTTTGACACAAACATCAGTCCATTTATTGTTTGGAATGAATTGATTTATACAGCACTAACCAGTCCGGTGGTGCTGTACAGAGTAAGTAGTAGTACGCAGTTTTAGGTCTAGAATTCTAACATTTGCATGAACATGGACACACAATATCAAATAGACATTTATCAAAATCTATCTAAGGGAAAATACCACAAATCTGAAATAATAATGGTACTTTTTCACTAAAATCATTTTGGGTGCATTTATTTAAGCGTGTAGTCGTTAGTAAAAATGTCTGTTATTGATATCTGCACAAAAGTACCTGTATTGATGGAATGGCAAGTAAAATCAATGAAACAAATTCTGGGACATTTATGTGCGTCCTAGATTCAACATGAACAATTTGGTCTGGGCTTGCTCACATACTGTATGCTGCAGAATATAATGTATTGAGAGGCTGCTAGCTCATTTTGGAAAGTTCTTTATTTTTACAAATTGTTCCAGCAAATACTAGGTCAGTACTTTTTTATTGTACTGCAGATTATTGTATTTTATTCACAACTGCACACCTCCAATTTTGGGAACTAAAAGTACGAGTGTGTAAGGAATGCTGAACTTGCAAACCATGCACCCCTATTTTTAACACGCTTAAGGGTAACTCCAGTACCTATCCCCAGTAAATAGGAGAATGCAAACACATGGAACCTATACACCGATTGCCCTGCTTTATGACACAAAACATATAAGTTACAGAGGTAACATTGAACTCTGGGCTGCACAATGCCGTGAGTAGTATACATAACACAAATTCACATTGCGCCAGTACAGATCTGTGTATTTCTGGTACATTGGGCTCTCATGACTGGAAAAGATAGGTTAAGTAAAAAAAATGATCTATAAACTGTGCTTGAAGCTTATGCAGAACAGCACAGACACACAAATGCATGCTGGTTAGTATGCATATGCTCTGCACATTCTACATGGCATTTGCAAACACATGTGGCCTAAATTAGGCGTATATGTGGTCGATGTAGCGCCATATACATCCTGAGACGTATACAGCTCTCCTACCAATTCATAACAATTTTAAATGTGCAGAGAACAGATAAATTCTAAGTTGTCATCTTAGGGTCAGTGAGAAGAGATCTGTATTGTGTTGCAGCTACTCAAGAGCAGCTTGTATGCTTGACATTTCAGCAGCAGCAGCCATACAAGCACATTAGTGTGGGGAGTTCTCCTTTCGGATGTGGTCTGCCTTATTTAGGATCGATATGGGAAACGCGAAACGAAATTATTGCCATGATTTTATTGCTTTATTGGCAGTCACTCCAGCAGGAGAAGTATATATGAGAGATCAAAGCACTTACATGCCATAAAGAGCATGGCCACTGTGGGTGTAAAACTTAGTAACAATTTATGTGTCAATGCTTGAAGAGGAAATAAAGTGGCGTTTAAGTGACTCACTTAGGATCATTAGCTCTCTTGCTAAGCTATGCACCACAGGACACACCAGGCCCAGGTGAAGTCAAGTTTTCTTTTTATGAAATGTGGAACACAAATACTGTAGCAGGTCTTGCAACATCAACTAAATATACAGTATATGAGCAGCTTAAAAACTATAAAGGCGCAGTGGCGTATTTATAATGGGTGCAGTGTGTTCAAGAGGGCTCACACTGCACCCATTATTTATAATATTTATCCTCCAGAGTCCTGCGGCAGCAAGAGCACTGCAGAAATTACCTGAAAAATAGTGCGACAGCCATTTTCCTAGCATTTTACGCAAGTACAGTAAGAAAATGACTGCGAAAATGGCCACGTGTCGTTTTTGGGGGACTGGTCCGCGACTATCACAGGACATTTGGGAGGTATGATTAAACAGTTGCTATGGAAACAATCCACCCATCCAAGATTCTCTTTTGGTTCCCAGAATTTTGCATCCATTAACTTGTTAAATGTAAAACTGATCTGGTTTATAACATACTGTAGGCAGCATTATACGATAACCAATCTTACAATCAAAGCGCCTTGAGTCATATTTGTGAAAGAGGGCTATATAAATAAAATTATTACTATTATTATAACCCTGTGTTATGGGGTAAATTACACAAGAAGTGCTCATAGTGTAATAGAAGGATACATAATAATAAAAGCAGCTAAGAGAATTTACTTTTATACTGATCCAATGGGGCTGACAAAGGGGTGGAAGTAAAACACCCATACAGTGTGGTGTATGTATCTTGGAATATGGTTGATTCATTTGATAAGCGACACTAGTATATATTTGTGTGACTGAGACCGTATATGATGCACAACAGAACTTGGTAGAGTGTCATGAGATGACTGCAGCAGAGATGTATGAGGACTCATCGGTTACCAGAAATTTGCCATTTTTGGAGATGATTTTTTTACCTACCGCTAAGCAGATGCTTATGATGATGAATATCAAACCAGGCACATACAGTACAGTATACTACACATACAACTCCTGGTGCCACATCTAAGGCGCATTTTTGTTAGAAAAAAATGCCTGATAGTAGTGGATTTGTATGGGGCATGTTTGCTCAATGGCAACAGGCATCTCTTGCTGCTTGGTGTATTGAGGCTAGATGTATGAGGACACATCTGTACATCCAGGTTTGCAGAGCCCATATTTGTGTGAACACAATCCAGAACATAAGTATGTCTGGTGGGTCAGCATCGGATGAAAGGAGGGGGAAGTGGGGTTAGGATTAGGCACTAAGGGGGAACTTAGGGTCAGGCTTCACGGGGGGGGGGGGGGGCAGGGGGTGTTAGGCTTTACATGGGAGGTTAGGTTTAGGCGGAGAGGGCAAAGGTTATGGTACGGACTGGGGGAATGGAGTATAGGGGTTAGGCTGCAAGCATGGAGCGTTAGGGGTCCCTACCATATATATATATCCCGGCACCAGGATACACTGCTAGTACTCACTTCAAGGGTAAGAATACAAAGTAAAAAGTCACACTGCTTTGCATTAAATGTGTTAAATAAGTTTAATATTATATTATTTTTGTGAGATACATTTCTTTATATTGAAGTAGATTTTGTATAAATGTTCTTCCCAGCTTCTACAGTAATAGACAAATGCGGTTGGAAAAGTACAACAGCACAGGCTAATGCTGCATTTAAAGAGCATGAACTTAAAAATATATTCCAATTACAGCATTCATCGTGGAACCAACAACTTTTCCAGCAATTCATTTTAATTGCGTTAGTTTCTTTACCTCTTCACCAATTTCCTTCTCCTTTATTCGTCTTGAGCAGCTGGGGATAGGAGTGAACACGCTGCTATTTGTCAATTATCAGCCACACATAAATTTCGGACAATACAACCAACATCTTTAACAACCACAGAATCTGACAAGGCTGGCAGAATGAACACACCGTCCAGGAGCACAAAGGAAAGGTTACAACCTATGTAAATGAGGTCTCCCCAACAGCCCATGAAAGATAGTCCAGTTGTACATCAAGACAGCTGTTCTGTAGAACATACAGATCTCTAGATGCAGTTTACAGTCTCCTCTGCCCCTCTAACATCATTATAACCCTTCAATTAGAACATAAAGACACTGCTTTTTGCCAGTCCCTCAGTCTTGAATGCATGAATGATAAGGCCACAGGAGATACAATTAAGTGATCTATCTATAGGGGGCATGGCATTTTAGATGGCTTGTGACAATAACGTACTATCACTGTAGCTTACACGGAGCGATTATATGGATATTATCTTGAACTTTCGTTTTAGACTTTTGACACCACAATAAGATTAAGAGTTTTTCAGAATGAACATGGTTGTCTCCATTGAAATGTAGCGATTGTCGTGCATGGCAGAGCAAAAGGTAATTTAATTTGAGAATGAAGGAACGCAAACGTCCTATGCGAGGAAGTAGGCAGGAAATCTAAGGTATAAACAAGGTCTCAAAGATGTGAACAAAAGATTTTTTGCACAGCAAGTTGTCACATCTTAAACAGATTCAGCTTAACACAACTAAAATATTCTCCCAGTAAATTTAAAACAAATAAAATAATACAATCTGACATAATAGTGCTGTCTGCAAAACTCAACTCGGAAGACAACTGTCAAACTCCAGTTTTCGCTCCTTGGCTGGCTTCCTCTACATGTCATACAGTTACCGTTAAGCACATGACAACCTATATAAAATCAAACAGATTTTCTTCTTTCTTTTCAAATACTGAGGGTCCTGGCAGCAGCCTTTATTAATCTACATTTTTCTAAATAAACAAATAGTCTGGATACTTAATTTCAGCTTTTAATCAATTTTAGGGGCTGAATTCAATTGGCCACAATAACCCTGTGAGCCTCAGTTCTGACTGCTGATCCAGTGCCATCCATCCTGCTATACAGTATATGGGATAACATTAAGCCTAGGGGTTAAAGAGAGAGAGAGAGTGTGTGTGTGTGTGGAACGGAGTCCCACTACCTTTAATGCTAGGTGTAACTAGTTGCACCTCCACCATGGCCCTACACCAGGGGTTTCCAATCTTTTTTGATTCACGGCACCCTAGAGAATCAGAATTTTTTTCACGGCACCCGTAGGTCCAAAAAACCTTCTTAGTGGCAGTTATGTGGTAAAGGGCAGGATTTGCTTCTGTTTGTACACATTCTATGATTGGCAGCCACCAGCACTGGTTTTGCTCATAAATAATTAACCATTAATAATTTGAGTTGGTCCTGGACCACCAAGCCGCGGCACCCCTGCATGTGTCCCGAGGCACCCCAGGGAGCCACGGCACACAGTTTGGGAACCACTGCCCTACACAGTAATTCCAACAGAAAATTCTGTCTCACCACCCACATCAATAGATGATGCAGTCGGCACTAATGTCACTGACAGGCTGCAGCCAACTCCCCCTGGCAGTTCCATTATTCTCCTGGACCTGCGACCCACCCTTCGTTGTATTTACACACACTGTGTCTGGCAGTTGACATTTGTCTCCTCCTCCGCTCCTCAGAAAATGGAGAGATATGAATTTCGCCTTTGCCTGGATTGGATTTTGGTGCCAAGGTAGGGAACATGACAAAACCTTGGAACATTTGTTGCAATAAATATTCTGTGAACTACTGTATGTGAATGGCTGTTCAGTGACCTAACCCACAAATTAGTAAAGTATGACTATTTTCAGATAAAAACAAATTCAAAGTATTTATTTAAATGTATTTACAGGTGAGCACTAATCCAATAACCACACTTGGATTGAAGCATTTATCACAGTGGCACACACTATTGAATAGTGTGTACTTTACTTCAGACTCGGATCTCATACGGCCACGCTCCTTCTCTCGTTCCACCCAGCAGCAGGCCAGTGGTAGCTGCAGAAGCGGAATCTGTCTGTAAAGCATGAAGACAAGCAGCAGCTACAGTAGCAGTTGACCTCAGTCACACTTAAAGGAACCAACTGCCAGCTACCAGTACTGTCTCTGAGGGGTTTGTTTCTCAAGTAATATAAGCAGCATATCCCTGAAATCATTTGAACAAATATAAATGTTTTAATGCTGCAAAAAGAACAATGTCAAATTGGGTTCAAACAAAGCCAAAGCAAAAACGTGGGCAGTAAAGATGGTGTAATTGGTTAGCATTACTGCCTCACAGCGCTGAGGTCATGGGATCGATTCCCACCATGGCTCTAACTGTGCGGAGTTTGTATATTTTCCCCGTGCTTGCGTGGGTTTCCTCCCACAATCCAAAAAATATACTGGTAGGCTAATTGGCTCCCAATAAAAATTAACCCTAGAATGTCTGTGTGCGCGTGTACATGTGGTAGGGAATTTAGAGTGTAAGCTCCACTGGGGCAGGGAAAATTATGTGAATGTTCATATATTCTCTGTACAGCGCTGCGGAATATGTATGCGCTATATAAGAAACTCAGGAAATTATTCTTGTTACTAGGATTGAGCGCCAGAAAACAAAAATCCTGGCGCTCAATCAATAGTGATGGTTAGTTTAATTGAAAGAATATATACAGTATGTATACAAATAATAATAATAAAATTCACAATTAGCTGCTGCTAGTATCAAATGAGATCACCCGAGCTCATTAGAAAAGACAAAAATTACAAAGAATGATACTCGGCGCTACTGATTGGCACAAATAAATAATGTCTGCTGAGTGAATAAGTTTGCGGACACACTGCTTAAATTTGTATCAATTTTTATAAAGATATAAAAAGGGGAAAAACAATTAGACAGTCACATACACATATAAGTAACAATTGTTATCAACACATTAAGATACAATTAAAAATGTAGTAGCAATCCTGAATGAGAGGTCTCAAGTGATATGCAGAATATTATGGGTTCTGCTGATGTATAAAGTGGACTGTTTGTGTTAATACACGATTTTAAAGGTAGGTAAATAGTAGCCACTATAATTGAATACAAGCCAATCCTTTTAGCGTGTAATGGATACGCAAGTGATTTATATGGGCAATAGGGGACCAAGCACGCATAGGTTATCTGGAGGACGTTTCTTAGGGAGCAAAAAACAGTTTGTGTTTGTTGGTAATATGCTCACCTAATGGGTGTATTGTCCAATCCTCACAGAGCGCCGGTTAATAGGCAGCCAGAGCGGCTTATGATGTTGAAAAGCCGGCACTTGATTATAGCTGCGCCGGGTATGGAAGTTAGCCCGTGATGGTAACACAAGTTTTGCACGGTGTCCGTGCTGGCAGGAGTAGTACGCCGGCAGCACTTCCAATGCAGGAGATGGGTGTAGATTGGTTATGCACGGTGTCCGCGCTGAACGGTCTTGTATGCCGACGGCGCTTCCAGTGCAGGAGACAATGTAGGTAAGCGGTACGTGGTGTCCGTGCTGAGGGGCCTGGTGAGTCGGCAGCACTTCCACGGCGGGTAACAGTTGATAGCATCTAGCGTGGTCCAACTTGGGCAAACAAACAGGAAACCTCACACTGAGCTTTTGCTGAAAAAGTTTCCAGCACACGAAACGCGTTGACGTCAGCAAAAGCTCAGTGTGAGGTCTCCTGTTTGTTTGCCCAAGTTGGACCACGCTAGACGCTATCAACTGTTACCTGCCGTGGAAGTGCTGCCGGCTCACCAGGCCCCTCAGCACGGACACCACGTACCGCTTACCTACATTGTCTCCTGCACTGGAAGCGCCGTCGGCATACAAGACCGTTCAGCGCGGACACCGTGCATAACCAATCTACACCCATCTCCTGCATTGGAAGTGCTGCCGGCGTACTACTCCTGCCAGCACGGACACCGTGCAAAACTTGTGTTACCATCACAGGCTAACTTCCATACCCGGCGCAGCTATAATCAAGTACCGGCTTTTCAACATCATAAGCCGCTCTGGCTGCCTATTAACCGGCGCTCCATGAGGATTGGACAATACACCCATTAGGTGAGCATATTACCAACAAACACAAACTGTTTTTTGCTCCCTAAGAAACGTCCTCCAGATAACCTTTGCGTGCTTGGTCCCCTATTGCCCATATAAATCACTTGCGTATCCATTACACGCTAAAAGGATTGGCTTGTATTCAATTATAGTGGCTACTATTTACCTACCTTTAAAAACCGTGTATTAACACGAACTGTCCACTTTATACATCAGCAGAACCCATAATATTCTGCATATCACTGGAACCTCTCATTCAGGATTGCTACTACATTTTTAATTGTATCTTAATGTGTTGATAACAATTGTTACTTATATGTGTATGTGACTGTCTAATTGTTTTTCCCCTTTTTATATCTTCATAAAAATTGATACAAATTTAAGCAGTGTGTCCGCAAACTTATTCACTCAGCAGACATTATTTATTTGTGCCAATCAGCAGCGCCGAGTATCATTCTTTGTAATTTTTGCTATATAAGAAACTGTTAATAAATAAAAATACTTTTAAACAAGTGTCTAATATTTGTATGTTACATGGTGGGAGAGACGCATGGACTTAGAGTCCCTCCCACCAATTGTTTCATTTTACACCTTACGGTGCTGTCAGCGTGCATGTTCCTGCCAACAGCCTTTCTCGGACCTTTGCGCAGCTGCCGGGACGTCCCCAGCAGTCATACACTGGTACGAATACAAAACCGTTTTTTGGATCTCACCTCATAGAGGCCACCCTTGTTTCAGTCAGCATACGGATGGCAAGCATTACTTGTGTATTTGCTGAGAAATAGTGGTCACATGGTAAATTATTACATACTATATCAGAGCTACAATTCCTCTTTGTATCTGGTTACATTTGTGACAGCAGTTATCCTTAAGCAGCAAGATATTTCTACAGTATATGATTACTGATGATTATATTCATCTTATCATTATTTGAAATCACCAGCCATATACTGAGTCATTTGTACACGATTAAAGATATCCGAAAAATATTAGATGTTGCGTACGCAGCAGAACTAGATCCTAGTCTGTGATGGGAGATAGCCTTTGTTTGTAGGGGCTGCAGTAATACTGAACCTAATCTCCACCATATTTGTTAAAGGAAAAGAGGAACTTTGCACCTATGCCAAAGCGGTCAACACGGTCACATGATCACCACGGGGGCAGAACCCTGTGCGCTGTTGCACCTTCGCATCACCAATGTGGGTGTGACCATTCTATGTGATGTATGTAATTACACCTTATATGTGGCCAAATATAATAGCCTCAGAGTTCTGCTCCCATGTGGGATGTCAGCTGAACTCTGAGGTTTTATTAAAGGGCAGTCATGGCATATTTACTAACACACATCTAAGTGCAGCAACATATTAAAAAGAGTCAGTGGAAAGGTGACGACCTCTGGCCTGCCTGTACCGTATTAGTGTATTAGCTGACGACATATGAAATGACTCCTGGGTGGCCTCATTGCACATAAGCAAGATTTGGAAGAAAAAAACCCATATGATCTCAATAAGCATTAAGCGTGCATTTATGATAACATCCGGAAGCTGTGGCGGGATATATACGTAATCCTAGCATTATCCTTAGAGCTGAACCTTCATGCCTAGTAAGTGGTGTCCACCACAATGCTGCCAATCTTGGCATTATTAAGAGAAGCCAAATGTGCTACTGGAGAAAACGCAGACTTCTCCATCAACTGCTTTTAAATACATTTTAAAAGAACGGTTTTGTTGGAAAAGCAGAATTTTTTTTTTTTCCAGGATTCAGGTTTTTTTTTTATTATGTTTTTTTAAACACTGACTTTACATTTTAGTTTTTCATTTGTATACTATTATTTATGTGCTATGACTAACGTAAAAAAAAAAAAAAAAAATTAAAAAAAAGTCATATGTTCATTTCCAGGTACCGCAGCATGCACCCCAACAGGAACAGAATAAGATTACTGGGAAATAGATCTTCTATTCTACAGTCAAATTCCCTATTAGTGCCTAAGAATGCAGCCGTGTCGTTTTTCCATACGTCTAACCATCCTGAAAGTAATTATATTTCCAAGTAATTAAAACAAATTACTCATTTTTTGTTTCCTAATCTAATAAGCATATGTTCATATTGTTATTTTCGAAGAGCTGTGCAGACAACATGAATACATCAATACCTTTATTACCATAACACAATTGTTATTGATATCCATTTTATCCATAGAAGCTGAAATGTTGTATTGAGAACCTGCATTTGAATGAATAAGTAACTGTATACTACTGTAGAAGGGGCTAAGCCATTGGCACATAATGGCCCTGAGGTAAAAAAATGGGTCAAATTAGTAAAATGCATTTATGAGCACGGAAAATTTGATTATGCCTCACAGAGCTCTAGTTTGAATTTTAACAAGATATGGGGTTGTGGCACCACTAAGAATTTTATAAAGGTAGTTTTTTAAAGACATAACGGTGTTAGGAGATGAAGTTGAGTAATTATAATTTTTTCATTGTTTGTCTTGTTTATAACTGTTTTGTGCGAGTTTTTCAGTTTGGAATATTGCATAACTGCTAAATTAAAGGTAGATTTAAAGATACGTTTGTCTCTCACAAAAGGCTAGGAATATATGGACGCTTCGGTCCTCTTCCAAATAGGTTAAATATAATCACCTCACCAATAAAGTTGGTTAATGGCAACATGTCAGATTGAGTAACAGTGAGCCACTTTAGCTTGTAGGAAGTGTAATAAGATCCTGTGTCAGGGCCTTACTCCCAAGATCGGTGTACTGTAAGATATTTTGCTCCATTGTTAACTCAAATGACTACTGTGAGTAGTAGGTTATAGAGATTGTTATTATTGCATGGTACAACGGATGTTTGATTATCAGCACAAGATAAAATGTTAAGGCAATTTATATTTGTAGGGTGTATGTATTTTATTTTAGATCTCAATGTATGTTTGCATGATACAATTGGAAGAAATAAAAAGCATTTCATAAATAAAGACGCAATAAAAAAAAAAAAGGAGATAAGCACAGGAACTGCATACTAGAAGGGACTGAGCATAGGAACTGCATACTAGAAGGGACTGACCATAGGAACTGCATACTAGAAGGGACTGCGCAGAGGATACTAGAAGGGGCTTAGCATTGGAACTGCATACTAGAAGGGGCTGAGCATAGGAATGGCTTAGTAGAAGGGGCTGAGCATAGGAACTGCATACTAGAAGGGACTGAGCATAGGAACTGCATACTAGTAGAAGGGACTGCATACTAGAAGGGGCTTAGCATAGGAACTGCAAACTAGAAGGGGCTGAGCATAGGAAGCGCATACTAGAAGGGACTGAGCATAGGAACGGCTTATTAGAAGGGGCTGAGCATAGGAACTGCATACTAGAAGGGGCTTAACATAGGAACTTTATATTAGAAGGGAATGCACATAGAAACTGCATATTAGAAGGGGCTGAGCATAGAAACTGCATACAAGAAGGGACTGCGCATAGGAACTGCATACAAGAAGGGACTGAGCATAGGAACTGCATACAAGAAGGGACTGAGCATAGGAACTGCATACAAGAAGGGACTGAGCATAGGAACTGCATACAAGAAGGGACTGAGCATAGGAACTGCATACAAGAAGGGACTGAGCATAGGAACTGCATACAAGAAGGGACTGAGCATAGGAACTGCATACAAGAAGGGACTGAGCATAGGAACTGCATACAAGAAGGGACTGAGCATAGGAACTGCATACAAGAAGGGACTGAGCATAGGAACTGCATACAAGAAGGGGCTTTCCTTAAATATGAATTGTGAAATGTCTACATGCTTACCCCTTTTTATCCTATTATAACAGTTAGCAATAAAAATGGCAAAGATCAGCTTGTGCACTTAAACCAGGACTTGGCAATTGGAAAGAACAGATTTGATAGTGGTAAATAACATAAAATGTTGTGCTTTTTTTTTGTCTGAGCTAAACACTGACTCACATAGGCATGGATCATTTTAGATTAAAATATTGAATACTTTATTACCAAATAACCCCACACCAACCCCATGCATAAATAAGTTTGATTCTGGCCAACAACAGATTCAAGGATTTCTGCCAACTCTGACAGCAAAATAATTCAATAGAACTGCAGGGATGTGCAAGGTCAGGCCTTGGCAGCAATGTTTGTAAAGGGATGAATCCAACTTGTCCTAGGGGGTTTAAAAACGGTTTAAAGTATAGCGCATTCCTAGCCGTAAACAGCAGCTATGGACATAAAACATATTTGAAAGGGTTGTTATGTTAAACAAAATCTCTTATTTTCCTCCAAGCATTGTGCATTTTGTGCGGATTTTGCAAGTGTTGATAATTATTGCTCTGTTACACCAACTAACAGAGAAAAAATGACAGTGACCGTTAAAGACACACAATATTACACTAAACCATACACATAAGCAAATGCATATTTAGAGGGAAATCCAAATAGCCATGGGTTTGAGGCAAATACGTGGACAATTGTCTCAAAAACTGTTTCTTGGACAGCTGTGGGATATTCCTGCATTCATTTTTTATATCAATTAAGCAAGCGAAAGGTCTGGAGTGGATTAAAAGTGGAGTATGGAAGCTACTGCTGTGAACCACAAGTCAGTCAAAGGAGCTCTCAATGCCAATGAAACCAGCTGCATGAAAAAACAAAAACAAAAAAACAGACAGATAAGAAATTATGATGCTAGGACGCCCTGAAGACCGATTTTGGGAACCACTGTTCTATAAGGTTTTACATTTTTTGGCTGTGGATAATATTTTTATCACGAGGTTGCATTTGATGAGTATGTAATATTACAGAGTATGAATATTACAGAGTAGTAGTTGGAGACTGTAGATGTGTGTTCTGCCTAGGGATGTGCATCGGCCACTTTTAGTGTTTTGTGAAACGTGTTTTGGATCTGGATCTGTTCCAAAACACTACCCTTCAGTGTTTTGAGTTCGTATTTTTGATCTGGAGTTAAAAAAACAGACACAAAAATCGCAGAATTTTTTTAGTTTTTTTTGCTCCTACAATATTATTACATAAGGCAAAGCCTGAAAAAATTAGATGGATTAAAATAACCCTTATTTTTTTAATTTCCAACTTTTTGGAATTACAGGGCCCTAGAGTATCAGAATTATTTTCAAAATTTAGAAATTCTTATTAAATTAAGTAGATTAAGTTTATACAGTATGTCGTCCTTAGGTTTAATTATGTGGTATGGGATAAGATTTGCTTCGGTTTGTCCATACATTTTATATTGGCAGCCACATGCTTTGGTTTTCTCTATTATATTAACTAAAAATTATTTGAAATGGTACTAGTTCACCAATCCAAGGTACCCCTGCAAGTTTCTTGAGGCACCCCAGGGAGCCACCGCACAAATTTTAGGAACCATTGGCATAGAGTAATTACTCTCTTCATTGTAATCATTGGACACCAGATCTTTAACAGTAATCTTCAAAATTGCGGTCACTTTCACCATTTAAGATTGTTATTTCTGGTTGGTCCTTCCATTCACAGAACTCATTCTCCACCCTTAGATATTGACAAAATAAATTTAGTGGGGTCTTCAGAAGGGAAATACCTAAGCCCAGAAAAGTTGGAGTCCTTTTACATGTTTCATCTTCATATCTGGCAGAATATATTAAACATTAATACAGTTTGGGGGGTATTCAATCTAGGATCACGGCTGTCGATCCCTGCCAACAGCAGTGATCCCTGCCCATTTGTGGTCAGCCCGACAGCTGAACGGCAGGCGGGATTCAATGTACCGCCATGGATTGTCGATCTGTGGCCGGGATCGCGACAATTCACGGACGTTATCGGCAGAACTGGCCTGACAGCTTCTAAAGTCGGGCCTGTTCTGCAGTGAGCCCGCTTCAATGCTAAAGACAGCATTAAATAGGGAGCCGCCGCTATTTCCCCCGTCGGAAATAGCGGCAGCACATTAAATACCCCCCCTTATCTGTTAAATGTCTCTAATATGCAGATTATAATTTTATTAATGGATTTATTTCAAGGGAAGATAATTCTGGTGACGCTTAGGAATTCCATTAACTACAGTACAGTGATATGCCAATCTTTCTTGCATCCGCTGAATGCCCTGTAAGGATATCATTTTTATTGACTAGTTGCCATAGAAGTAATAAGAAGAATACAAAAGGCAGATGTAAAATGCAGGGTTCACAATAATAAAACCATTAATAGATAACTTGTAACCATTACCAGGGCATTTCTTGACAGATGTATTGTTAGAGGCCGCATTAACAGGGCTTGCGGTCCTGCAGTGCTGGTCCCGACCGTTGCTAAGCAGCCGGGATGACGCGTCACTGCCGGTCCGAACATCCGGTCTGGGACGGCGTCATGGCAACAGTTGCTAGATGCACAACGCGTTTCTCCCTGCCACAGCGCCTCTGCCCTAGCAGTTGCCTAGGCGACGGGGAAGCCAGGCAGCAGCAGGGAGGTAATTAGCCAGTACACCTTTGGCAGCATGCCGCTGCTCTCTGTTACTAATCAGGGGTGGACACACATGAAGCAGCCTTTATAAGGGATTCATTTGGGCTGCTCCAATGCCGCTTATAGAAGTGTTTGGAGACTGCTCTCACTTTGCTGATTAACGTTTGATTCCTGAATCCGGTCCTGCTGGTTTATCCCTTGATACCTGAATCCCGGGAAGTTACCTGTGGCTACCTCAAGGCTGCTTATTCCCTTTCCCTTGCAAAGCAAGTACTATCTAGCTTTTTGTTATACTCTTTATTGGCAGGGAGATTAGCAGACATTCCTTATTAGCTATGTGAGGTTAGCTTCCCAGTTAGGACCTGTGCTTAGGCCGTGGCATTAGACCACACTATTCAGTATATATATATATATATATATATATATATATGAAAAAATGGGGGGGAGTGTGGTCCTTTTTCTGCGCTAATTAGTGAGCAGCACTTCTACCGTACCTAGCTGTTAAATATAGGTACCAGGTGGGATAGATAGAAGAAGAGAAGATAGATGTGCGCTCTGTGTGTTTCACCACTTTAGTGCATTAACAATCATGCATTGGTACATAAAAGTAGTTTTTATTACAAATTTCATCACAGTATCAGTAATACGGTTTATACAAAGTATAGTTCACTTTTCAATATAAATCACAGTATTGTTCAAATAAATAGTGTCAGATCCAACTTCATGACGTGTGTCACTTCTTAGGATGCGAAACCCTACGCGTTTCGTCCCTTTAGGACTTCATCAGGGGTAAAGTAAGGATCCAATCTGAATATCGTGAAAATTAATTAATTATTTCCGGAAATGAGGATAGTTTTGAACAAAATTACTGACCACTTTCAGATAAAATCTCTGTCCTGCAGAGATGGGACTTCAAAAAAGTCCAATTTTCGCTGATAATAGTGAAACTGTTCTGCAGAAATATGGGACTTCAAAAAGTCCGATTTTTGTTGATAATAGAGAAACTGCTCTACCACAGAGATCACTTTCCACAAATGCGTGGATAGACAACGATTAGCAGTGAACATCCAACTTCTGTGGGTAAGTTGGATGTTCACTGCTAATCGTTGTCTATCCACGCATTTGTGGAAAGTGATCTCTGTGGTAGAGCAGTTTCTCTATTATCAACAAAAATCGGACTTTTTGAAGTCCCATATTTCTGCAGAACAGTTTCACTATTATCAGCGAAAATTGGACTTTTTTGAAGTCCCATCTCTGCAGGACAGAGATTTTATCTGAAAGTGGTCAGTAATTTTGTTCAAAACTATCCTCATTTCCGGAAATAATTAATTAATTTTCACGATATTCAGATTGGATCCTTACTTTACCCCTGATGAAGTCCTAAAGGGACGAAACGCGTAGGGTTTCGCATCCTAAGAAGTGACACACGTCATGAAGTTGGATCTGACACTATTTATTTGAACAATACTGTGATTTATATTGAAAAGTGAACTATACTTTGTATAAACCGTATTACTGATACTGTGATGAAATTTGTAATAAAAACTACTTTTATGTACCAATGCATGATTGTTAATGCACTAAAGTGGTGAAACACACAGAGCGCACATCTATCTTCTCTTCTTATATATATATATATATATATATATATACATATATGTATATATATATATATATATACACATACACACCTTAGTTATCACTGTTAGTCCTTGTCTTGATTTCCTGTATATGCATTTATTCTTGTTATTGGTCATTGCAACTTTCTTGTCAGAGTTTATGTATCCCAGTCCTTGCTTCTTGTACCCCTTCTTGTCTCTAAGTCCTGTCATTTAGTTTTACAGATGGGGCTTGGCTCATCTTTGCAGGGCTGGTGTTTCTAACGCCAGCCCCACCATTCCTCACGAGACGCTCACGCTCCCCCTGGCAACGGAGCCTATCTACGGAGCCTGCCTCCGGTCCCTGCCACCTCCCCCGCCATAGGTACCACTCGCCGCCCCGAGTGCACCCCTTACCCTGCCCCTCTCCCTGAAACGGAGACGGGCAAAGACACGCAGCGTCCCCGCTGAGACAGGGGCGCACGCGCGTGAGATGCACGTGTGTCCCAGTTCAGTGTAGCCCCTGTTCGCCGGCGCTCGCCAGCGGGGAGGGTCTGGCGAGCCCCGGTTAGTTTATGTAGGCAGTTAGTTTATGTAGGCAGTGTAGTTCCATGCTTGCTGCTCCCTACCGGTAGCTGTCCGGGGCCCTTGGGGTTAAGTCCACACTGCCACTTGCAGATGTAAGACCAGGTGGCACACAAGTACCGGTAGATGTATACAGTCTTATGGGAAAGGGCTGTTATTGGCAAGAAGGCTCGCTTGTGTGCTATGTGGACATAGACCTGGGTGTCCTGGGTGGTTACCCAGAAGACGTCCAGAGGCCCCTCGGCTGAAGACCTGCTGTCCGGTATCCATAGTGGTCCTTCCCTTTCATCTGTTCCTTCACAGTCCAGGCGTACCCCAGGAAAACCTTGCTAGGGTTCATCAACACTCCCTGGTGAGTTTTACATGTATACTGTTAACATACCGTAGTTGCCGGTAATATCATGCTTTGTAACATAAGAAAAATTACAATTAACCTCTGAGGGGTAGATATATGAAGCAGTGATAATGAAGAAGTAATAAAGTGCTTGGTACCAATCAGCCCCTAACTGTCTTTTTAAACCCAGTTTGTAACGTAACTGTAAGGAGCTGATTGGCCGGTGAAAAAGTACCAGGCACTTTATCACTTTTACTCTGTTAACAAGACTTCTGGCCCTCAGTTATTTGCTAGGTCACCTGCTAACACCATGCGCACATTAATACAGGCCACGGGAATATGGCTTGGCAGCTGTAAAAGTCTCTACCAAGCCAGAAGACTTATATTTATTAAAAGCTCTAAAACAAACATCAAACGGGATATAGCTGCCGCCACATTCTATTCCACATGGCCTAATGACTCATTTGTAAAGGAGCATGTAAGTCTTCACATCTAAAGCCAAAATCATTTGAGGACACTTTGATAAAATGCCACAAAGCATATGAATAGAGGAGGCAGCAGGAGAAGCGAATGGTCACGTTCCATTAAAAGCGTTAATAAAAGAATAGAATTTCCTTGTGCATCGAATACAGAATTGAACTGCACATGAGCCTACAGAGAAGAGACACGTATCAAACACTTGCAGTAGCAGCATTCTCCCTATACTTTGATTGATCTGACACTGTAGTTTCTTAAGTTCTAACAACAATGTTAGAACTCATTGTCAAAATCTTTCATAAAGTTTAAGTGAAACCTTTAGAAAGCATTAATAACCCAGGAACATACATTTGTGTTACCTGAACCAGTGATCACGAGCATATAACCCATCCATTCACTGCAGTAGGACAAAGTGTCCTTTCTGATGCATCTTGTCGCTCTTGGCGAATGTTTGGTATGTGGACGCATACGTCCACATACCAAACATATAAACGTCCAGCCAATCAGCCCCTTACTGACGTTTTTCAAACACAGCCTGTAACATGGCAGTTAGCAGCTGATTGCCTGGATGTTTATCTCTCCTTATCACCCTTGCTTTTATCTCTTGTTAAGGCTTAATACATCTGCCCCATAGTGTTTTGTCCTATTGGTATGAAATCTAGGTGATTAACAACAGGCACCATTGGAACTATAAAAAGGTTATTTTGAAACCGCGGTAACAATGGTAATGGGTGTAGAGGTATATGACATCTAACAGTTGTAACAACAGTAGCAGTTTCTCACACCCTTTGAGGTGCCAGGTACTGCACTGCGACACAGTCAAATGAGTGGTGTTGCACTTGTGCAGTGACATTTGGCAGCTACACCAAAGTACTGAACATAGGGGACTGCACTAAGGCGCACATCTCCAACATAAAGGACTAATCTAAATATGGAATGATTACTTAAGAGTTAAGCCCTATACACACACTAGACGATATTGGTCACAATAATGTTCAGAAAGGGGTTTTCAAAGTGATATTGTGGAGAATATCGCCTAGCGTGCATGCTCCCTTTTGTTAACGCTCCTCTCCCTCATATAAGCATGTCCAGACGAGGAAGGTCATCCCTAATGATGGCCATGCTGTAGCAGCAGCAGCACTGCCGTTTCCCCACCCCCCTGCCGTCGCTCAACTTGGAGTATGCATCAGCAAGTGTGTATGCATCGTTTAGTATGTATGGGGCTTTAGATATTTTATAGACATTTTTGCAGAACCACATACAACTAAAAATAATTAAGAGTATAATTAAATACTATATAAAGTCCAAAAACCATAATGAATGAATAGTTAAGTTAATATGCTCTAGGTCAGTTACCCGTGCCTTTAATGCAGGACTGGACACCAAAAATGGGTACAGTAGGTTAAACATAAGCCTCATTGTAAACCACAGCTTTTGGTACTGTAAAATTACTATAACAGTACAGATCTTCAATAGAGAAACTGTATAATTCAACATTTCAGTAATATTGGATATAGTAACTTTTGAAATGTATTATTTAATTGCATACAAAGGTCTGTCTGTTCAGAAAACAATCTAGTAACATTTGTCATTTCATGGCTCACGAAGACTGAAACTCTGAGGACTGCCATAGCAGCAGAACCAAGGCATAGCAAATGCAATGTACAGGTTCATAAGGATATTGTCTGTCGCCACGCAGAACATAATCTGTAACAAATGACCAAACTCTGGGTTTTGGAATTTCATAGGGATAGTCTGTGACTGAGGAGGGAATAGATGATAATGATGGTGCCATGCCACAGTACCTCACTTCTATTATCCTGCTAGGCTGTGAGATTCTAGATTTCAGGGAATGCTCACTACATTGGGACCAAGCTTCATTCAAATGTTCGAGCCTTGTGATCCATAGCTAATAGCATCATCCAGTGGCAGATCATAATAAGGGTAGTATTCCAGAGATCAGTGTTGTCAGTGGCAACATGCTATCACCAATCACTCTCAGTGTTGCAAACTTGAATTGAAGGTTTTGTAAATTGGCATTTATATAAATCTTTAATTTTGCTTAATTTTTGAGGCAGGGTTGTATTCCGATCCACCTGTATGCTCTTAAGGTGCTCATACATGGTACAATAACTGGATGCGTTTTGAACTACAGTAGATGGCATTGCATTGCATGCGATTTGCGTGCGATGCAAATGGAACCTAGTTCAAAAAGTATGTGCAGCACATACTTTTTGAGCTGTGTGCGGGAGCACGCATCGCAACCGCTAAACGCACTGTGTATGGGCACCTTAAGAACTGTACTTCCACACTGACGGTGAGGTAAGAAACAGAAACAAAATTCTACTGCACATACACATGCTCATGTTTTTTTCTTTCTTCATGCACAGTAGCTTCTTATGGACACCACTTTTGCTCACCTGGCCGGATGGATTCCTGCAGGATCCACACCGAAAAACTTTATTAGTGCATTCACAATGCACACAACAGAGCTGGATAAGGGACATAACACAGTGGTAAGTAATAGTGCATCTACCCACAGAAAGCTTTGTCTGCCGTCCCAAAAGTTTTCTGTGATGTGTGTGCTAATGTCAACTTCAGATTGACATTAGCTCCATTCAGTACATGCAAATGGAGCAGCTCTGCTGGAGAGGGATCCTATGATCCCCATCCAGTGGGATGCAGGAAGTCCAGCTGCACATTGTGGGCCTTTTGTGACCTGTGCATGTACAGTAAGCTCTGAGTGGGTCCAAAGGTGCAAGAAAAATAAAAATGGAAGCATTCACTTTACTTCTTCCGGATCACAGGGATGGGCTCTTATCAGAACTATTATGTTAACCCTTTAAATGCCAATTGAATGTCAAAACAGGTGTGAAAATCTCTAAATTAAACATTGTATTTATCATAATGACCTGTAATGTTTAGCATATATAGGAAATAGAATCTTTATTTCACACGTTTTATTTGAATTTATATAACAAATGTGAGCGAGATACGGTCACTGGGTCTACAAGCATTAGGGCGACACCACTAGGTTGACGTCACGGAAGGTTGACATGTGTTGGGTTGACAGGGTCATTAGGTCGACAGGGTCATAAGGTCAACATGGGTAAGGTCGAGAGGGTCATAAGGTCAACGTGGGGTTTTCCAGTTTTTTGAGCCGACATGTGCCGATGGCGGTATTTCATGACCCACCATGAAAAACCCGACCTTATGACCCTGTTGACCTTCACCATGTCGACCTTATGACCCTGTCGACCTTCAGTCATGTTGATCTAGTGGTGTAGACCTAATGCTTGTCTACCCAATGTTCCCATTCCACGTGAGCATTGCTGGCATTTTTACTGGATATTTTTCCCATCACTCACAGAGATGTCGGCAAGGGGTAATACATATGAATAAAGAATCCTTATTGGCATGATATGCAGCCATAAGGATTCTTAATTGTTAAGGATTTGCTGCATTTTAGTAAATATGCCCCTAAGAGAATTTAGGGGAATGAAAACCTGTGCTAACACATGCACACATCTCCAAAGGCCAGTCCAGCAAAGTGGCAGGTTGAGGAGTATAGCTCCAATTTGTGTGTTCATTTGCATTGATAATGTTTTTTGATCACCATAATATTAGCCCAAACGTTCATGGGATGGGACCCATGTCATTTCCAGAACAGGGCAAATTCCAGTTACCAAGGGCCAAGGCAATAAATAAATGTTGCTTAGAGACTGCAGAAAGTCCTTCTATTTTGAGATCCACATGAAAGAGTTTACAGCATTTACCTGTGACATATAAAGGTGTATTCATGGTACTTATATGTTAGTTGGGCGCCCACTATAGTAAGTACGCTCATACCCCTACTATCCATGTCGGCATGGAGTTGACTTTATATAGTGTGGCGAGCGCAGCGAGCCACTGAGCCCCGCGAGGGGACGCGTAAAACTAAGCAAATAGCTTAGTGGGTGCCCAACTAACATATAAGTACCGTAATCACTTATGAGATAGGGACTGATTATGTTTTGGGTACAGGTGGAATAAACCAGTTCGTTGCTGTGCAGTGTGAACTGGTTAATCACGTTGAGCGACCCGTTTCCCATTCCCACTATGGAGAAGGCAGCACCAGCGTTAAGCGCTGCCTCCTCCCCTGCCCCTGATGATGCTCCGACGCTCTCCCACATGATGTCAGCAAACTGCCAATATTGCCGGTTCGCTGATGTGATCTGAACAGACTGAAACTGTTCAGTCCCGGTGCGACCCTTCTTGTGCAAAGTCCTGGTGTGACCCTGTATTTGCGGTCCGAAAGCAGTATTAGTGATGGCAGCAAATAAAGCATATTTTTTGATTTTGCTAAAAGTATACATAAATTAACAGTTTTCAACAATGATGAAGACCCCATTAAGCAGCACACGGATATCACCAATATCATTAATTGTACAGAGTACGGCGTATTAGACAGGAGAAAACTACTGGAAATTAAGAAAGTTTTTCCAACATACTGTATACTGTATATCACATTTAGATTTTGAGTTCAAAGACCTAAAATTCTCAGCAAGGGATGTAAAAACCTTTTGAATAAGCTACTGACCGCTATCATGATTAAAGAGATATAAAGAATTAACAGAACCCTCCTCGCAAGTAAAGCGTTGAGCAAACACAATAGGAGTGATGATGTGACTTGCCTTTGATGAGCATCGTATCTTACCTTGTGGTCGTATGGGTTGTATGAATGAAAAAGTTGGGACAGTTCTTTTGTTCGTTGTTTTTTCTGCAAACAAATGAAAAACCGTCATCGTCAACATGCTTGGAATAAAAAGATCACAAAACATCATAAGAGTTTTCTTGTCAGTAGGTAAAACAAATATGGAGCCTATAACTTTTTGTTCTACACAAGTAGTATCTTTATCTACTGAAATGGACAAGGGAGTTATCGGATTAAAAGTGCTTTATATATAACACAAGTGCATGAATAATTACAGTAAGTACAAAGTTTGTATCACAGTCTCTTTAATGTTCTCTTTACTCCATGCTGACTGCATCATCAGATCTGGCAGGTTAAAAGACTCTTTCACAAGGGAAGTACCTGCATTGTCTCTCTGTTCAGCATATCACAGCACAAAACAAAACATGGGCACACATCATGTGCTGTCCAGGAGCCTACCAGGTCCAGAGACAAGCTACCACAGACATGAGATTTCAAAGGCAACAAAGGTACAGTAAGTAACATATCAAGGGCCAGATGTATCAAGCTTCAAAAAGTGATAAACAGCCAGCCAATCAGCTCCTACCTGACATGTTACATGCTGGGTTTGATAAATGACAAGTAGTAGCTGATTGGCTGGTGGTTTATCACTCTCGACTTTATCACTTTTTGAATCTTGATACATCTGGCTCTTAGAATGTAATTTATCTTTGGCATCAAAGACCTACATTAGTGACCTCTAACCAGGGGCATAAGTTCACATTAGAGCCCAGAGGTGAGACAGTTCTTGGCGCCCCCACTCCGTCGCATTCACAATCAAACCCTGTCCCAGGCACACCCAGGCGGGAGGAAAGGTACTAATGAAGGACCTGGTCTTATTTGAGGGTCACTGCTTAGGTTATCTGCTAAAGGGGATATTGTCCACCTCTGTGGCTGCTTGTGCATCCTGTACAGCTGTGAGAAGAAGGGTACATTAGGGTGGAGAAAGAAAGACTCTTTCCATAGGTGTCAGGGGTACTCTTTACGTAGCACGGCGCCCATCGCGGGCATTGCGGCCATCGCATGCACTAAAAAACGGGTGCGACGCGATGGCCGCGATTTCCCATAGGGAACAATGTTAAAAGTGTCAATGGACGCGATTTTAGTGTTCAATGCCCACGATTTTTCCATAGGAAACAATGTTAAATGGGCCACAGAGCCCAAATAGTCCCCCTGAAGTCTGAAATGGCCCCCACAATTGTTAACGCCACCCCACGATCAACGTGAACCCGAAGCGTGGCGAGCGCCGCGAGCCCGCGAGGGGCGGCGGTACGCGTCCTCCGACCTTTTCATACCCCCACTATCCACGTCGGCGTGGAGTTGAGAATAGAATAGTGTGGCGAGCGCAGCAAGCCACCGAGCCCTTAGCGTAGCGAGCCGAGCGAGGGGACGCGGATACCTTCACAGGTAAACGCGTCCCTTCGCGGGCTTCACAGGTGTCCGCGTCCGCTCGCCACGCTTCAGGCTCGGTGGCTCGCTGCGCTCGCCACACTATTCTATTCTCAACTCCACGCCGACGTGGATAGTGGGGGTATGAAAAGGTCGGAGGACGCGTACCGCCGCCGCTCGCCACGCTTCGGGTTCACGTTGATCGTGGGGTGGCGTTAACAATTGTGGGGGCCATTTCAGACTTCAGGGGGACTATTAGGGCTCTGTGGCCCATTTAACATTGTTTCCTATGGACAAATCGCGGGCAATGAGGCATTGAACACAAAAATCGCGTCCATTGACACTTTTAACATTGATCCCTATGGGAAATCGCGGGCATCGCGTCACACCCGTTTTTTTAGTGCATGCGATGGCCGCGATTTTTTACCCCCGATGACCGCGATGCCAATCGCGGGCGCCGTGCTAGGTAAAGAGTACCGTGTCAGGTACTAGTGACTTTAGGAGGGGTCCTGCCTCTTGAATATCCCCCCTCCCCCCCCACCAAATCCACATTCAATTTCACCACCCCAGCAACACATAAATTGGGAGAGGAAGGAAAACGGCACATGCCCCTGGGCTCAATACATATTCATGCTTTGGGGAACATAGAGCATAAACTATAGGTCAGCGCGCCCCCTTCAGGGCTGGAGCCCAGAAGAAGCAAGGCCTCCTGTATTTATGCCCCTGGCTCTAACCTCTATAAACTAGCTATGTTACATGACATCAACAATGAGTCTGCTCCTAAAAGACTACAATTTAAACATTTTTTTTTCTACACATGATCAAGAACTAAAGTAAAGCACAAAGACAAACATGTATTTATATTATACAAAAATGTAATAAGCATTAAGACCTGTTGTATCACAATATTTACTCCATTCATGAGTTACCATTTAATCTAACTTTAATATAATGTGAAGTCTTTAATATGTTTTAAAACCATTAGTAGCACAGCGGCCTCTTAGCACACATTGCATAATGTACTCACTCATTTATAACATTCAGCATACAGTCCAGATAAAGAATGGGCAACAGAGCGGTCACATGTGGCACCTAGCTCCTGCCCGATGATAGTTCATTACAAATAGGTGTCTTTTTCTTTGGTCAAATGAATTGTTACTTTGATTAAGGGTAATATCTGGCAGGATACAGGGCTGCCACAAAGGCCCTTACTCTGGTTCACTCGCAAAGGTAAAATCCTTCTCAAATGGACAAAACCATGTGCACTGCAGGTGGGGCAGATGTAACATGTGCAGAGAGTTATTTGGTTTCTGTACAGGTAAAATACTGACTGCTTTATTTTTACACTGCAATATAGATCTTACTTTGAAGTATGACCCCACCCAAATCTAACTCTCTCTGCACAAGTAACATCTACCCCACCTGCAGTGCACATGGTTTTGTCCATTTGTGATGGAATTGAGTGAACCAGAATAAAGGGCCATAAAGTGTATTAGGTTCCTTACCACTCGTCTAGATGAGAAAACACTAATCATCATCATCATCATCCTTTGCATCTCTGTTACTTATTATGAAATAGAACTATAACAATTTTTTCATTTTATTTTTAAATGTTTTATAGATTGTTAAATAAGGCTTTATTTAAGTCCTATAATATGAATAATAGTATTACCATTGCATACATCGCCTTTCAGTATCAGGTCAAACATTGTGTGTATAAACTGCATACATCAACAACTGAAATTTGCTATGAGATTGTAGCGTGATCGAATCTACATATTACTGTAGAAAAAGAAAGAACTGTTTACCGCAGTAAATGACCTTCAGCAGTTTTTAGGATACAATACAGCACTTCACACTTCAACCATGAATAGAGACGAGAGAATACACTTTTTAATTTGTATTGCACATAATGCTCAGACTGAGAGGTGGAAGTCTCTACAGGCACTCCGAATTTTCAGGCAACACATTGAATAGTCTTGGTTAAATCCTTCCTTTATTAAATTACACAAGAGAAACAACACAAGAAAACATCCCTTTGCTTGACTCTAATCAACGATAGATATTAACAAATCACTAGACAAATTCAAACAGCATTCACACAAATATATTTCTTAAACAACAAATAAAATACCTTGGTACTTGTTTCCTAGCACGGCCACAATCGTTGGGATCGTGCACCTTTAAGTTAAGGTACACGATCCCAACGATGGACCCGATTTCCTTTGAAATCAGGTCCATTTTGCCGGCAAAGGTAAAAAATCGGGGGCATCGCGTCGGTCGGGACCATTAACATTGGTCCCGACGCGACCGACGCGATGCCCCCGATTTTGCCATAGGCTTCAATGTTAAAATATTTTTTAACATTGAAATCGGGAGCATCGCGTCGGTCTTGTACCATTATAATGGCAGAAGATGAGATGGACTTGATTAAGTCCATCTCACATTGAAAAAAATGTGAAATGGGACAATATGACCCATTTCACATTATATATGGCCCCGTCGTCACCCCACGATAGACGCCAACCCGAAGCGTGGCGAGCGCAGCGAGCCCGCGAGGGGCGGCGGTGTGCGTCCTCCGACCTTTTCATTCCCCTACTATCCAAGTCGGCGTGGAGTTGAGAATATATAGTGTGGTGAGCGCAGCGAGTCACCGAGCCCGAAGCGTGGCGAGCCCCGCGAGGGGACGCGTATACCTGTGAAGTTATACGCGTGCGCTCGCCACGCTTCGGGCTCGGTACACTATATATTCTCAACTCCACGCCGACGTGGATAGTAGGGGAATGAAAAGGTCGGAGAACGCGCACCGCCGCCGCTCGCCACGCTTCGAGTTGGCGTCTATTGTGGGGTGGGGTTTACGCTGTAAAATTTGGGGGTCTAGGGAATATTTTACATTGAATCCAATGTAAAATCGGGTCCCAGGGACCCTATTCACATTTGATTCAATCAAAAAATCGGGTCGGTCGCGTCGATCGCATCGCATGCGACCAAATCGCATGCGATGGACGCAATTTTTCCGACACGACCACCCCGATGTAAATCGGGGTGGCCGTGCTAGGAAACAAGTACTAATACCTTTTAAGTATGTATCTAGATTCTTAGTGGACTATGCTTCTGCGCATCTATCTTTTTTTTTTTTTTTAATCTTTCATTTGTATTGTTAGTTTTTTTTTTTTATGCAAATATATTTTATTGATTTTATCAAAGGAACATAGTAAGTCACATACACTATGTGTGAAGAAAAAAGGACACATATTTCAAGAAGCATTACAGAGTCTGATATAAAACAAGCGTCTGAAATATCACAATAGTTATAGTAGGACTAAATAACAATTGAAAATTGGTACCAATACTGATTCCTTTAGATCTATTTTAGGAAAGAAAGAGAAGACGACAAAGACGGAACAAGGGGGGAAAGAGAGGGAGAGGGAAGGACAGTGCTGCGGCTCCTACAATCGTATTTATGTATTCTAGGAATGTTTCCATAAAGAGTGAAAATAAACTAAATCATTTTAGTGACTTGTAGTGTTCCGATTCTTTATAGGTTAACCAAGGTAGCCAGGTGACATTAAAGGTCTGTTCTTTAGAGTCTATAGAGGAGATAAGGTCGTCCATTGCCATATATTGGTCAAGTCGGCTACACCATTCCGACATTGGTGGAGTGGTGTCAGTCTTCCAATGCACTGGAATTATAGCTTTTGAGGCACTCAATAAGTGGCGTAAAAGGGTTTTCTTATATGTAGATTGGGGTCTATGTATGAGGTTAAGTAGCCAAAAGCTTGGGCTAAACGGCAGCTCCTCCTGTAGAATTATTTCTGCAGTTTCGACTACTTTCTTCCAGTATGTCTGTACAGACGGGCAGTCCCACCATATATGAAGCATTGTACCTGGGTGACTGCCACACCTCCAGCAGACATTTGAGACTCCCGGATAGATTCGCGCCAGAAGATCTGGACAACGGTACCACCTAGTGAGAACCTTATAATGAGTCTCCAATGTTAGGACATTTAGGGAAGAGGAAAAGGTGTTCCTGAGTATTTCTGTCCAGTCATGCTCTCCCGCCAATTCCTGAAGATCCCTTTCCCAGTCCACCATGAATTTTGGTTTGGCTGGAAAGGCCTCCTCAATGATTAATTTGTAAATAGTTGAGAGAGCGTGTCTGGGGTATGCGTCGGCCATACATAAATTTTCATATGGTGTGTTGGGTCTCAATTTTTTGGATGATGATCCTAATTTTGACAGAAAGTGTTTGATCTGTAGGTATCTCCATATTTCTCTATTTGGGAGATCCCAATCCCTCTGGATATCTGGGAACGTCACAATGCCTGATGTATTTATCAGGTGATTTATTCGAGATATACCTCTTGAGCGCCATAAGGAGAATGAGTTATCAACCATTCCTGGAGGGAAGTCTGGGTTATCAAACAGAGGCATAAGGGGAGATGGGTTAGGGGAGATCATGGGCAGTGAGCGGAGACGCTTCCAGCAGCGGAACATGGGGGTTGCCAGAGGATGTGAGGTGTTCGGAGGTCTTTCGCACCAGGGGAGGCTAGGGTGAGCCGACGGGATAGTGGCTAGTTCTAAATCTACCCATTGCTTTTTACCTGAGTGGGAGGTCCATTCCATCACTCTAGTCAGTAGTATTGCCTTATAGTATGAGAGAAAATGTGGCAGTTGGAGACCTCCTGTGTGTTTCCTTTTAAATAAAATCTCATGCTTAAATCTCGGTTTACGGCCCGCCCATATATAATCCCGTAGTTTACGTTGTAGCGATAAGAACCAGGAGCTGGGAATATCAACTGGGAGTGTCTGAAGAAAATATAAAATCCTTGGCAATATATTCATCTTAATTACACTGATGCGACCAAACCAAGAAATGTTTTTTGCTCCCCAGGAGGAGAGGTCAGCCTGTATTTTATTTAGTAGCGGAGGAAAATTGTTAGAGTATATATCAGAGACCCTTCTGGTTAAATTTACACCTAAATATTTAAGATGTGTTGGGTGCCAGGCAAATGGAGATATAGATTTTAGAACTTGTAGATTCATCTGGTCTAGTGTTAGGTTTAATGCAACCGATTTAGATAGATTCACTTTGAAGTTAGAGAGCTCTCCATAACGGCGGAATTCGCCCAGGAGGTTAGGAATCGAGGTTAGGGGGTTCGAAATTATTGCTAATAAATCATCTGCAAATAAGGCCAATTTATATTCTTTACCTCCTACACCAGTGGTTCCCAAACTGTGCGCCGTGGCTCCCTGGGATGCCTCAGGACACATGCAGGGGTGCCCTGGGTTGGTAGTCCAGGACCAACTCAAATTATTAATGGTTAATTATTTATAAGCAAAACCAGTGCTGGTGGCTGCCAATCATAGAATGTGTACAAATAGAAGCAATTCCTGCCCTTTTCCACATAACTGACCCTAAGAACCGCATATAAATCCAATCTAATTAAAATAAATTTGGCCTAGGGGTCCGCGAAAAAAATTCTTATACTCTAGGGTGCCGTGATTAAAAAAAGATTGGGGACCCCTGTCCTACACAAAGACCCTGTATATTGGTGTTTTTTCGAATAGCCCTCGCCAGCGCCTCCATACAAAGAACAAATATCATGGGGGACAGGGGACACCCCTGGCGAGTGCCGTTCGAAATCTGGAACACCTCTGAAAGATCTCCATTAACTCTAACCTGTGCAGCGGGGGTTGAGTAAAGAGCTTTAATTCTCTGATAGCCCACAGGACCCAAGCCAATGTGATTCAGGACCCCCAGGAGAAAGTCCCAATCTACCCTGTCGAATGCCTTCTCCGCGTCTGTCGATAGCAAAATAGCTGGTGTTGTGCTACCTGTGGCAATATGAATTAAGTCCAAGACTTTTGCCGTGTTGTCCCTCGCCTCTCGCCCCAGGACAAAACCCACCTGATCAGAATGGATCAGATGTGGGAGGAGTTTCTTGAAGCGATTTGCTATCAGCTTTGCATATAGTTTCAAGTCGACATTCAACAGGGAGATTGGTCTATAACTGGCACATTGTGCTGGGTCCTTCCCCTCCTTGGGGATAATGGAAATATGGGCGAGCAGAGACTGGCTCGGAAATGGGGAATCATCAGAGATCTGGTTAAAGGTGGTCAGCATCATTGGGGATAGGATGTCACTAAAAGTTTTATAGTACTCTATGGGGAAACCATCGGGTCCAGGGCTTTTACCATTTGGGGTAGTTTTAATTGCAGTTTCTAGTTCTTCAGGGGAAAAGGGTAGCTCAAGAGCCGCAACTTCTTCAGCTGATAGTTTCGGGAACCCAACCTCCTGAAGATAGTTTTCAATGGTTTGTTTCTTGATCGTTTGTGAATCCAGTTTTTGTGTCTTATTGAGATTATATAATTGTGAGTAGAAAGACTTGAAGGCCGAGGCAATATCATTAGTAGTGTTACACATGTGGCCCTTTTGGGATTTGATACTCGGTATGAATGTCGCTGAGCGTTGCGCTCGCAGTGCATTTGCTAATAGTTTACCAGGTTTATTTCCAAAGAGGAAAAAACGGTTACGGCACTTACGGGCCTCTATTTTAAGTTTCTCTGACATAAAGGAATTTAATTCCTTTCGAGCTTCTAGTAGTTCATTTAGAGTATCAGCAGAGAGGGAGGATTTATGTGTGAGTTCTAAGGAATGTATTCTCTGAATCAGGGTCTCTCTTCTTGCTTGTCTCTGCTTTTTTAGTTGTGCTCCTATTTGTATAAGTCTACCCCTGATTACGCATTTGTGCGCTTCCCAGACCATAGTCTTAGGAGTGTCAGCGATGTCGTTAATTTCCTTATATTCTTGTAGCGCTGCTCTTATTTGTTGTTGACATTGGGGGTTTTGTAAAAGTGAGGTGTTTAATTTCCAAGTATAGGTTTTACCGTTTGGGGTAGGGGGATTGAAGGTTAAGGAAACTGGTGCATGGTCTGACCATGAAATCTGTCCTATGGATGTTTTGTTTATTAGGTGTAGAAATCTGTGTGATATTAGAATGTAGTCGATCCTGGTGTATATTTTATGGGGATGGGAGTAAAAGGAATAATCTTTTAACGAGGGGTGTTGAATACGCCAAGGATCCACTAATTGATACGTGTGAAGGAGTCTGCGGATTCTACGATGGAGCTTGTCTGAGTAGCGCGGGGAAGGATGGGAGGAGTCTTGTCTAGGATCGAGTATCCAATTGAAGTCCCCCCCACATAAAAGCACTCCCTGCAAATGGGGTTGGGATAAGGACAATACCTTCTCTAAGAAAGACGGTTGGTTTTTATTGGGCGCATAAATGTTAAGTAAGGTGAAATCGCTGTTGGAAATTTTGCATTTTACTAGCAAGGCTCTTCCTGGAATTAATTGGTGAAAGACTATGTCAGTAACATCTATGTGGCGAGAGAACAAGATAGCTACTCCCAGAGTTTTCCCCAGCGGGTTGTTTGAAAAGAAACCTACGGGGAAATCCCTATTTCTAAGAGAAGGGGGGGCCCCCTCTTTAAAATGCGTCTCTTGTAGAAACGCTATGTCTGCTTTTTCTATTTTCAGTTCCCTTAGCACCCTGGATCTTTTCTCAGGAATATTTAGGCCTTTAGTATTTATGGATAGAGCTTTAAAGTTAGTCATATTGGTCAGGGTAACGTAGTCACTGCATGACTGGTCTGGGAGACGCAGCGGGGGAAGTGGGTAAGAAGGAGGGAAGGGAACATTGAAAAAGGGAGGAGTAGAAAGAGAGAGAAAGATGAAAACATATATCTGTCAAACAATAGAAAGGATAGAAGTATCCAGAACCAAGACAGTAACACTGCTCCCATTTCACTAGGCGAGAGCGAAATCACTCTCGTCCCCGTGATTGGGACCATGGAGTGCAGTGTATATGGGGGCAACAGGGGGGGGGTACGGGGCCCATCCCCAGCACACCTAATAAACAGATGCAGATTTTGACAAAACAATCAACAGTTATAAAAGGTAATGCAGGTAATAATTACATTCTATAGCTTATATGGTTTATGCAAGATATGCGAACTAAGAGGATAACGTTTTTGAACAGCAAAGGTGTCCATTCTAATTTGTAAAAAAACAGGAAAAGAGAAAAGGGGGAACAACGTGATCTCCTAAACTGTAGGAGGTTCCACCTTTAAGTTATAAACGGTCTCATTTTAGCTTCTGGCAGCTGAGTTCTCCGTAAGAGGCAGGGGAAACTTTTTTCTACAAGAAAGGTTTAACTAGCAAAATGAATTAAGACATTATAAAGGTTAACTAGGCCTAAGCAATAAGTATGTTTTTCCCTATAAAGGTTACTTATCTATGACCGTGTGTTTCAAACATAAGGATAGCCATTGGAGTTCTCTGCTTTCCTTGGAATCTCCCACTTGTTGGATGTAGACTGATATGGTTAGTGTAGGTCAGGTTATCGGTTGTGTAGAAGAAGAGGAACGTGGAGATTTTGGCGTCTGCGACTGATGATGAGATTTCGGTGATCTCTCGACAATCTGAAATGGAGGATTCATCATAGGGACCGAAGGAGGTGAAATCTGGGCACGAAGTGAACGCCATTCAGGGGTCTTGATTGGTGGGAGTCCCAGGGTAGCACAAAAGGAGTCCACCTCTTCGGGTTTCCGAAGGGTTGCAGTTTTCCCTTCATTTGATGCTGTGACACTGAAGGGGTAGCCCCATCTATACTTTATATTCATTTTCCTCAAGGTGTCCGTCAGGGGTTTGATTTGTCGTCGGGTCTGCAACGTGAGCCAGGAGAGATCTTGAAACACCTGAATAGGGTGACCGTCAAACTCGAGGGCATCTAAGTTGCGTATTTTCCTTAGAATCTCCTCTTTTTGAGTGAAGTAGTGCAGTCTACAAATCACATCCCTCGGGCGTTCAGATTGTAGGCCTCTAGGGCGTAGAGCTCTATGGGCTCTATCGAAGACAATTGAGTCGTTAGGGTTGTTCTCCAGTACTTCATTAAAGATTTTGGTAAGGACATCTTTGAGACCTTGTGGAGAAATGTCCTCTGGGATACCTCTGACTCTCAAATTATTCCTACGTCCTCTATTATCGATATCATCGAGGTGTTCGCGGAGGGATTGTATTTCTTCTGCCTGTGTTTTGATGGTGTCCACTAAAGATTTGTTAAAGGCATCAGTCTTTTCTCTTGCTGACTCCAATGATTCCACTCGAGAGCCTATTTGGGTCATCTCTTGTTTAAGATTGGAGACTTCAGCACGAACTACCTCTCGCAGCTTCTCTTCTAGGGAGGTGAAATCTTCTTTTGTGGGGACTTCCGCTTTAGTAGGAAGTGTTTGGAGAAGCTTGAAATTTTTTTGAAGGTCATGCTTATCAGGTTGTGTCGAGAGCAGGGATGGTTCTCCCGCTTCTAGTGAGGTCTCTGATACTGAGGAATGAGCCGGGGAAGCGGGATTTGATCGGGACGCCATTTCACGATCTTTCTGGGAGCTCAGGTATTTTCGGAGGTCGGTATTAGGCAGTGTACGAGAAGAGCGGGAACTACCTCCTTTTCCCCTGCGTTTCTTGGAACTCATGTATGCTCACTCATACAATAGGGAGGATCCTGTAGTCTCAAAACTCCCGACCCAGCATGAGGATTCCTGAGGAAGTCACCAGCGGTGGAGTGAAGTTTAAGTATTCAGATTAATGGTCTATGGTTAGTTATAGTTCGCACATCTTATTTCACATGTCATTTGTGTAAGCTTGGCATGCTAGGATTCAGCCGCCACTCCCCCCCGGGTGGTCTCAGGGTGACATCAAAGGGCACATGGCTTCATCGCAAAGCTTTTCGGTCACATGTTTATGTGATGGTCGGGTTATATTTCTGTGGGTGCTTGTCTCTAAGGTAGGGAGTTCTGTGGCTGGATGCTGAGATCGGGGGGTAAAACCAGAGTTCTCCCCTGTAGTATCTGATCAGGTCTCTTCTAGCGGGGTCCAAATTGAAGCAACGCTGTCTCTTGTAGCGGCACTATTGGGGACCTCTCTTTTTTTTTTTTTTTTTTTTTTAGGATGCGGAATATAATAGTGGGAGGTGAGCGTTTAATCTGGCTGGGGGAGCAGGGCGAGTTGTTTAGGGGTACTGTCAGCCCTCCGATTTCAAGAGAGCATTGGATGGAGTGAGAAACCTCACTATGTCAGTTTAATTGTGGGTAGAGAGAATCAGAGACCTGTATTTTCTATGTGTCTCAGGTTGTATGTCTTGTTTGCAGGGGCTGCTCTCTTTAACTCTTTAGCTTGAGCATTGAATATTGCTGGGGCAAAAAGCCAACAAGTCAGGTCAGGCAGGGCAGTTAGTTGAGGCCACCCAGAATGGCAATGGGTGCCTCTGACCTCTCCAGTCCAGTATCCACAGCAGGTCTGTTGTTCATATGGGACCCAGGCTGAATTGGCGTTCAGGGCAGCAGGGGGGGGGATTCCCACCCTTATGGCAGTCTGGCAGTGCAGGAGGGGGACGCCTGCGCTCTGCAGAGTCACTAGCGCAGCGTCCTCTATTCTGGGCGGCGGGGGGGGGGGGGACTCGGGCAGCCGGCTGCGGGAGCTCTGGTGGTGGCTTTAGCTCACCGCCAGCCTGTGCGTCCGTCCCTGCACCGCCCGCTCTCCACCGCTCACCGCCGCAGCTCCGGGTAACTGTTCCAAGATGGCGCCCGCGATCTGACTCACGGGTCGCCTCGCGCCTCTGTGGACGTCAGGAGCGCCGGGTAACACACCGGGGGGGGGGGCACAGAGGGAGTGCGGTCCCGCTCACCTCTCTCCCGCCAGTCTCGCAGGGGTGCCCAGCAGCCGCGTCTTGGTCCCCGCACTCTGATGTTTCTTCTCCCTAGGGATTCAAGATGGCGCCAGCAGCTTCTCAAGCAGGTCACCGAACGGAAGGCTGTAGGTCTGTGCCGTGGGACAGGGCACCCACGGCGCTTGTCTCTGACAGGTCAGTGGGTGTTCATACACGATTCAGTGGGTTTAGGAATCCACTGGGTGCATGCAGGGTTTATATGCAGGATGATAGGGACGGAGAGCTCGGCCAGGCACTGCTACTCCATGTCCCGTGAAGCCACGCCCCCTCCTGTATTGTTAGGTTTTACTAGTTAAAATCCAATCAAAATGACAGCTTAGTCCTTATCACAACTCTGTCTTCACAGCTTCCCCTCTCCATAATCATCAAATTTGAAATAATTAATTTTGCTTTGTTAAGGAGTAATTTGGTCCTTTGAGTTGCCTCTAGGGGTCTCTGGTGGTACTTCATCTCAGAGGTGAGGAGTATTTAGCCTTTTATAAAGATAAAAAGGGTTTCAATAAAGAACAATTTTAAGAAGAAAAAAACCTATCAGTTGCAAAATAAGGCTGCCCGCTACATAGACTTTGAATCCCAGCATACCAAGAGGGAGGTGGTTGGATAGATTGAATTTAAAGCAGAAAGAGCTTTTCAAAGTCTCTCTGCTCACTACATCACATAGCTGTAGTTTTACAGTACCCCAAGACACCATACAGAAGTATAATCACTAATTTCAGCCAGAAAAAAAACCAAGACAAAATAGTTCATAACAAGACTATTCTAATAGCCACATACAAAAAGAGAATGGAGGCAGCGCTGTGCAAAACCAATTCCTAATTTATTTAAAATGTAAACATTGACACTATTAAAATATATAACTAAAAATCAACAATATTAGCAGCTAGCAATACTCTGGTAAGTATCAGAAAAGATCCGAAATCCCCTTCAGCTGGTTAGTGAAACATAATTAGTTGCATGCATGCATAAGTATTTAGAGGGTTCAGTTCTCTTCTGTGATCACATATAACTTTGTTACAATGGTTAGTAACTTGATTAGTAATGCAGTCCAGTCCCACCTATGTGCACATGGTATAATAGATGTAATACTTATAGCGTTCCAGATGCAGGGTGGGGGGAGGGCTGTCAGACCCCAGCGTCACTCTCAGACCGCTGGTGCTTTCCAGAAACTTGCGGTCATATACAAGAAGGTCCACCGGTTCTGTAAATGATAGCTGCCAAACAATAGGTCCCCGTTAGTCCCTCAACGCGTTTCTCCGCCTTAATGAATCTCAGCGGCTTCCTCAGGAGGTATAGGTGGCTTGGTGCCGTCCTGACTTTTTATAGCGCCCGCAACTTGGTGCGCAGGCGCTGTGATGTCTTAGCCAGGCCTCGTTTTTGCACTTCCGGGTACGTGGCTCGCAGCGTCATTGCGTCTAAGCCAGATCTCCTATTTGGAGTGCTTTGTCCCTTCCCCGGACACTTCCGGGTGCGTGTCACACCGCGTCATGGTGTCTCAGACACGCCTCATTACTAGACTGCTTAGTGTTGCTTCCGGATGCGCGACTCTCGCGTGGTTTGGAGCTTACTTTTATGGTAAGCTTGCGTTTCATGGCTGTGTTATTATATCCGCCTTTTGCGTTCCACTCATACGGATCATACTTTGTTGTTACCACAGTATAAATTTTTCATAAATGATACTATGAGATTTGTCATAAAGACGGCAAGAATTTTAACCACTTATATCGGCTATTTTTGGGGAAATCATATTCTATTAAGCTAATACATAAAAAAAATTTTTTCCTTATATTAAAACTTTATTTTTTGCATAAATATGCCAAATAAATGTATGTGCAATATAGTTTACACATAATTTCAGCGAGACATGTCTTCCACATTTATATACACAAATGACTTCAAAAAGTAATTTGATAATTAATACTCAGTAAGTGTTTTGGGACCATATTCAGTATATTGCTGCAATGAGAGATATTGCATCTATTGTCTGTAGACAAATACTATATTCCCATGGTGTATATATATTATTTTTCAATTAGATAACAAATTAAAAATTTAATATTTTAATAAAGGCGAAGTACAACATAATGATAATAATAATAAGCTACATTAATACATACACATATACAGGTGAAACAGTGGACATGTGGATGTAAAGTACATTTTAACCCTCCCACCTCCCCATCTGAACCCACCCATAGCATCCATCATAATAGTGCATCTCCCAACATCACTATTTGATAATGCTCCCACCCACCCTTCTCCCACCCCATAGATCCCTAGGTATGCATCTTGGTATGTGTTTATTAACAGTAGAAATTGGAAGGAAAAAGAACAAGAGAGATGAAAACATAGAAGAAGGAAAGAGGGGGGGGGGGAAATGTGTCACGACTGTCCCACAATTTTAGATATTATTAAGCTCAATCGTGTCATTCAACCCCCTAGGCATTAGGGTCCCCAGGCGGAATATCCAAAAGGCTTCTCTTCTACATAAAGTATTGAACCTGTCGCCTCCTCTTGTTGTAATTTTGATGTGCTCTATTGCTTGCACATCAACATTTTGCATGGAGGCACCCTGACAGTTAAAAATATGTTTTGATAGTGGGTGGGTCTTAACTCCAGCCATGATATTCCGCCTGTGTTCCATATACCTAGTGTTTAGACATCTTGTGGTGCGGCCCACGTATTGTAGGCCGCACCGACATGTCATCAAGTAGATGACAAAAGATGTCCTACAGTTAATGAAGTCCTTCACTTTATAGACTTCTCCAGTTACTCCTGATTTGAAGTCTACTGTTTTTCTATTCCTGCCTCCACATGTGTGGCAATTATCTTTACCACATTTATGATAACCCCATGGTTTTTCAGGTAACCAGGTTTTTATATTTCTTTCTTTTGATCCATTAGAAACGGATTCTATTTCATTTATGAAATGACTTTTTACAAGTTTGTTTTTTAGGTTTTCTCCTCTTCTAAAGATTACTTTGCCATTGGCTTCTACAAGGTCTTTCAAATATTCATCTTGTAGTAGAAGGGTAGTGTTTTTCTTTATTATACTTTTGATTTCATGGGAACAATTATTAAACTGGGTTACGAATTGGGAAGATCTCTCATTGCCTTTTGGGTTAGAACGTTTTGGTTTCTGACTAATTTCTAATAAATTTTTTCGTTCAATTTTATCGACTGTGTTTTTAGCTTCTTGTACTAATTTGGTTGGGTATTTTTGTTCTTTAAAGGAAGAGATTAATTTATTTGCTTGTTTTTGGTATGCTTCATTCGTGGAGCAGTTCCGCTTTATTCTAATAAGTTGGCCCTTTGGTATATTATCTCGCCAACTTTTATCGTGGGCACTTTCATAATTTAGGTAACGGTTTTGGTCTACCGGTTTGCAGAATGTTTCTGTCTCCAGATTACCATTTATAACTTTTAGTGCAACATCAAGGAAAGTGATTTGTGAAAAACTATAAGTGCTTGTGAATTTTAAACCAAATTCATTAGTGTTAAGACTTTCTGTGAACTTATTTAAGTGAGTAACATCCCCTTTCCAAATTATTCCGCCTGGGGACCCTAATGCCTAGGGGGTTGAATGACACGATTGAGCTTAATAATATCTAAAATTGTGGGACAGTCGTGACACATTTCCCCCCCCCCCCCTTTTTCCTTCTTCTATGTTTTCATCTCTCTTGTTCTTTTTCCTTCCAATTTCTACTGTTAATAAACACATACCAAGATGCATACCTAGGGATCTATGGGGTGGGAGAAGGGTGGGTGGGAGCATTATCAAATAGTGATGTTGGGAGATGCACTATTATGATGGATGCTATGGGTGGGTTCAGATGGGGAGGTGGGAGGGTTAAAATGTACTTTACATCCACATGTCCACTGTTTCACCTGTATATGTGTATGTATTAATGTAGCTTATTATTATTATCATTATGTTGTACTTCGCCTTTATTAAAATATTAAATTTTTAATTTGTTATCTAATTGAAAAATAATATATATACACCATGGGAATATAGTATTTGTCTACAGACAATAGATGCAATATCTCTCATTGCAGCAATATACTGAATATGGTCCCAAAACACTTACTGAGTATTAATTATCAAATTACTTTTTGAAGTCATTTATGTATATAAATGTGGAAGACATGTCTCGCTGAAATTATGTGTAAACTATATTGCACATACATTTATTTGGCATATTTATGCAAAAAATAAAGTTTTAATATAAGGAAAAAAATTTTTTTATGTATTAGCTTAATAGAATATGATTTCCCCAAAAATAGCCGATATAAGTGGTTAAAATTCTTGCCGTCTTTATGACAAATCTCATAGTATCATTTATGAAAAATTTATACTGTGGTAACAACAAAGTATGATCCGTATGAGTGGAACGCAAAAGGCGGATATAATAACACAGCCATGAAACGCAAGCTTACCATAAAAGTAAGCTCCAAACCACGCGAGAGTCGCGCATCCGGAAGCAACACTAAGCAGTCTAGTAATGAGGCGTGTCTGAGACACCATGACGCGGTGTGACACGCACCCGGAAGTGTCCGGGGAAGGGACAAAGCACTCCAAATAGGAGATCTGGCTTAGACGCAATGACGCTGCGAGCCACGTACCCGGAAGTGCGAAAACGAGGCCTGGCTAAGACATCACAGCGCCTGCGCACCAAGTAGCGGGCGCTATAAAAAGTCAGGACGGCACCAAGCCACCTATACCTCCTGAGGAAGCCGCTGAGATTCATTAAGGCGGAGAAACGCGTTAAGGGACTAACGGGGACCTATTGTTTGGCAGCTATCATTTACAGAACCGGTGGACCTTCTTGGATATGACCGCAAGTTTCTGGAAAGCACCAGCGGTCGGAGAGTGACGCCGGGGTCTGACAGCCCTCCCCCCACCCTGCATCTGGAACGCTATAAGTATTACATCTATTATACCATGTGCACATAGGTGGGACTGGACTGCATTACTAATCAAGTTACTAACCATTGTAACAAAGTTATATGTGATCACAGAAGAGAACTGAACCCTCTAAATACTTATGCATGCATGCAACTAATTATGTTTCACTAACCAGCTGAAGGGGATTTCGGATCTTTTCTGATACTTACCAGAGTATTGCTAGCTGCTAATATTGTTGATTTTTAGTTATATATTTTAATAGTGTCAATGTTTACATTTTAAATAAATTAGGAATTGATTTTGCACAGCGCTGCCTCCATTCTCTTTTTGTATTTGTCTCCAATTCTTTAAGGGGTTCGGTATTCCCCTTAATTAGAGACAGCTGCAGTGCACAATCTTACAATCTGCGCTCAGAACTCTTCTTTTGTTTGCTCTTATTCTAATAGCCTCCCACAGTGATTTGAACAGTGCATTAGAATGCTGGGGTAATTTCCAGTTAGCCCCACTGACCATGGTGACTAGGATATCTTGTCTGAGAGGCCTCATCATATAGTTTGAACTAATGCCTACAGTATGTGGATTGGTCAGAATAGTACAATAAACTTGGGGTAAACTGGGTTGGTGGTGGTTGGGTTGGGCAGGTGAGGTGCTATGACAGTCATCTGGGGTGTTGGCTGTATCACTTTCAGTGAAACAACTACCAAAGTTTGTTCCTTATATATTTGGCACATATCTTAATATTGTAATCTGTGTGTACGAAATAATAAACTGCTTGTCATCTTTTGATATTTTTATATGCATTTTTATATAGTTACAGTACGTGGGCTGAATAAAGAATACATAGCAGCAATATAGTTCCTTTGAATACGTCTTTCCAGACCGGAATATAAGCAATTCATTTTAAGTATACTGGATATTCAAAATATGTGTACTGCTGAGCAAATTTCACACAGGACAAAGTGTCAATAAATGCAATCATTTAAAAACATTTTCAAAAACTGCTCTAAGGAGAAGATCATTGAGATCACTTATGGGCAATTTTTATATGCCTAATAAAAATAATATTTGGAAATATTTGTTTCTGTAAGCGTGCCCCCATTAAGAGGTTTTATTGCTTTAGTCGCACACACTTGCAGGAAATCTCTGGTATTGGAAGTGTAGGGTGTAACAGGAAGGGTATATTAGAGCATAGAAAAGAGTGGGGATATTTTTGGGGAATGGGAAGGGTGCAATAATTACAGTGAGATAGAAGCAGTATACAGGGAAGATTATTACATTTGTAAGCGGATGAATGGGATGTTACAGTGGGTTTGGATCAGAAGAAACATTCAAATTTAAGATGTAAGATATGGGCTCTATTCATTATTTCTTCATTTCGATAAAAGTAGGGGAAAATTTTAATTTTCCCCTACTTTTGTATATTGGGGCCATTCATTAACCAGGTAATACTGTTGGAGACTAAATTAGCAATACTTACAAATAGGGCCCTTCTAGAAGTGGTAACATTACAGTGGTCTGGGCAGAGTGGAGCTTTAGGGTTATTTCAGTAATATGGGACATGATTGGGGAAGGTAGACCAAGAGCGATCACTCATTGCTAGATTTTTATTAATATCATGCATCTATTCCTTTTGCTAACAGGGGCCAAGAACTCCAGGATTAAGACCAGCAGCAGAAGGTAATGAATCTGCAACAACACGTAGGATACTGGAACGCCAGTCTGTAAACTGCCCTTATACAGGTGTGACCGTCACAATTTTGTATGACTTCCCGCTCTTTCAGGACTTTGGGCCCGATTCATATTCAATTATGAAAATATGCAAACCACAGTAGTTAAACACTGCACATTGAGCAGGCCCAGTATTGTTAAGCAACCACAGATGTACACCTATAGGCTGCTCCTATATATAGTATGTTTATAGTATAGAAAAACACTGGTAAAACATTTTTATTATATATATAGATGACAAGGTGGAAGTCAGGTCCATGAAGTAATGTGGCTATCTACTTGAGTGGGTGAGGACAGCTACTAGAAAGGCTTAAAAAATAACTGCCTTGGTCCCCTACACAGTGCCAGCGGAATGGGTACAAGTTGAAACATACTAAAAACGCTCCCCCGACTCCTCGGTATCCACTTGAAATGCAAGGTCAATGCTGCATGTGCTAGTACTACAAGTGCCTACAGCATGCCTTTTATGTAAAAAAAAAATTAGTATAAATCTCTATTGCCGCTAAATGTGGTGTAAAAGGCATACTCAAAAAATAAAGTACCTCTTGAATGTATGTACGGGGCACAGCAACAGATAATAGCAAAAGCAGAAATCTTCAGTATCGGTGCTGCTTATATGTTGAATTTGCCAAGCACTATGGATTATGCCATTATAACATATGGGCTACATTCTGTAAAAAGTACCGGGAGAAGGATACATAGGATGCCTCTCTGGAACCTTCCACTCTAACACTAAGGCTGGTGGGTGCAACATTCTGAGTAGAGATGACCCTCGATGTTTAGAAATCATAGATGGTTTATGGCCAATGTCGAATAGTTTTGCCATTGATGGGGAGAACCAGATGGTTTCCCACCATCGGTGACAAGCTTCAGCGTATAGTTTTGTTTTTCTCTCCAAGGGGCGGAGACACAGAGCATAGCTCTGCCCTGACACCCATGAAGCTCCACCCCCATATTTTGATTGGCCAACAGGCCAATAAATCAAAGAAAATGGATGACCATCGATATATATAGAAAACATTGATATTCATCCATTGCATAATTATACACTAATTCAGAGCAGGGACAGCGCACACTGGAGCAGCAGATGCTGGTGACTCAGGGTCAATTTTCACAGGATTTATTATTTATTTATAGTTTCTTATATAGCGCACACATATTCCGCAGCGCTTTACAGAGAATATTTATTTGAACACTCACATCAGTCCCTGCCCCAGTGGAGCTTACAATCTATATTCACTACCCTATGTACACGCACACACAGACATTCTACAGTAAATTTGTTGGGAGCCAATTAACTTACCAATATATTTTTGGATTGTGGGAGGAAATCAGAGTACCCGGAGGAAACTCACACAAGCACAGGAGAATATACAAACTCTGCACAGTTAGAGCCATGGTTGGAATAGAACCCATGACCTCGGTGCTGTGAGGCAGTAATGCTAACCATTACACCGTCCGTGCTGCCCCATTTCACTTCACTATCCTGCAAGACTGAGTGCAAATGGAGGAAATCCTTGGTGGCCACTGTTAATGAACAGCTGAGCCCCTAGAGCTGGACTACCCTGTTTGAAAAAGCATTGTGTGGGTGCCCCTAATATTGTCCCTCTCTTAATATGGCTCTGAGCAGACTGCACATGTGCAGAAGTGTACCAGGGCTCCAGAACAAGATGTTAAGTGATAGCGGCACATGAAATTATAACTACTGGTGGTAGAACCTGCTATTTGATACATATAGCCCTGAGAGTAAAGTAAAAGCTATGGAAACAAGTACATGCTAAATCCAGACCTGATAGTAAGATGACGTAGTCAGCATATGCTCAAGAAAAAGAGGGTGATGTCCTGGACTCCCTAGTGAGTCTGGTAATCTCCTGAAAGCCAGACTGAACAGTAAAACAGAACTTGTCTATTGTATGTTTTTAAATAATTGTCTGAAAGACCAGATATGTAATTTGAAGTCATAGACAGTTGACAATTTTAAGATATACTTACTCCATTTAAGTTAAAATAATAACACAAAAAAAACAAAATAAACCAAAATATCTCTAGCCAATGAAGCAATGTGTGTCAGCAATTTCCATAATGACTGACAGGTGCACAAGATAAAAGCAGCAGCCTCTAGAACCTAATGTCACAGGCTAACCATTGCAATCTGCAAAATTGAGAAAATGACACTGTAGCTCTTTTATTTCATCGCTGACAATTGACATTCTATTCAGACAGTAAATGTTAGCTTTCAAGACACATGTCAGAATGTAATGGGGGAAAAAACACGTTTCTTCCTACTTTAGTGTCCCACCTGTCCTAAAGACAGTAAGTCCAATTACCAAGGCAGGAATGTATCCTATTTAACAGGAAGAAACTCTGGTGACCACAGAGATTTGAAGACATCCGTAACAAGACAGAAAGACACTTTTGACCTTCACCACAATCTATTTTTGGGCCAATATGAGGTGTGAAGTTGTAAGATGAATAAATATGGTTTCATATGATTTATGCTCATGTTTTCTGTGAACGATCAGGATGCTGCACAAACATTGGGCCATTTAAGTGGTCTTTACTTACTGATCATTAATGGGCTACTGCCCACTCCCAACTAAAAAAAATGCCATGATTTGCAGTTCCAGGGCAGGCCTAAATGCTGCGATTGCTTAACTTTTCCCCACCACATGCTACAGGTGCTGTATTCCATCTCCTCCTGGATGTCCCAGTGAATGTCAACATTTTCTCACATTCCCTTGTTCCCCATTCTTCCCTCCTCATAATTAATTGACATCATCATCTTATCTGTCCCACTTTCCAGGAGTGGTTCCAACGCTACAATGTCTTTTAACCGGGATGCGGTCATTTGGTCTACTGCATTATGGTAGAAAGTCATTAGGTCGAATCCATTAGGTCGACATGCTAAAAGGTCGACATGACTCTAGGTCGACATGGGAAAAGGTCGACATGATTCTAGTTCGAAAGGTCATTAGTTCGACAGGTCATTAGTTCGACAAGGTCATTAGTTCGACATTGTCTATGTCGACATTCACAAGGTCGACATGGAGTTTTTCACTGTTTTTTGAGCCAACATGTGCCGACAGGCGGTATTTCATGCCCTACCGTGCCCGACGCATGGCGAGCGCAGCGAGCGATGCGAGGGGATGCAGTGCACTTTAAACTGTGTCCATGTCGACTGTGTTGACATTCAGGTAAAAAAACAGTGAAAAACCCCATGTCGACCTTGTGAATGTCGACATAGACAATGTCGAACTAATGACCTTGTCGAACTAATGACCTGTCGAACTAATGACCTTTCGACCTAGAATCATGTCGACCTTTTCCCATGTCGACCTAGAATCATGTCGACCTTTTAGCATGTCGACCTAATGGATTCGACCTAATGACTTTCTACCATAATGCAATAGACCAAATGATCCCAACCCCTTTTAACCACATTTCTGATAGATGTGCAAAATATCTACTAAAAATACCAATGTCGCTCTCATTTGATATATAAATATCAAATATATAAATATAAATTACTCTCATAGGCGTGCGCAAGGGTGGTGCCGGGGGTGCACAGGCACCTCCTAATGAGCGGCACCCCCCCCCCCCCCACACACACACACACTATTGCAGCACCTCCTGGAGACCACTGGTATAGGAGTAAGTCCCTAGTCCTTCTCACAACAAGGCTGCAGCCGCTCAGAGGGGGAGAGTTCAGTGATTCACGGGTATTAAGGGGGCGAGGCTTAATGACGCAAAATGCCCACCCCCAAAATATACCTTGGCTGGAGCCTGGATCAGGTAGTGTGCTGGCCTCCCTGACCCCTCTCCATAACACTCTCCCTCTCTCTCTGACACTCTTCCACCTCTCTCCCTGACACTATGTCCTACCCTCTCTCCCTGACACTCTGCCTCCTCTCTCTCAGCGTGCGGCAGTGTCAGGGGGAGGGGGGCAGTGTCAATCTGACACTGCCCCCCCTCTCTTCCTGACTTTATATTCCCCCATCTCCATGGCACTCTGTCCCCATCCTCTGTGTGTCCAGTGCATGCGTAGCAGCTGCTGAAGGACACTGGGGCTGCAACCAGCACCAATTAAATTTACATGACTGGCCGACACCTGGCTGCTTCCTGTCCATGTCCAGCCAGTCCCACTGTGCCCAGTCCGCTGCCCCAGAAAGTCAATGGCAAGTGCAGTGCTACTGTGCTCCAGCCCTGTGTGTGCTATCTCAGAGTCCTCCTGAGCCCTACGAGCATGTAATCCCCCATGGCATCGAGCATGAAAGCCCTAGCAGTTATCATGTAGGTAAGCAACATTTACTGTATGTGGCATCATATAAAACAGCTATTATGGTTGTGGTATAATATGTAATGGGCATTACCACATGTGCATAATGTGTAATGGGCATCACGCATGTCAAATGCGCAATGAGCATTACAGTGTGTGGCATAATGTGTAATGGGCATGCGGTGTGTGGCATAATGTGTAATGGGCATGCGGTGTGTGGCATAATGTGTAATGGGCATCACGGTCTGAGGCATAATGTGTAAGGGGCATCACGGTCTGGGGCGTAATGGACATCACAGTGTGAGACGTAACCTGTAAAGGAGAAAGAAACTTTTTTAACACATTGCGCTGCTAGGTGAATTGTATAATGGGCATCACAGTGTGAAGCGCAATGTGTAATGAGCATCACGGTGTGAGGCACAACATGTAATGGGCATTACGATGTGTGGCGCAATGTGTAATGGGCATTACTGTGTGCGGCGTAATGTGTAACGGGCATCATGGTGTGTGGTGGAATGTGTAATGGGAATCCCGGTCTGAGGTGTAACATGTATGGGCATCACGGTCTGAGGTGTAATGGGCATCACAGTGTGAAGCGCAACATGTAATGAGCATTACGATGTTTGGCGTAATGTGTAATGGGCATTACTGTGTGTGGCATGTGTGATGGACATTATGGTGTATGGCATTATGTGTGATGGGCATTATGGTGTGTGGCATTATGTGTAATGGGAATTACTATGCGTGGCATTATGTGTAATGGTCATTACACTGTGTGGCATTATGTGTAATGGTCATTACACTGTGTGCCATTATATGTAATGGGCTTCACAGTATACATTTTTATAGTGCGCCTTTGGTGTGCGCTGTCCCTATTTTTAGTATGTGTTGAGAGGAATAATTCATTCTGAAGTGCATATACATAAGTCACCTATTTAGTTTGCATTGATGCCCAATAGGCATTGATGGACATGCCCAGTAGGCTGTGATGGACATGCCCAATAGGCATGATGGACACGCCCCTCCAAATGGTGCACCCCCTAAGAAAATGGGCTGCGCACACCTTTGATTGCTCTACGTGTTTTTTGAATGGTGCCGCCAAATATCTTCATTGATTGGGCATTTTGTTTTTCTTTTAGTCCTTACTTCAGTTTATTGTCCACAATCCAATTAGATACATTGAAAGGCATGGCCAAAGCAGATGAAGATGTATCAACTTAAACTAAAAAAGTAGCAACATGGGCTGATCAGTAGTCATTTTTTCCAAAGGAGAATGGGAACCATCTGCCACTGTGTTGTTTTCTGTATATGAATTTTATTTTAAATCCGTACAATAAGCAGTCACTGACACTATTAGTCATTGATTGGTATGTGTTGCACATTTATTAACAAGCACAGCATTTAACTAAGCAGACAATAGCAGTGCCTTTAAAAATTTCAGTTTCACTTGACCCTACAAAATTGCCACCTCAGCAACACATCATTTCTGACTAATTGGTAATGGTTCAGTGAGAAGCACAGAAAACTATCTGCATTTAGACTTCCACTAGTGGCAAAGTGATATTGTGTGGTCTATAAAGCAGACAGGGCATGTATTTTATTTATTTACTTATTTATTAACAGTTTCTTATATAGCGCACACATATTCAGCAGCGATTTACAGAGAATATTCCCTGTCGACACAGACATTCTAGGGTTCATTTTGTTAGGAGCCGATTAACCTACCAGTATATTTTTGGATTGTGGGAGGAAACCCACGCAAGCACATGGAGCATATATAAACTCCACACAGTTATAGCCATGGTCGGAATCGATCCCATGACCTCAGTGCTACGAGGTAGTAATGCTAACCATTACACTACCCGTACTATATTCATATAACCGTAACCTTAAACTATAAAAGTACAGCTAAATCTGAATTTCTAAATTTTACAAACAAAACTTGCAGTGTGGAAAAAAAAAAACCTCATCTTTGTCTTGAGGTTCTAACAATAACTATCTGAAAGTTTCATATAGGTATTGCACACACTTGGAGCAGTTGGCATGATGCTCCATCACATGGTATACAGTATATTGTATTTTAAAGCATTACACAAAAGTTAAAAAACAGCTCACGCGTCTACTATCTATTGTGAGGATGACAAACACTTAATGCAAAAACAGAGGACTTTTCATGGTAACTGCCCGCTCTGTGAGTGCAATAAAACATGCGCTTCGGATAACATAAACCACTCTGCAATAGATTTACGCAGTTATGGTACACATCCATATATGATGGCTTCACAATTACTTTGACCTAGGACCCAGGATTGAAGAAGAAAAAAAATTCTAAATTTAATCAGAACCATTGAAATGACCTTGAGATATTTTCCATCTCTGAAATATGGGATTTAAGATTGTTTTCTGTCACAGTGCAGAATGCTTTGATAAACTGCACTTCTCCAGCTGATGATGAAACACAACACTGGGTCCCAATACAGTCTTATTGACGTGAAATCTTAACTTTATCTCAGTTTCTACACAAACCTCTGTGCGAGTTCACATTTAATTTTTTTATTTTTTTTTGTAATATGCAGTGAGCAGAATATACATCACTCAAACTTTTTACAAGCTTAGTATAAAACACTTACAACACAGTGGTAAAGCCTAGATTTGGAGCTTTATAACAACTGAGGCGAGAAATTTATTTTATGAGGACAAATGGTGTCGTCATCTCTCTACTATGGAATTAAGCCTGAAGGGAACAGGATTTAAGAATATTACAGTTAGATTGGTACAGCTGACTGCTGTAACGGTATCCGGATGATAGATTTACAATGGTCAACACCATATGGACTTAATGTCAACAGGTAGAAACAGTCAACATGACAATGACTGACACGCATATGGTCCACATGTGTTTTTTTTCCCTCACATGTTTTCTGTTGTTATTTGCTTAAATTACTTTGCACTTGGGCATCAATTTGGAATAGTAACCTGAATCATGGTGAGGAAAGCCAGTCCGTGGGGGCCTATGGTTGTAAGGATGGTGGTCACAGAACATTAAATATACAATATTTTTTTGTGTTGTCCGTTGTCATGTCAACCTTATGACTGTCAACCTTTTGTACTGGTCATCATTTTATGCGTAGACATTTTGTGCCTGTCGACCTATTCTTTGTTGTCTGAATTTCAGGGAGCTTTTCCACAAACCCGGGAAAACAATGCACCCTTCAGGATCAATAGAAAATGTGTGAATTGAGACATTGTGCAGCATAGGGAGAACCCACACAGTTGGGACATTAATATTGTTTGGTGTCCTATTAAACTTTGATTTTCTCTACTCCTGTAATACTCTTCTGTTACATAAAAAATGTAGTAAAGTAGTGGTGGTAGAATGATAGGCTTCTGCATGCCCTACTGAAACTTTTACCACATACTGTGCATTTTCTTTCTAGATCCCGTCTGTGCACTGATCAGCTCGCAACTTCATCTTTACTGGGTTACATAAAGATGGATTATTTCATAAACAGTTGTACCATACCAGACTGGCAGAGAGGTGCTTGAAAATCAGGGGGCCTTCCCAGGCTTCCAGAAAGGTGGGCACCACTTGGCTGCTGAAAAAACAAATCTGGCTCATTGAGGAGGGGGCAGGGCTAAAATGATGCAAATTGCGGCATTTTGCTTAATTGTCCATATAAGCTTTGTTATGTCAGCCTTCATCACCACCACCACCCAATATGTGCAGCTTCTGCATTCCCTCTCCAGTATTCACCTGGAGAGAAGCTAAAAAAAAAAAAAAAAAAATTGGCATATATGACTTGTACCTCATGGAAACAAAAACATTGTACCTCATGGTACAATATACATGCCAGAATAAAACACACAGGAAAATCGATGGGGGGGGGGGGGGGGGGGGAATAAGCATTTTTTAGTAAAAGATGCAGGAAAAACACGACAAAGACCATGATATGAAGCACTATATTAAATCATTTCTTTAAACCACATCTTGTATTTTGACTAAAAAAATGCAATAGCCTAAATTTTAACATAGGAAAGTGACCAAAACCATAACAAAATCATTAGAACGGTATATGTTCTAGAAGGAATATAAAAAATAAATAACTACACCTCTAAACAATGTGTTGTAATCACACCTGAAACATTGATGCCCTTTTTCTGCTGGGTGTTATGTTCTATATTCTGTCTGAAGCTACATATTGGAAAAGAAGTCCAAAAAACACACACGCGAATATGAGAGCGCACAGGTTCCAGCTGGAGTGCCACACGGAACTGTGTTCTTGCTTTGAACTCTGACTTGTTATTAGAACCCAAGTCCTCTGGAAGTCAGGAAAACTCCTGCTTTATCCATCTCTGCACATTACTGAGGCAAGACCAGGCTACTAGTTCAAAAGACACCGCTCCAAGTTAAAGCCAATATCAATAGTTGCTCCTCCCCATGGGCCTGGCTCCCTAGAGCCCAGCTGTGAATGTAGCTTATTGCACAAAGTCAGCCCTGAGCAGAGTGATCAGTAAGTCTATTGTGGGCTGTAGAAAAGACAGACAGGAGCTACAGTATGCATCAACAGCAGATGGGATTAGAACAAGCTTAGTGCAATTTCTTAATACCGTATATACTCGAGTATAAGCCGACCCGAATATAAGCCGAGGCCCCTAATTTTGCCCCAAAAATCTGGGAAAACTTATTGACTCGAGTATAAGCCGGGGGTAGGAAACACAGCGGTTACTGGTCTGACACACACACACACACACATACGGTATTACCGGTAGTATACATACAAACAGCGAAGAACTCACAATGTATACAAACAATACTGACAAAAACACACAAATGGTATACACACAGTTGACACAGACATACACACACTTGCACAGTATACATACACATGCACAGTATACACACATGCACAGTATACATACACACACATGCACAGTATACATACACACACAGACATGCACAGTATACATACACGCACAAACATGCACAGTATACATTACATACACACACATACACACACACAGACATGCACAGTACACATAAAGGTAATTTATTACAGCATATATGGTACCCAGAGCCCCCTCACTGCCCCCCCCCCCCCACACACACACACACACCGGAATGTATTTATCATTTAATGTTGGTACGGTACCTTTATTCACAGAGTACCGGTACTTTAGACGCAGGACGGAGCAGAGGGAGCAGAGCACCAGGCAGGAAGTGTCAACCTCTGACACTCCTGCGTGTGTCCGGCCCCTGCTCTGTCCTGCTGCAGCGCGGCGCCGGCGGGAGAACGGGCGGGTAAGGTATGGTAAGGCTGAGTGGTTAGAGCGGGCGCATAAGGCAGGGGAGCCGGCGGCAGCAGTGCACAGCTCCGGCGCTTTGTGATATGTCTGCGCCCGGAGCTAGTGTTCTGCCGGCTCCGCCGATTTTCCACTTGACTCGAGTATAAGCCGAGGAGGGGGTTTTCTGCCCCAAAAAATGGGCAGAAAAACTCGGCTTATACTCGAGTATATACGGTAAATCATTTTTACAACAAGAAAACAAAGTCTTCCCTTTTAAACATCTGGTTAGCTTGTCCTAAGGAAAATGCTGCAGTCCACAGAGGCTGAAAATATATGAATTAACGTCTTGGGGTTTTCTTTCTCCATGTAAATGTGAAGTAGATAAAGGATGCGTCTAGAGGTATTATTTTCAACACCTTTATTTGCTGTATTTTCTAATTCTGTTCTTTCCTTCCAGTTTTACAAACGGGATGGTGAACAGATAAATTGCACAATAAAACCATGAGCTACTGGTACTACACTGTGCCCAGATATATACTGTATTACATACAGGAATTTACAGGCAATAAGTTTGCTTAGGTATTTAACATGTACATCAAGGAAAGCCGTGCACACCTTCTTCTCACCAGCCCACTGGCTTACACAATACTCAAAGTAGTTTGTGGAAGCAAATGATAATTAACAGTTTTCTTCAGCAAAAAAAAAAAAAAAAACAGACCTAAAGATTGGAAAAGTTGTTTCATCTTACTTGATTTTGGATTTTACCAGCTCGTTGATAATCGTTCTAATGCAGGGTGAAAATTGAAAGATTATACTATCAGCCTACAAAACTACTGCATTCAAAATGAAAAATACTTAAACACATAGAAAAGCTTGGGGATCACCCAATTATTAACTGGCACTTACAACCCAGTGCTGGTAAACCCAAAATCAGGAGGAAAACCTAGCTTTGCCAGTCCGCACCTCTTCGGTGACGAGAGCCAGGTACTGCACAATAGGGTCATGGTGCAGCGCCTGTCTCACTGAAACTGTGAAAAAAGTTGGCATTTTGGGGTAAACCAAATATAATCACCCTAGGGTGAAAAAAGTGGGTGCTAATAATATGTTATGTCAGCTGCTCACACACACAGGGGAAGGCCAATCCCCCACAATAGTGTATATGGAGAGAAAAAAAACAGGTAAAAGTGGAGCGCTCAGAAAAAAATGAATGAAAAAATGAATTCAGATCAATTGGGTATCACATTAGTATATAAACATTGATTAATTTTATAAAATGCTCATTTTGTTAAAAAAGCATCAGTGATGCCTACAGATAAACAATATCATCATATAATAAAATTACTACTGGTTATTGAGAGACTGAAATAAGGAAATGGGGTAGTCCCGCTTGTTCCATATTGTTATTGTAATCCACAATGGAACTGTCCAATTTGATGGTGCTGGATAGAGTGGGTGCCCATAAACCTGACTGGGTATATTGACCTGTGTTGTTTTCCGCAATTGGAGATAGGCTATCCTGATGGTTGGAGTCCCAAACAATAAGCAGGTGGTGGTTTCCCAAGAGGATGATATCCAAATGCACCAACTGCGGACCAGAGGTAGAAGATGGAAGAACTGGAAGCTGGTTCAAGCCGGGTGTGGTGGTATTGGTCACAATAACCGCAACAATAAACGCCACACGCCTGTTGATGGTTATTGGGACCAATACCACCACACCCGGCTTGAACCAGCTTCCATTTGGATATCATCATCTTGCGAAACCACCACCTGCTTATTCTTTGGGACTCCAACCACTCTATCCAGCACCATCAAATTGGACGGTACCTTTGTGGATTACTATAACAATATGGAAGCCTTATAGGAACAAGCGGGACTATAATAAGTATACCCCATTTTCTTTTTTCAGTCTCTCAATAACCAGTAGTGATTTTATTATAAGATTTTATTGTTTATCTGTAGGCATCACTGATAGGTGCATGCCTGAGTCAACAGTAGGATCATTGTCAAACATCTGATAGGTCAGTGGTAAAACTGGACAAGATCCAGACTTTCAAGATCAGGTTGAGTGTCAAGATCACTACCATTCTTAAGACAGATGGAAAATGACTATCTTTTAGAGATCACCACCTGACCCTATTTACTATCATGCCCAATTACTATTTCAACAGCACGATTAACTGCTATATAGTTGACAGCCAAAATACTTGGATATCTCGAAAGAATAAATCAACTTTTGGTCTATTTTGTCAATGTAATATCTAGTATATAACATTTAATCATTGAAAATATACAACTCCTACCAGGTTATATCCAACAGATAGCAACAGGTACCTGCTGCTGCTGCAGTGTCTGGTTTTAGCTATTTGTGATGATGATTCCAAGTCCACTGCTACATATAGACAAACAGGCTGTAGCCATCCAACAATTGAATTTAGGTGTAAAATACACACAGATGGCCCAATTTCTATGTGCATGTAAGTGCATTTGGTGAATAATGTGCATGCTTACAGTAACCATGTTTACACTTGAATATGACTTGTGCTTACAGGCAAGCCCAACTTATAAGAGCAGTTTAGCAAATGCAAGTAAAGCATACCCCTTTCTTGTACTAAATAACATGGATCTCCAGATGTTCGCTATGGGCCTGATTTAGAGATGTAGAAATGTACACTAACCTGATGGTTACCACACATCTCACATCCGCTCAGTGACTCCCAGCCATAGCATGTCACCATCATTTTCCAGGATGGACAAGACCAGTGTCTGTGTAACTGAGCACTTATTTTCTGGCCTCGTAAGCTGCCAGGAACTGGCCAAGCGGAGTAATTCTAAGCTTATGTGGTCTGCATAAATCTGTAACCATTGCAAACGATGGTCACGATGGTGATCTGAGGCAGCATCTACGGACACTGCACTTGGATCGCAAATGCAATGCATGCGGTAGCTAATTCATACAGACACCTCCTGCTGCATTTGCATTTTGGTGGATGGAATTGCAAAGCTGCTTTTATGAAGCTGTGCAATTCAGTTCATCTCCGAATCAGGCCGTAACTTTTGCATCTATAGAAATAATTGTTGATGATATTTGCAGCAGACGCAGATCCATCTTAAATTTAAATATGCGTTCTAAAAGGGGAGTATCTTACTCCTGAAAATATTGTAGGCAACCTATGGAATGCCAACTGCTGTGGTACTACATATCCCAGTATGCCTGCTAATGTCTTGCTGTTAAGGCATGTTAAAACTGTTGTTTTCTACACAGCAGAAATGCCACAGAATGCTACTCCTGTTTTACGGAATTACACATTTAGTTCTAATCAGAGATATAAATCTTAAAGATGCAATATAATCACAAACATGTTATTGGCATCCAAATTTAGGTAAAATAATAATAAAAAAATCATCACCTGTTTATTTCTGAGCTAGCAACAGAAAAATGTATAAAAAAATGATATTGAGGCCCTTATTCTGGTTGGTGCGGCCAGAGCCGCACACGGGGCTCCGGCCGCACAAACCAATCCCCGCCCACCCTACGGATCGCCACGGCCGTCCGTACACGGACGGCTGGCGATCCGCATAAAAATGGTGGAGGCGTACGCCTCCACCATGGTGGGAGCTGCCCCCTGCATTCGATGGTCGTCGACCATCGAAGGCAGGTCCGCACGCCCCGGCAGCTCCCGCAAGCTGAGACCACACGGACAATCGTCCGTGTGGTAGCTTGTATGGGGGCTGAAAGCTGACATCCGGCGACGTCAGCTTTCCGCCCCCATGAGTTGCGTCATGCCCTCATTACCATGCATACGCCCCGCGTTTGCATGGGAACGCCCATGAAACGCGGGGCGTACACATAGGGAAATGAGGGCATGAAGCCTCTCACGCCCCTATACGCCCCCTTTGCGGCGGACGAAATACGTCTGCGGCGAAGGGGGCTGCACATGCGCAGATTGACCTCTGCGCATGTGCAGAGTAAAAACATCGGCGGTACGGCCGCACGCGGGCCGTACCGCACGAAGCAGAATAAGGGCCTGAATGATCTAGGTTTGTTGTGGGTAGGGTACAAAATCCATCTTACCAATCGTCACTTCCAGTATTTAAGGAAGACAAATAATTAAGTTACTGTACATGAATATAAATTACCAGAACTAATCAGCTTTTCAAAATTCCATTTTTCTGAAAAAACCCTTTTAAAATACTTTGGGTGGTATTCAATGTTTTCCGTAAACGCTTGTAATGAAGATATATCCCTGTTTTCGGTTTTCGCATAGCGAAACAATTTCGTGTAGCATAGTTTTCCTGCTAGTCAAAGTTTTGAAGACACGTAACGGCTCCTTGCAGAAAAACACCAATGGGGCGATGAGTGGGAGTTTCTTTATCGCTTCCTCACCTTCGCCAAAAGCTATATATGGGCATGTGTGGTGTCATATTAGACAAGTGCGTAGCCGATATGGATGTTTGCAAAAAGCTGTTTAGTTTTGGAAGTGCGCCATCACTGGACCAGGACTTTTCTGCAGGATTGCCATCTGAAAAAGGTTAATATTTTAACTTTTTTATGTTAACGAAGGATGCTTGTTTGTATGTTTTGTGTTAATTTACAGAAAGTGTTTTCTTGTCACTTTAATATATGGATTGATTACTATTCATCAAGGGATGTGTGCCTTCTAAAGTGCGTGGGCTTCTTAATTAAAAATGTGCAATGATCTCTATGTTTTTTACTTGCTTCAGGTAATGGGGTGTTGGTTCCTGCATGTATTCATTGATGTTTGGTTGATGTTTTGGTTCCTATATTGTGTATGGCAGTAATATAGATCTCTTGCAAAGTATTGTTAATGGTGTGGATTGACTGTTATCAAGCCTCTATTTATCCTGCACATTAGTTTTTGGGCTCCCATGTGAATTTGGAGTGTCAGCACCAGTATACAAAGAGCATGTCATTGCTATTATTAACTGTGCAATGTCTTTTAAATGCATATTTAGGATGTCTTAGGGATTTTTCCCCCTGTGCAGTACTTCTTTGTAGGCTCCTATGTGCTTTTGGGGTGTCGGCCCCAGCATGGGATGTCTTTGCAAAGGGCATGTCAATTTTTATTTATTTACAGTTTCTTATATAGCGCAGCCTATTCCATTGCGATTTACAATGTCAATGATATTTATAACTGTGCAATGTCCTGTAAATGCATTTTTAAGATGTCTTAGGGCATTTTTCCCCTGCACAGTACTTCTTTGTGGGCTCCCATGTGCTATAAAACACACTTTGAATAGGTGAAAAGATATTGTGCACTTTACGAGCGTAAACGGCATATTGTACAGTTTATAATTTTACACTTTTCAGACTACATTGAAAACCCGCTATTATATAATAACCAGAAATAACCATTGACCAGAAATTAGGCTTCTCATGGCAATAAGAATTTGGTATTGTCCGATTGTGCAGTACAGGGACAATGGCTCCAATAGAAGCCCGTCACTATGAAGCCCGTCACTATGATTTGCAAAAGTGATAAATTTACTTCAGGTGCTCACATATGGTACGATGTGTTCTGTGCATTTTGAATTAGATCGCATTGCATCTAGTTCAAAAAGCATTTGATACGCTACAATAGAACGTGCTTTGAACTAGATGTGATGCGATCTCATAGAAAAAGTATGGACTGCACATACTTTTAGTACTTTGTGATGTGATCTGCAGATATATCTCTAGACAAATTGGGCAGTGTGTTCTGCGTACACACTGCCCAATCAGCAATGACTGAAGTCTTAAATGGGAAGTCATTTACATGCGCCCACCTAGTTGAACTGTCAATCACTGCCTGCCAGTGCAAAGGTACGGTTGATCGGCGAATTTCCCGTACACACAGCATAATGCGTGGATATATTTCTTTAGAAATCTCAGGCATCAGCTGTGTGGAAAAGCCAATATTATAGGTTTGTCATGCACAGATATAGTGCTAATCTGCCTTTTGAAAAAGCTGCTGTGTGTGGTCAAACGCATAAAGAATACTGAGGTCTGCTGTTTAAGAAGTGGAATATCCATACCTGTGACCACTCTCTGCATCACACAGGCTGACAGGCTCTCTTAATGGTCAGAGCCCACTATCAAGGAGCATCCCGGAGCCAGGAGTAGTAAATAATTGCCTTCCTGAGTTGCTGCTGCCCAGCTGAGTCTGGAGCACTTCCACCAGTGGCCGGTATTGTAAGCCGGGACTCCATCCACACGGTATCCGTGCACCACTGACTGATTGACGCCGGTCTTCAACCATACAGCCCGCATTGGACTCTACTTTCCATTTAGCCTGTGTATACACAGAGGGGCAACACCAGCGGATACCACCCTATGGACTGTGATGAGTTCCTATACGGTTAGAACATTGCATAGAGAACTCATTATTAAATAAACCACAGTACCTTTTGATTTATGAACAACACCATACTCATTTCTATCTACTGCCCCCAATTCTTCCCTCTAATTTAGAAGGGTGGGCTAAGGACTGAACACTTAGCAGGCTAATAAATATACAAAAGCTTGGTGAGATACAATTGTTTAATACAGGGTCTCCCAAACTTTTTAAAATCCCAGCACCCCGAAGCGT